>NC_081440.1:8161012-8283902 GCF_007210705.1 Tigriopus californicus | reverse complement strand
TTTTACCCTTCTCCCTATTCTGTTCAATGTGAATTGCTTACCCCCGCCATAAATCTGCTAGAGGCAATGATGTATTGAATTAGATACCATAGCACTTCAGAGTTGGACCAAAAATCTACTAACTCACGTGTTTGGTTCCTTGAATTACCAAAATATGATGAAAATGTGCAAAATATTACCCATGGTATTGAAAACGTCTAAATTTTTACTTTTGAGAAAATGGCCCAAATATTTAAAAACATATTTTTTTTTGAAATTAAATGTTTTTACCCACTCTACTGATCAATAATTTCACCTCCATTATCTATGAGCAGGGTGTTTAATGGTGTCGGCCCAAATGTCATTGAACAGCATTAACCCAAAAATAGATTTTATGTAGGACCTCTACCGGACTATCAGAATATGAACTATTCTTAATAAAAACTAATTTTGGTTCACCCGCATAGGAAGAGATACTGACTTTACTACTGAGCTTCTGTTGTGGAGGAATGAAGACAATAAATGGAAAGGATCCAAGATGGATCCCTGAGGAACACCTGACTTGACATCATGAATGTCACTAAGGCACCTCTTGACCTTAACCAATTGCTTCCCACCACAAAATACCATAAAGTTCAAACTCCCATAGCCTTGAGTGAATTTTCTTCATTAGTGTCTTGCATCAATGCAAAGCCCTTGTCCGAGCATGTCAAGGCTACAATCAGACGTAAAAATGAATTGAAATTGTAAGTAAGTACATTATGATAAATAGGTGTTTTAATGATTAATAATAATTTATATGTTATGCCCATTTCTGCCACGTATTTTGCATGACTTTCTGCCAATTTCTGCCAGGTGGACAATATTTCTCATCCCTCATGATTGTAGTATCTAAGGGGCCTTTTCTGAACACCAATTAACTTTATTTCTCCCATAGCGATTATTGGACACACAGAGTTACCAGAGCCGTCTTTGGCTGATATGCTTTGAGGGCCTAGGGGAAATGAGCTAGATGTTTGCTATTAAAATGAAAGGTTACAATTCGTCTATGTATTACCTTTCAATCTTTATGATATTTGGTCTACCAATGATTTTGACTTGACAGACCGAGCTAGCCCTTGCATGTAGGGTTGATCTGGAATGCTACTTAAAGATTTGTCCAAGTCTGACTCAAATACTGCTAATGGATCTATGCCTACATACTCCATACAAATATTTGAGGGCAGCAAATTCAACAATGAAGGAGCCCAAGAAAGAAGAGAGTTGGACTTCATTATTCTTACTAGCCTGGATTCTTGAAGCCTTAAAGGTGCTCTCAAAATGCAACAATTAAGCCACTGCAGTCACTGCAATTGACTCTAAACCTAAAGTTGGGACCAAGCTGATGAATGTTTTTGAAGACGTACAGTATCAGATACCATTCGAACCTTCTCTGAACACTGTACAGTCCCAACCGTTTTTGTCTCTCATTCAGGGAGCCAATGAGTTGATGGCTCGTTTGACAAACCCTCTAGTTGAAGCTGACTAACGCAAGAGAAGTCGATCAGCCCGACACCCTGCTGCCCAACTACCAAAATGTGTTCAAAGCAAAGTCTGAAGTGGTTTGGTTGGAGTGAGGGACCCTGGATGCAGAGACCCGCGAGGTTGAGTATACGTCATCAAATTCGAGTGATCTGATTGGCTGCCAATTGTCAACGAACATGGGCTTTGTTTGGAAACTTTCTCATCAGGGAGTCAGTCACTTCCAAAAAGACCTAACGTGTTTGCATGGTATAAGAAGGCAAAGCTTTGCATGATTTATGACAAATCTGATTCACTTTGGGTTCGACCAACATATTCTACAGCATTAAAGTGTCTTTTGCGATTAGAATTGCATAGTACAGTACTTCTCAATAAAATGTAGCTGTCACGCTGATTTCTTGCATGTTGCCAGTGTCAATTTGGACTAAAGCACTTCAAAAAAGAAAGTACAACCATATTAAACAAACTAAATTGGAAGGTATAAGGGACTTGTTTCTTGAGAGACTCAGAAAGTTCACAAGCCATAACGTGAATTTGAATAATAGAATGAAATATGTTTGCAATCTAATCTTCTTAAAAAATGGGTTCAGAAATTATTGAGGAAGTAACAAAACTATTTTTAATAATCTAAAATGCCATATCCATGATCAGCTTGTCTTTGAGTAAAATTTCGCAGTGTCCTTGAAAAAAATATTCACTGGTGCTTGTCATGACAGTACCCGTTCATACAAAGCGCATCAGTTCGAAATCTGTTTGGAAACTTTTTAGTTCATCTGATCGCTTACTTTTTCGAAGTCGAGCCACTTGTCAAACCTTGCGCGTCTCTAATTGGAGTGACTTTTCTCTGACAAGCCCTCTAGTCGCTCCCAATACGAGAGCTCTCTCATTCCTGTGATTTTCCTAGTGAAACATTTTTGGACACGTTCAACCATTTGCAACTCTGCTGAACTCTTTGGAGCCCAAATGGGTGAAGAGTATTCAAGATGTAGCTGAACAATCGACTTCTACAGAGTTAGAATCGTGGCACTAGCTCTGGACTTAGACGATGTATCCAACCACACATTTGAACCCTTCAACTGGATGGGCTCATCGAACTTTCCATTATTTTGGAGGACTACACATAAATCTTTCATAGATGAGACCTGCTCAATATCTTCACCTCCATTATCTACGAGTGGGGTATTCAAAGGAGTTGACCCGAAGGTCATTGAACCCAAGAGTAGATTCTTTCTAGGCTCCTTGCCAGGCTTACTGGAATCTTGCCATTCATACCAGAAACTAGCTTTGTATCGTCAGCCAAGGACGGCTCAACCCTGGACACATAGTCACCCTAAAAATCAATAGCTGCGAGACATTGAAAGGGCTAAATTTGAAGCGACCGTGCTCTGGTACCATGGTCCTATGAAATCTGAAGTGAAATCCGCTTATAAATCATTTTGTGTGACTACTACTCAATGACTCGCCCTTGGGTTGACCTCACTACCATTTTCTCAAACCATTTCAAGAAGTTGGCTAACCTGACCCGTCCCCTCACACTGGATTAGAGCTATTGAAGATATCAAATCCAATATCCTATGATCGTCTGACCTACGTTTGAAAAACATCATTTCCAAGATCCAGATAGGACTCAAAACTGAAGAGAAAGGCATGAATGATCCTTAATTAGTACCAAGTTTCCCAAACTGTGACCCAAGCAGCCTTACTCTTTGCAGCCCAGAGACAGCCCATCCTTATTTCCCAGGACTTGGCCATCCAAAGACCAAAGCTCTGTCATCAAGATTTGTGAATGCAAGCAACCTAGGGAGCTTGTTACGGATTCATTAAAACTAAGAAAGAGGTTGACCAGCCTGAACAAGTTGAGTTATTGACATATGATTGGGCAAACAAGCAAGTATTTGTGAGTGAGTGTCTCTCAGCTTGCAATCGTGAATCTGTATAACAGAATGTCAATTATATATTTCCTTCTAAAGTGTTGTCCCTTGCTCTTCTATGTGACAACTGAAGTGACTGACAAGCCAAGTTTATTTGCTCTCAGATTCCTGACCAAGATGAATCATCTCATTGGCCATTATTCCCCACACTTTCAATGGCATTCATGACACCCAGAGAGAGCATTAAGAGTTTCTACAACTATTGTAAAAGCCAGTGGGAATTCCAACAGGATCCCCAGACGGCCATCAGCAACCTGTTTCCAACTTGAAACCCCAACTAGTGGACCCATACTCCTATTTTCTATTAACTAAAGTGAAGTGTTTGTAATTAGGCCTTGGGAGCCCATTCCATATTATGAGCCTAAACTACAAAGTTGTTGGCCTGCGTGGTGACCTGCCTATAACCAAATCAATCATAATGTTCTTCAGAAAAGAGGAACAAATGAAGAAAACCAAAATATGATTAGTTTACCCTTGATGCATATTGAATTCATATGAATGATGGGTGTGAAATTCGTGTTGTTTGGTCTTTTGATTATGAAATGCATTTGAAAAAGGCCGTCCAGTTACCTCTTTTTAAATGCATCAGATACATTTCTGTCAACACAGTTTTGTGCCAGAGCCTTGTAACAAAAAACTTCTCAATGGACACTTTTATCTCAATGTTCAAAAGGACTCTTTGTTGTTAATCCCATACAAACTATATATCACGACACTTTTAGATTATATTTTTAATGGCTGAAAGCGTGCATACCTGCTAATAGCAAATAGATTTTGGTTCAAGTAATCACCATAAATAGAATGGTGGTAAGAAGGGAGGAATTAAACATTAGAATAGTGTAGTACATTGGCTATTTTACATTTTTGGGTACTTTTTACAATAAAAACATAGTTTGGTAACCACATATCACCGGACAAGGTGATGAAAATAACATTAGGGATAATGTTATTGATCTGAATACTAAGGTTTTAACAAAACGCACACGATTTTTGACCTTCTGAAGAGCTAGTGCACATTGCCCTTTTGTTGTCTGCCCTCTGGGCACTGTCCATCTCCATGTCTAGAGAACTCCTTGCGTCAGCATAAGAAGAGGGGCTGGCAGTAATACTAAGCTTTTGAAGGGGGGCAATGAATGTTATATAAAGGAGAGGCCCTAAGATGGAGCCCTGGAGAACACCTGACTTGACATCATGTACCCGGTGCGTCAGAAAGAACAACACTAGTAACTCTTTTTGTTCTACATCCGGAAATAAATGAGTTAGCGAGACAAAACAAAAAATAAATGGACAGATTTGTGTTAGACGGAATATAAATAGAAAATAAAACTTCAAAAGCCTGATTTTAACCACGGCAAATACCAAATCAGAAAGCCTTTCTTGCCCTCGTCCGCAAGGTCACTGGGAGAAGCTGGAGTGCATTTTTGGCATGAAAAAGCTTATGAAAGTTGATTGTTGATTAAAATAATGGGTTGTTACAGATTTTTAAAGACTTTTTTATTGACAAGAGGAGTGCAAAAGGTCTAGAAAAAAATCAGGAATGAAATTTATGGGCGGTGGCAGGTCAGATCGAATTGCTTAAGTTTCCTGTTGGACAATCATTAGATTCATCAGCTGGTCATGTTTTAGGAAGAGGGAAAGACTGGAAAATAAATAGATGAACCATGTTCACAATTTTGAACTTTATAGGCATCTTTTTTGAAAAAACAGAATGGAAGTAAAATTGCCATTGTGTCATTCAAATGTCATTACAAGATGATACTTTCCTTTTTGGAAATTCAAAGTGCCACTTAACGTGAGCAATAATTAGTAAAATGCATTTTGGTTTGCTTCCCTGTTCTTTTTTGTGTTCACACTTTGCCTCAAAAGTACCTTAATAATTAATTATGACCGTTTCAAGTGTCAACCATAACAGAAGTCTCAGACAATATGTCCTACTATTCTATTTTGAAGTCAGGTGACCAGTGTTCAATTTGAACGGTGATATCAGGGAGGCGAAGCCCCATAGGAAGAGCGCCGTCATAAGAAGCAACATTCGAGAAAAAATATCTTAAGTTTTTTAGAGATAAGGTTAGGCCAACGTATATTAATTGAACTTGATAACTAGATCTAAACACCAATTTTGGGTCAAAATTGACGTCTTCTTGCCACGTGCTTAGTGTGTGTGTGAGCAATGTTTGGAGCTAGCATCTTGGAAGAGAATACTTCAACTAACAGGCTCAGGCCAAGAAGGAGTAGCTTCCATACCAGTGTTCAGTAGATATATATTGTTTTCATAATGCACCCAACTCAATTCCTAATCATTCTTGAGAGAGAACCTCCAATGCAGTTTCTCAAAAGCCCACGAGGTTACTGAAGTTTGGGTGAATGTAATGCATTAGAAGTGCGACTTATTCCGGAAGAATGAAACTGTTTTAGCACAACTTTTTACTTCCCACAGCATCCTTCATAAATGTCCCTCAGAGTGTACAACGATGTCTGGCTTGGAGCAAACTGCTCGCCCAGTTCGGTAAAAAGCTTACCATCCCATGCAAGATTAAGAGCTAAAAAAGGAAGAGATCTGGAGAGAAAAGTGCCATTTTGTTCACCATATTTATCAACGATTTAAGCCACCACCTGAGTTCGGCAGTTTTACATTTTGCAGACGACACCAAGGTTTTCCGAAGAATCACAGGGAATAATGATGTGATTCTGCTGCAGTCTGACCTTAGTGCGGCCGTGGAGTGGGCAAGGAAAAACAAGATGGAGTTCTCTGCCCTGAGGAGTAAAACGATGCGCTATGGAAGTTCCGTAGTGGATAGTTTATATCAAATGAGCAATGATTATCTGGAAAATGTGAGCGTCATGAAAGACTTTGGACTAAATATGGATACTCAGATGCGATTTCATTCTCATTGTCTGCGGATTTCCACTAACCATAGTTGGTTTCAACTTAGTGCATTGTGATAGGATACGCCCTGATCATCCCATATTCCCACATGGGGGTGTATGCCTAAATGTTAGGAATGATTTGCACATTAGTCATGTACAAATGTCGAATGGAGAAGTAGAGTTCTTGATTTGCCATATCCGAAGGCTTGATCTGTCAATTGTAACAATTCTTGTTCCCTTCTTGTTCAGTAAGCTCCTTATTGTCAGCTCTCCAATTCACCGGAAATGAGTTGGATAAGGCAGTTTGTTTGAGAGTTTTCTTTGTTGGGGACTTTAATTTTCCGGCTAGCGTTATAGAGGGGGAGGCTAGTCCCGATGGGTATATTCCCATTGCGAAATCGACATCTCAGTCGTTTGAAGAGCTGAAAGAATTTGCGATCTTGCGCAATTTAGCCCAGCATGTTAGTGTAGCCACCAGAGTTGATAACGTCCTGGACCAAGTCTTTTTCAATAAACCTGATCTGATCCAGTATGTTCATGTGTCACCTAGTAATCTGTCAGATCTTCATATTCTTGAGATAGGGTCGACCACTACTCAAAAGCCAGCGTGCTTTAGAGTAAAGCCGGCCGAAAAGGTTGATCTGGCTAAGTCCAAGTTCAAAGATGAACATTGGCCGTTGATTATCAAAAGATTAGAAGATCTGGATCTGGTTTCAATGCTGAAACAGTAATCGTCCATAGATGCAGCCATTGATAAATTAGTTCGAGTTTTTAAGGAAGTTTTCTCCAGTCTAGCAATCTCTGAATGCGTTTCCAAGTGTGGGACATGGACAAAAATTCCAAAATATATGAAGAATTTGTTCAAAAAGAGTTGTCAACTAACAAAAAGACTGAAGAGCACTTCAAATCCAGTAATTGTGGGTAGTCTCCAACCAAGTTGGACGTATTTCAGGGTAAGATTAAGGCCTCCATCGAATATAATCAGTTACAAACTGAGAGTAAGGTGGTTCAGGAGGTCAGGTCGAATCCGAAGGCTTTTTTTCTCTTATGCGAACTCTAAGAGAAAGATGAAACACCCTGTTGGGCCTTTTGAGGTTGATGGGGAAGCCATTAGTAATGCAAAGGCTATGGCTAACAAGCTAGGAGATCAGTTCTCTAGAGTGTTTTCAACCCCACTGAGTTTAGAAGCAACAGGTCATCGCTCTGAAGATGAGCCTGCTGAGATTGGCAAGGTTAGTCACTTTATGCGATTTGATGATCTCATAGTTACAGATCAAGATGCTTATGCTTTAGCACGGTTACCCAACTGATTGAGATTTAGAGCAGATCTTTGAGGGACTAGAGAGCCATGAATCAGTTGATGTAGTCTTACTCGACTTTGCCAAGGCCTTTGACAAGGTAGATCATGGTCTTTTAGTTAACAGGCTCCATGAGATTGGGATCCAAGGCAAGGTTCTCAATTGGTTAAAAAGTTTCATCTCTGGTAGGAAGCAATTGGTTAAGGTTGAGGGATCCCTTAGTGACATACATGATGTCAAGTCAGGTGTTCCCCAGGGTTCGATCTTAGGGCCCCTCTTGTTTATAATATTCGTTGCCCCGCTTCAAAAGCTTAGTATTACTGCCATTCTCTCTTTTTATGCTGACGATACAAAATTAGTTTCTGGTAGGAATGGCCAAGATTCCAGTAGCCTGGCAAGGGACCTAGAAAGAAGATTTTATTTCCGAAGATCCATTGCCTTTTGGGCAAGTTTGGTTTGTCAGGAATGATGCAACTACGCAAGACTCAGTTCTAGGCTGGACATTCGACATGCAGAGAATTGACAAGAAATTTCCGTCTTCATTGTGAAACGCCCATGTGTGATTGGATTTATCGCACGTTTAAATCTAGAGATAGCATCACAATGCTATCTCTGTACAAGTCGATTGTTCAGCCACATCTTGAATATCCTTCACCCATTTGGGCTCCATTGAATTCAGTAGGTTTGCAAAAGCTCGAGCAGGTCCAAAGATGTTTCACTTGGAACATCACAGGAATGAGAGAGCTCTCGTATTGGGAGAGACTAAAAAAGTTGGGACTGTACAATGTTCAGAGAAGGTACGAAAGGGTTCTGGTACTGTACGTCTTCAAAAGCATCCATGAGCTTTGTCCCAACCCAAGTTCATGGACCTCGGTTAGGGCTCCCATCATGAGCGAAAGAGGGTATACTAACAAAATCAAAACCGCTTTAATGAGTGGCAAAACGTGACTCTGTCTTTCATGGTCTCAGAACCAGGGCTGCTATAAAACTTGTTCCTGGTCTTGGGTCTTTATTTCTGTACCACTTTTCGTTTGAATTAGGAGCCCTAACTGAGGGTCTTCAAACTAAATAGCTGATTTTCCGGTTCGAAACCCGTCTCTACTACACAATCCAAGGGTCTGAAGTCTTTCCCAATAGCTTAAATTAGACATGCCTTCAATGGATCTCGTAAAACTTCTCCGTACCCTTTCGAACTTATTCAATCCCTATGCAGAGATTGGGGACCAGATTGGTGAGGCATATTCGAAATGTAGTTGGACTTTTCATGGTAAATGCGGCCCAGGACTCGAATGTCCAGTAGATCCAGTAGTACGTTTGGGAAGCCTTGGCCACTTTCGATTTGATGTTCTTCCTCAAATTTGCCGTTGAATGGTACACTTACTCCTAGGTCCTTAATAAAGCTTACTGATTGGATCCGGTTCTGATACTTGTCGGTATAGCTAGATAACAGGATCGATTCTAGTTTGGTGGAAAGTGATAATGCTGAATTTATCCCAATTTAATTTCATGATCTGCACTTTCATCCACTCATAGATATTGTCTAAGTCGGTTTGAAGCCCCATCTGGTTTAATAAACTTCTACCAAACACTACCTTGGTGTCGTCAGCCCAAGATGAGATCGAAGACTTAAGGGGTAATTCATGTACTATCGAGATAAATAGTATGAATAGCATTGGGCCCAAGATAGTGCCTTGTGGCACTCCTGACAACACTCGACAAGGACGGCCCAAGCAACCTTCAACTTTGGCAGCTTGGCTACGGTTGGTCACGAACTCTTTGATCCAAGAGTAGGTATTGCCTTTAATACCTATTTCATTTAGACAGTTTAACAATAGAATGTGATCTACTTTATCAAAAGCTTTAGCAACGTCCATGTGAACTACATCTACACGGTGGTTGTTTTGAAGTCCCTCAATAACGTCGTCAAAGAGTTGAATTAGTGCTAAAATGACTACAAAACCCAAGTTGTTGATCAGGGATGCTTCCTTTTATGTCAATGCTTTTAAGCAACCTTGCCTGAACGAGCTTTTCAATAACCTTGGCAATATTGAAAGTTATAATTCCCGGGTTGAATCCCATCTCCTCCTTTAAAAATGGGGTACATGGGCCGGTTTTAGTTGGGCGGGTATTCGCCCCTCTGCTAGACATTGATTCATTAAATATGAAAATATTGGAGCGACTTGTGCAGTTCGTTGTAGGAATTGGGCCGTCACACCATCAGGCCCTGGAGTGCTTAAGAATTTCAAGACACTAATAGCCTCCAGAACATCGCTTTCGTCAATTTTAATGTCCTCTATTGACGACTGTCATCACGAGGGCTCGGGATACCTTTTTCAATTACAAAATACTTTCAGCCAAAACTATTTCTCCGAAATTTTCTAATTTTGTTGAAAGTTTGCAAATGGTGGGGGCAATTGTAACATTGAAGGAACCCGTGAGAGAAAAGGGTACTTCATTGTTTTGACAACAAGCCTGGATTGTTCGTAACTCCATTAAGTACTGTAGAGTCCCAGTATTCTGAGTTTGTCCCAATACTGTTGCTCTCCCATTGCCTCTTTGTTCCTACTTGCCTTATTTGGCAAAAGCTTCAAGCTATTCCCGAAAATGCGATAAGAACCCCAATACTTGTGACCAAACGAGTCAAAATTTCATCGAATTTGAAACAAAGTTTGTCTTTATCCCAAATTAAAGCGAGAAATATTGTCAAAAACGGACATACCTCGTGTCCCAAATTAAACGCAACCAGAGCTACTGAATGTGTGGTCTGCTGGCTCGGTTGCTCATTTTGTTTTTGCTTTTCTTGACTTTCCACATTGTTGGGATCTTTTCCCATTGTCGCCCTTGGTAGGAACTACAATTAACCATGTGACCCATTATAGCTGAGCTGAAATTGAGACTCCAGCGTGGAGTAAGTCGAAATTTTGATGCTTCTTTGCCAATTCAAACTCCATTTTTGATGTTATGAAGAAGATCATGAAATGTTGTCGTTGAGCGAGTTTATCCTCTTTCCACCAAAAGAAGCTGCAGGTCCCTAGCTATCCTAATAGCTGAAATAAACATTCTACTGAGTGATCAGATTTTGCTGACGCACCCTTTAGTTCAAATTGCCTTTGAGCCAAGTTGAACTAGGTATCCAATTTGTTTTAATAGTTCATGTTAAAGTTAAAGTTAAAGCTTGGTTGAAAAACTAGGGGTTTTGGTAATATCTTTTTAGATCTTCGTTTGAAAACTTGTTGGCATAAAGATAATGGGTCAACAAAATGAACAACAGAGACAGCAGACAAAACATGCAGTAAGTCTAGTTGTATTTGATGTGGGACCCGATTATTTCATGTCTTTTGACAATATTTCTTGCTTTAGTTTGGGGTAAGGACAAACTTTGTTTTGCGATTAAAACGCGAGTGTAAGACCTTGCACGTAAAAGAGACGCAACCTGGGTGGGCATTTTTTTGGACACTTCTTTCCAAAAGTGTCCAAAAATAAGGGTGTCGAAAAGTGTCCAAAAACACGAAACTTTAAAGCTACAAATCTTTCAGAAAATTTAATTCAATGGGTTGGGACTCGCCCCAGCACTACCACCTACTAAGGCATTTTATCCACTATGTCGGCCTTACGGTATTATCGATGGTCTCCTGGGAATTGATCACAAACCAGTTTATTGTGTTGCTTATCCAACCGAATGGTTGGTGATACGACATCCAATGTCAAGATATCTATGGAGTATAATAGATGATTTTAGCTGTCCAACTACATAGTACTCGCTGGTCGATTGCTAATCCTCATGCACATTGCACGCCCACAACTTCAAACCACCCACCCACCGAAGCTTCAAATTGAAGAAGGGACCAAGCGGAACAAACCAGATTACTCTCGCTCCCGCTCTCTTTTACTCGACTCCTTTCATTCAAGCTCAAATTCCATGTGCCGTAATACAAATCGGTAGAAGTCAAGCGGGCCGAAAATGCTTTGCTCGAGTCTCCGGTAGAAAAGCACGTAATTCATGAAAGACTTGCAAACTCCAGAGTTTTAGGCATTGCACGCCCTAATATTATGTCTTCACATCGTAAAACTCATCGCTGGATGGCAGATACTTGGATGTAGGGTTGTTGGTCAAGGAAAATGGTTCAGATCTGTTTCGCCTTGTTCAATAACGTTATTTCCCTATCCACATTGATAAAATGTTGGTTCGTTCAGTTCAATGTGATGGGTTGCAGCGTTTATTGTACTTTGAATGATAGAAAAAAAAATCATCCACGATCAGGTTGTTCCATTCCCAGGAAGGCCGTTAACTATTCTTTGCCAGTGTGCATGTATGTTCGCACCACCCGTATGCAGCGTAAGGTGTGCCTTCATGACAATGCTGTAGAGGAGAAAAAAAGCGAGGATGTGTTCTGCTCTTTTCATCTTCACTATGGATGCAAAGAGATGTAAGAGAAAGTTTGGGCGAGGGGAGCACGCGGCGAATGAGCTCCTCTGTCGGCGTGGGTGTACCTAGTACATGGTGGCACGTATGGATGAGCAATGATTGACCAACCAAGTACCTACACTCATGCCCAAACATGGCTGCTACAATAGAGAGAGGAAGAAGGAAAAGGGGAAATGGGGACCTGGAACCCTCCTGCCTCTTTGCTCTCTCTCTCTCTCTCTCTCTCTCTCTCTCCATCCGAACACTTACCTTCTTGCCGATCCTGATGTTCCTGACGTTATACCCCGACTACTTTTCTCGAGCGACTAGTAGCCCCACGCAGTCTGATGTGTACATGCATGCACTGTAAGTTAGGATTCTGAATCTCTCACTCCAGAACCACCTTGAACGTTAATCCGTCCAGAAACCAAGGGACTCGTCGAAGGAGACCAAGAAGGTTCTCTCCCGTGTCGGGGTGAGCAAGCAAGGCCAATGAGACACGTTTTTGAGGTGGGAAAGAGGCAAAACCCAAGTCCGAAGGATGGAGAGAACAAGATCGACAGACAGACAGAAAGAAGAAGAAGCAAGAAGGATAGAAAAGAAAGGAAGGAAGAGAGGAAGGAAGGAAGGAAGGAAGGAAGGAAGAGGCAGACGAAGTTGTGTGCCATACCTAGAAAAGTGGGACGAAGTCCCAAGTATGTATATACGTACATACCAGGAAAAGAAGAAGAAGAAGAAGGGGAAGAAGCTCAAGGGGAAATAACCAAGAGGACTACGAACATCACCAATGGAATGGGATCGAGAGATGGAGACGAAGGACGCCGATGGAGGAGGTGAGCAAGAAAAAAATGTGGTAGTCGGAGAAGGAGATGGAGCCCAAGGAGGAGAGGCAAGAACACGAGAGGACAGGAGGACAGGAGAACAGGGGAAGAAAGAGGAAGCTGAGCAAGAGGGCGGGAGGGAGAAAGAGAGAGAACCGTAGGGCCCTTAGGCGCTTCAAACAACTCCAAAGCACTCAGAAAGGAAAAGTAACTCACTTATGTCAGAACGAATATGATGCACTCTAGAGATTCATCATGAAAGTGAGAGACATCAGCAGGTTCGAGTCTGTTTTCCAACAACCCTAACTGCTATATCCCATTCACACATCCAGTTTACCGATCGGCCTATTTAGTACCTACCTCCTCCTTGGTAATCTATAATGTTGCTCAATTTTGTTTCGCCTTGAAAGCCTCAAAAGGGTAAGTAGAGTCGATATTCTCATGTTCATGTGCATGCAACGCTCATTGTCATTGACGTGTTTAGCGGTGATCAAGATGAGTGGACGTTGGCAAGTGGTTATGGTGTTTCTTTATCTTTGGGTGGAGGGCTCTTGGCATTGCCGCATTTCTGAATATCGATGCAAAACTGTTCCACAATGCATTCGATTGGACCAGGTGTGCGACAGAGTGGCTCATTGCTCCGATGCATCCGATGAACTCGACGGTTGCTCAGGTAAAAAAAAAATCGTATCGATGGAGAGGGAAAAGTATGTTTCTTCTTCGAGAGAATGAATGCCTCTCAAAAGAGCGGTTTTTAATTAAATCGTCTGGCTCTCTTTGTGGACATTTAAAAAAGACCGTAGTCGAAAAATTTGATTTAAAAAGGTACAGACAAGGAGTGTGCACTTTGATGAACCTCCTTTCAGTGTGCATTTGGATATTTAATTATTTTATACCATTGACAGCATTACAACTCGGTTCCACCAGGTTATCTTGACTAGAAAGCCAGCTCCTGAAATAATTTTCTTCAAAATCATTCCTCTCTTTCTAGTTTGCAATAAGACTTACCATGGGGATGTGGGTAAAACGTACCGCTTGAGCGTTTCTCAACCTCCACTGGATCAACTTCCATTCACATGTCGGATGCGTTTTTCTGCCGCTCATTACGAACTAGGAGATATCGTTAAGGTAAGGAATGGAACTCCCCAAAGTAAACATTATCATCAGAAACTTTCTCTATGATGTCTATTCGATCTTAGTTAACTCTAGAAAAGTTCCGAATTGGTCATTTCCAATCTCCGCTTCATAATGGATGTCCAGATGGGGCCTTAAAAATTTCCGATGGTAATCGATTCCACGGCGGTCAATATTGTGGATCAGTGAATCAGTTCCAAATGAAACCAATTTACATCAGTGAGACCACCTCATTAACGGCGGAGCTGAAGCTCATGAGAATTTCCTCTTCCAAGCGGACCCTCGGGGGGGATTTTGCATTTGACATTGCTTATCAATTCCTCTCGAAAAGCGATGCGATGATACGGTACGTACGTTAATAGCACCATCATTTATCCACCATCACGGGTACAAGCCTTCAAATGTCTTCATTCCTGCATCCAATAGGCATCAAAAGAACACCGATACAGGCATCCTCCGTGCTCAAAAGGGAGTTTCGTGTTCATACGAATTTTCCAACTGCTTATTAAAAGAGTGTCACTTGCAATCGCCTAATTATCCAGGCATGTACCCAAGAAACTTAACTTGCTCTTACCATGTCAATGTCAAACGGGATGAGATCCCACCGGGACATTTTGCCTCAATCACTCTCTATCAAGAGCCTCAACATAAGTCTGACTGGTTACCCTCTCCAGTGGGTGGGGGGAGTGATAGTAGTGGAACTCGTCCAGGTTGCGAAATGCCCGGGGATCAGATCACCATTTATGATGGAAGCCATCCAAACGACCCCGTGTTGGCTCAGTTGTGTCTTAATCGTGAAATACCCATCGTGACTTCCAGTGGGTCATCGATCTTATTGGTATTTCGTAGCGTTCCTTTCGCCGTGCCGAATATGGGAGCTTTGACCACCCGTGGGTTCGAGATACGAGTGAAAGTTCAAGTGAGGCCTTTTGATTCATTTTCGCCACCTGGATCAACTCGTCGTAATCGACAACAAAAACTGCCACGGAAGTTTCAGCTAGAAGCTTGTCATTTTCAAATCGATTCGGACAATGGGTCGAAAGGGACCTTAGGGAGTGCATCACATTCTCTACCAGCCAACTCGTCTTGTCAGTATAACTTTGTTGGAAAGCCGCACGAAAGAGTCTGGATCACCTTCACTCGGTTTTCTAGCCCGTCCACTCATGGGCTAAGGAACGGACCACTGGAAGCTTGTGCTTCAAACCATCTCGTGCTCATTGACTCTGATCAAGAAATTGGAAAGTTTTGTCATTCGAATCCACCCAAATTGTGCGAACATACACTTCTCTCCTCCGAGTACTGGAATCAAACCCTCGCACCATTTAGACCTTGTCACATCCAAACCGAGAGTTACGTTTCAAAAAGTGGAACATTCTCAATTGTTCAAGTCATGGAGCAAGGCTCTGTGATTGAGCCCGTTGAGTTCTCCCTTCATTTTGAATTTGTTCAAGAGACAAGTGCTCAAAAAAAGCTTTTCAGCTCTTCGGCCACTTCGTTGTCTCTCACTACGCTTGAGGATTCTCGAAACCAATCTTGCCACTATGTGTTCTTAGGGTCCAAGCTGAAGAGCAAATCGGTTTACTCCATTCCATCCCCGGGCAATGTATTCTTGTTTGGCCGAGGAGGCGCTCCAAATCTAACTTGCACTTACGAATTCATTGGAGCTCCAGGGCAAGCGGTGATGTTGCTTCTAAAAGAGATGGCCGAAGCCCCCTCAGGATTAGAATCGTCGTGTCACCAGATTGCCAACCCTTTAATGAGTCAGAGAAGTGCTTGCCAAATGGGAGGAAACTATGCAGCTCCTGATGCTCCTGGGTCTTACTTGGTGGTGGGCGACCAGTTCAAACCAAATTCACTTTTTGATCGATCGGAATGTTTTTGTGCCGAGGCCATCGACAGTCATTCTCCTCGAAGGATCATCTCAAATTCATCGTCTCTGCGGCTTGAATACCACATTCGGAACATGAAATCGATCCATGACTTTACGCACTTCCATTTCAAGGCTCAATTTGTATTTATCCAGCAGGATCAATGCTCGTCTGCCAAAATCATGCAGGATACCGGGGGACAAATCGTTTTGGACGTTTCCGATCCCTGTCACCACAACCCTTGGACGTTCGATTTTGGTCAACTGGAAGGGGCTCAAATGTTCATGAAATGTCAAGGACATTTGGTGGGAACCTATGACCACGTGGTTATCTTTCAAGACCCGAAAAATTTAACTTCCGTCAAAGGGTGCACATCGGCTAATAAGATTATAATCAGGTCTAAAGCTACCACGTACGTTGTGTGTCCAGTGGTTCATCCAGCTGGAAGTGGGATCAGTTCGGTGGATGTGATACTGCCCCCTCAGGCGGTGGTGCAACTCATATCTGATGGGGAAAAGGGGGCCAATTCCCAAGATGTGGGCATTTATCAAATACGTTGGCTCCTCCTCTTTCCGCAATCAAGCTTGACTAATAATGTGCAATCGAATACAACCTCACCCTCGCTGGATCCTTCTTTGGGCTTGGTGAGTCGATCTTCGGATGCGGGGCAAATGTCTTCAGCATGTGCTTTTGCTTGCCCTGAGCTTCTCAGTGCGGGTTGCATCGATGCTAGTCTGTGGTGCGATGGCATAGCTCATTGTCCGTCTGGTTTTGATGAATCTGAAGACAATTGTCGGCATGTGTTTGGGCCGATTCTCTTTACATATTGCCTCTCAGCTTTCATCATTTTGCTCCTAGTTTTAATTGGCTTTGTGATTGTGCAGCGATGCCGACACCTTCAGCAACAAAATGCCATCAGTCACCTTCAAAATCCATTCACTTCCTCCTCGGCTCAAATCATCTCGGGAGACATTCGAACCCAATGCCATGACAATCTGAAACCAAACTCTCATAATAGCATCACGAACCTAACCCAAGATTATCTGGTTTGTGCTCAAGGAATTTCTTGACAGGAAACGAATGGGGAAATCCACCCACCCTCGACTCTCTCCACTAAGAGTCACGAGGTTTCCCAGAGTAACCAAGTAGTTCAACATCTGAACGAGAACCTAGTCCCATATGACCTGGAAACGACAGTTTGAGCGAAGAGCAAAACCTTGTCGTTCAATTACCCAGATAATGAAAAATTCGCCTGAGAGCACCCAGCCCCCGTATTACAACGAGTTCATTTCACATGTACCTGCGTGAAAAACTGCCCATGTAAACTGCATCCTTCAATCTCAGTTTTTGCAACGTTACCTCTTCACCTCACCCACCACACGTCAATTCATTCTTCACTCTTATTCCTCTTCTGTCGACCGTTGCTATAATCAATATCACTCTAATCCTATCACAATCAATAAAGCCAACTCCTTTGCATGTGAAAGCATGAAACGTACAAGAACCAAAATCTGTCTGACAAATTTATTGAACTCAGAGCACACAAACAGCACACTTGAGCACTTGACTCGAGAATAAATCATCGAAAGGTTCATCATGAGTGAGAAGAATTGACAATCTGTTGACTACTAAAGGTTACAGCGGGTTAACCTTGTAAAAATTATCGCTATTTTTTTACCAATGGCAAAATAATCAAATGGACGTTGTTTCTACTATATCGGTTCAGAAAAAGGGGAATAACACAGGAGTTTCTATGTATGGCAACCGAAGAGTCTTCTAGACATTCGTACTCAAAGTCGCGGGCTCTTCACACAGGACATCTGGAGAACGATTTTCATCCGATTGTTCGGTGCTGTTGTTGCGGCTTTTGGAGAAGGCAGGCGGACTTCTTGCATTGACTTTTTCGAGATCATATTGGGTCTTAGCGGCCAAAGTCGATCCAATCAACATTGGCAATTGCTCATGATGCTTCTCTGAATTTTCTTCAAGCTTGGAATCCGAATCTTGTATCTTGATAATATTATTATTAGACTGGCGTTTGTGTCGGCGACACTTCATCACTATGGCACAAGGTAGTATCATGAGAAGAAACACGGGCAAGAAAAGCAAGGCTAAGATAATACACACTGTCAGAGCGACAAGGGCTAATGCTAGTGCGATGGGGAAAATGAAGACCATCAATACGGCCATGCAGGGGTTACAGGTGGCACCACCACGACAGCCAAAATCTCTTTCACCGCAAATCATATTGAAGGCCTGTAGCACCGGTTTGGGAATGCAGCAGAGAAGAATCTCTCGCTCCTTTAGGGAGCCACAGAAGTACATGTTCGAAAAGAGGATGCACTTCCAATGGCCGTCTTCTGTCTTGGTAATGTAATCCATGATAAGCCATGCCCAAATGTGTAGGTAGCGGTAGTATACACATTTCAAAATCAACCCCAAGATAGTGAAACCCATGAGCACAAAGACGAACGTCCATTTATTCTCTTGAACCTCCACTATATTGGAATGAACGGCAAACACGAGGAGGGCGATGTTCTCCAAAGTAAATACCAAGTCAAATATCAATTGCCTCACAAGGGTGGACACATGCTGCAAAGGCTTAGCAAACTGGATTAGTAGTGGATCCATGCGGATCCAGTTGTGGATGTAGATGTTGGCCAGACTATTGCCCATCATGTAGTGAAAGAACGATATGTTCAGCACACCTCCTTTTTGCCAATAGACATTGGCATCGGAGAAGATCAAGTGTAGGACAAACATGACCACGATGTGTCCTCCAAGAAAGATCAGCAACGGAAAGTATTGACCCGGTCCAAAAGAGTATGAGAACAAGACCAAGATGAAGAGCCGACCCACAATTTGAAACAAGACGGACAAGAACAAAATTGCTCGATAAAACAGCGCGGCCAAATCCTTGTCTAAAGCGCCACGCTTCAATGTAGCGTGATAGGTTGTGAAGCACCAAGCCAGACTTAGAATGGAGGTGATAATGGACAAAGTCTGATCCATCTTCAGCATGGGAAAGTCTAATTTATCACTCTTGCAGACGGTGAAGATCCGAAAGCTGAACGATGACGCAGTCAAAGTACGAACGAGTACGGGGAAAATGATGTAGAGCTGGATTGTGGGCTGAAAACTTGATTCGAGGCTCACCTCCATAACTCTGGCGGTGGAGTAGAGCACCTCAGAGGCCTCTATTTTCTTTTCCCGGTTGGCTCGTTGGGCACCTTTGGCCAGGTAATATTTACCATCCGAAAAGTATTTGATGAACAAGATTGCAATTGGCCAGAACAACAAACAGGCCACGAACGTAATGAAGTAGATGATCGCCCGAAAGTAGGATTGCACAATTGGGACGAATCCCCGACAATGTGACATGTCGTAGATAATCTCTCCTCCTCGCGCCAACATTTGCTGACATTGTGGCGACGTACAAAACTCGTAGATGAAAAATGGCCATGGCACTAGGATGAAGAAGAGCGTGTAGCCGAACTTTTGAACTGGTGAGAGAGCACTAGGAAAGCATTGGATACTGATGGGCTCGTGGCCGGAGGCGTTGCAGTTGGGTGCGCCAAAGTCAGAATCATTGCCTAATTCGTCGTCCCCGCAAGTGACGTTACTGGCCACACTGTTGCTCCCCATCATTTCATGATAGTATCGAATCATAATGAGTATGTCTGAACCAGTGTCTATGGCATTGAACACTAGTGATAACAGTAGGGAAGAGAAAAAAAGGCGAGACCAGACCTTGCACTTTTCGGCTTTGAGTTCGGGTTCAGTCTTGGGAATCCCTTGGAGGGCTCTGACCTGATCCAAAATTATGGACGCCTCGGCGGAGGACTTTAGCTGAGATCGAAGGCATCGCTGGAGCTTCAATTGATCGGCCACATGGGTGATTTCGGATACACAATGGATTTGAATCTCCTTTTGGAGGATGAGTAATTTTTGCTCTTCGAGTTCCGGACCTGGAGAAAAAAAGGTAATCAGTTATATCTAGACGGCTTGTTATATCCATGATGTGACACCTTATTAGGAGCCATGTCAGATTTGCATCACCCAATAGGACTATTACTTACCTTGTAGAGCGACCATGGCTAGGAGGGTTTGTTGGTTTTTATTGCGCATATGCATGACCTCCCGCAGAAAGGCGTTGTCTTCTCCCCCAGTGGTAAACTTTGTACTTCGCAGACTGGCACTAATGAGATCTTTGTGACGTAGCTTGGCCGCAATCATGAGCGGGTTGTCACCGTGAGATTGATCTGGATATTGCACATCCTCCTCAGTCAAGTTGGGATTATCTACTATCTGAGTAAAGTGCACGAGATTGTTAATGATGGCACACTGCTGGAGCCGAAACCCCGGCGACACGAACAACCGAGACACATCGTTGAAAACACTTTCCAACTGACCGGAATCGCCTGTCACAAAGTCGCAAAAACGTGGAATGGCACGGTAGACGGGGCCGGCTTTTTGGACCCGTTCTTTGCTCTCCTGAATGGTACGTTGAAGACAAAAGTCCCCTTTGCCAAGTTTCAGAACGTCTCGGAAATACCCGAGTAAAATGATGGGTGCGACAGCCTTACGAGAGTACCGCTCCAAGCGCTTCCATTCAAACTCCCAGATGTTCTCGTCCAATCCACCCTGACCATTGGTGACTTGAAGGCCGACGAAAACAAAGTCAAAGGAATATATTTTGAGCAAGTTTTGCTTGTCCTTGCTCAACAACATGAGGCGAAAGCTTCGGCCTCGAATAGTGAAACGGAAAAAACCATCGGCCAAACCCGGTGTATCGGTTCCGTTGCCCATCGAGTTGCCAAAAGGACTTGGGGCTACACACGGACGCATATCTGGAGGGAATAATATCAAGCCAGTTAGGTCACGAATACCAAATGCATACTCGACACCTACCCATGAGGGTTAAGTTGACTTACCTACACCATCATCACAAGGTTTCTCCCAATGATGCCTGCAAAAGGAATGCGATTGAGCTAAAGTTACACGGAAACCACCAATGAATTGGGTTACGATTTACGCTAACTCACTGAACGAGTTTGACATCTTGAATGCGCGATTCTCCATCGGCCAGCGCCTTGTTGATGGCCTCGAAAACGCACTTGCGCTCGGTCTCGCTATCGCAAAGAAAGATACACTTGATCTCAGCTTGGTCGTCTCGCCGGAGCGGCTGCTCACTCGGGGCCACAGATATGTCCGAAATGGCCGAGATGGTGCGCGCGTGCTTCTGAAAGGACTCCCGTACGCGATAATGGGGCTCCAACACGCGTAGACTACCGTCGATCGGCGGTGGCCCGGAGTCCCCACCCCCATGGTACTCGCCCAAAGCCATGTGGGCGAACACACAGTCGCCAGCGGGCCTGATCACGGCCCCCGTCAGGTAGGCAGCCGACTAAGAGTACGATCGCGACGGGAGTTTGAGCGAGAATGACCGGACAGGTGCGGCAGTCCGGACCTGCAATCACATGGGCCAGCCACTGTCAATCAGAAGAAAGAAAACCCGTGATTCGCGATGACCACGGCGGTAATACCAGACAAAACAAAAACAGCTCGGCCAATTGGCCATCCCGTGAAGGGTCGAGGAATGAAGGTCAGGAGGGCGTGCCGGCGTGTCGCCACTATTTGACTAGGGTTTTGCATTCAATGCGGATTGGTGAGGCCCAACTGTGTCCAACTGTCGGGTATTATTGTGGGTGTGATGGGATTGAGGGGTGGGGCATGGTGGGCGAGGAATAAGCGTGCCTTCTCGGTCATTCGCGGACACCGCGCGCACCGTGCACCGGGCTTAGTAGGCCTTAGGGAATTGGCATTGGGCGTGGGTTGAATGACCATCGCAGGGGAGACGGGTGGAAGGGTGGAAGGGTAGAAGGGCGTTCAAGGGGAGATTGATCGACTTACCAATGATGGTGTGCGGCTGCTGATTTTGGCTGATCTGTGACGGCTCCAGGAAGCTCCAGGAAGTGCTCTAATCGAGCCAGGACGAACGGCTCTTCGCGTCTGTCTGATGTTTGTCTCCAATGTATGTATGTATGTATTTAGTGCTAGCAGTACTTAATAGTTGTGCAATTTGGTGAGTGTACACTGATCGGAGGGAGGCACGGATGTACTTCTGTTATTTTCTCCCCCCCCAACTGTCTGGCCGAATGTCTGACGCGCGTCAGGGTGGCCAACTGAACACATAATAATATACGCGGGCTTTGCATTCCAATTACCCCGTTACGGTGGTTATGATTTATGTAACGTATAGGGGATGTCAAGAAAAGGAAATTCAAGGAAAAATGTGGTCCGGCACCCTGATTTTGGGCATTTGGGGAGAGAGAACAAAGACAAACATTACAGTCAACTCGCACCATTCGCCCATTGAATTTTCAATAATCGAGTGATTTTGAGCGAGTTGTGTTACAAAACCCTACTAAATGAGCATGTTTGGGGAGAGAGAACAAAGACAAACATCACAGTCAACTCTCACCATTCGCCCATTGAATTTTCGATAATCGAGTGATTTTGAGCGAGTTGTGTTACAAAACCCTACTAAATGAGCATGATTGGTGTTAATCAGTGAACGCACTATCAAATTGGCTCAATACCCCAATGCCAATTGCCTAGACAAGCAAGTAAAATGGAAAAGATGTCAAAATCCAATACATGCACAGTGCGGTTTGGCTGNAGTCAACTCGCACCATTCGCCCATTGAATTTTCAATAATCGAGTGATTTTGAGCGAGTTGTGTTACAAAACCCTACTAAATGAGCATGCTTGGTGTTAATCAGTGAATGGACTATCAAATTGGCTCAATACTACAATGCTTGCCTAGACAAGCCTGTAAAACGGAAAAAATGTTAAAATCCAATGCATGCACAGTGCGGTTTGGCTGGGCATGTTGTCTTTGATTTTACTCCATAGAATAACATCAGTTGTCCATGAACGCGTTTACTTGACTAGCCCTATAAGTGTTGGTCAAATGCCAAGACTTCTAGCGGCTGTTTTCTTTGATAAAGAATCCAACGAAACAACTTTTGCTAAATAAACATTATTGAAAGTAGCTCGTATTAGGATATCAAATCACTTAAAATACATTTTGAAGTATCGCTGTCCAAAACCTAGTCCAAGGACGACGGAATATATGGATGTGGAGGCTCCTGCCGAGAGTATTATCTTCTGTTCGAGTCAATTCAATAAGCTAGCTTATTTTGCAACCAATTTTGGGTATAACGGTTGAATGATTTTTGTAGAACTGAGGGCATTTTAAGACCCAGTATAGTCATTGTTACTATGTACTAACTTGCATCACCGCAATCGTTTTTATGGATGAATGATTGTCAATTTTCCTTCAAATAACTTGCCCAAGTACTCAGACAGTGCTAAATTTCAAATGACTGTTACTCGTCAACCAAAGCCCCAATTGTGCTGAAATGTGTTATGGAAGTTCCTTCAACTCAAACCAAATTGATTTTCTCAAAAAAAATTGCTTAATTACAATCAGATTTAATAAAAAATGCGAAGCTGACTGCCCAAGTGGACGTCTCCATGTCTTTTGACCTTCTTACCTAGTCATACAATTTTCTTTGCACTCTTAGTTATGCACTGGCATTAAGTTTCATCAATATCTATTCAGCAGGTCCAATGTTATTACACTTTGGAGGGTACATTTTGCAGTAACATAGATCGAAATATAGGCTAATTGTACTTCAATTAATTGCCAAGATGTATTTTTTTGATGGCATTAAAATGAATGACATATTTTATTTCCGCAAATATTTCGGTTGGGACAAAGCTCATGAATGCTTTTGATGACATACAGATGACACTGTACAGTCCCATTTTTTAGCCCCTCCCAATATGAGAGCTCTCTCATTCCTGTGATGTTCCTAGTGAAACATCATTGGCCATGTTCGACCTTTTACTATAACCTGATGCACTCATTGGAGCCCAAATGGATGAAGCATATTCAAGATGCGGTTGAACAATCAACCTGTGCAGAGTTAGTATCGTGATGCTGTCTCTTGAATTAAACGTGCGATATATCCAACCACACATTTGAAAAGCTTTACCCACCTGCAACTGGAAATGTTCATCAAACTTTCCATTATTTTGGAGGACTACACCTAAATCTTTCATAGATGAGACCTGCTCAATATCTTTAACTCCATTATCTACGAGTGGAGTATTCAAAGGAGTTGACCCAAAGGTCATTGAGCGGAATTTCATTACGTTCAGGGCCATATTACTCTTAGTAACCTAAGAATAGATTATTTCTGGGTCCTTTGCAAGGCTAGTGGAATCTTGACCATTCCTACCAGAAACTAACTTTGTATCGTCAGCATAAGAAGAGAGACTGGCAGTAATACTAAGCTTTTGAAGCGGGGCAACGAATATTATCAAAAGGAGGGGCCTTAGGATGAAGTCATGGGGAACACCCGACTTGACATCATGTATGTCACTAAGGGATCCCTCGACCCTGACAATTTGCTTCCTTTTCTGAATGAAGCTTCTTATCCAATTGAAAACCTTGCCTTGAATCCCAATGTCATGAAGTCTATTAAGCAAAAGGCCATGATCTACTTTATCAAAGGCCTTGGCAAAATCAAGATAGACAACGTCTATTGACTCGTGCCTTTCCAGTCCCTCAATGACCTGCATCCCTAAATGCTCAATCACTTGGGTAACCGTGCTTAAATGTGCTCAGAAGTTGTGTTGGCTAGGAGGAAGGACTTCATTGACTTG
This sequence comes from Tigriopus californicus, assembly GCF_007210705.1. Taxonomy (NCBI): domain Eukaryota; kingdom Metazoa; phylum Arthropoda; class Copepoda; order Harpacticoida; family Harpacticidae; genus Tigriopus; species Tigriopus californicus. The sequence continues at coordinate 8,259,338 of NC_081440.1, read as the reverse complement.
AGGAATTTCAACAAGTTTGGACTTCATGATCTTCTCAAACACCTTTGCAATATTTGAAGTGGGAGCAATCGGCCTATTGTTACTTGAGAGCGACTTATCTCCCCCTTTAGAAAATGGAACAACGTGAGCTAATTTTAGTGAAGATGGAAACTTGCCCTGATCCAAGATGCAACGCATCAGGCACAAGAAAACAGGAGCAAGAACCAATGAGCATCTCATCAGAAACTGAGATGTCACGCCATCAGGACCAGGAGGGCTCGAGAGTCTCAAGTCCCTGATGGCCTCTAAAGCATCTTGATCTGTGACTACAAGATCATCTAAACGCTCAACTTGACTAACCTTGTCAATCTCAACACACTCATCTTCAGAGCAATGAGCTGTTGCTTCTGAACTCAGTGGGGTTAAAAACACACTAGAGAAGTGATCTCCAAGCATGTTAGCCATAGTCTCTACATTGTTAATGGCTTTCCCATCAACCTCAAAAGACCCAACAGAGTGTTTCATCTTTCTCTTGGAGTTCGCGTAAGAGAAAAAAGCCTTCGGATTCGACCTGACCTCCTGAAACACCTTACTCTCAGTTTGTAACTAGTCATATTCGATGGAGGCCTTAATCTTACCCTGAACTACGTCCATCTTTTTTTGGAAACTACCCACAATTACTTGATTCGAATTTCTCTTTAGCCTTTTTGCCAGTTTACAACTCTTTTTGTACAAAGTCTTCCTACATTTTGGAGTTTTTGTCCGTGTACCACCTTTCGGAACACATTCTGAGATTGCTAGACTGTAGTAAACTTCCTTAAAAACTGAAACTAATTCATCAATGGCTGCATGCATGGACGATTCCTGTTTCAGAATTGAAACCAGATCCAGGTCTTCTAATCTTCCAATAATCAACGGCCAATGTTCATCTTTGAACTTGAACTTAGCCAGACCGACCTTTCTGACCGGTTTTATTCCAGAGCATGCCGGCTTTTGAGTTATGGTCGACCCTATCTTAAGAACATGAAGATCTGACAGATTACTAGGTGTCACATGGACAAACTGGATCAGATCAGGGTCATTGGAAAAAACAAGTCAAGAACGCTATTCGCTCTGGTGGCTACACCAACATGTTGGGAGAAATGGCACAAGATCGCAAATTCTTCCAGCTTTTCAAACGACTGAGATGTCGATATCGAAATGGGAATATACCCATCGGGACTAGCCTCCCACTCTACAACGCTAGCCGGAAAATTAAAGTCCCCAACAAAGAAAACTCTCAAACAAACTGACTGGTCCAACTCATTTCCAGTGATTTGGAGAGCTGACATAAAAGAGCTTACTGAACAAGAAAGGACAGATCAAGCCCTCGGATATGACAAATCAAGACCTCTACTTCTCCATTCGACATTTGTACATGACTAATGTGCAAATCATTCCTAATATATAGGCATACACCCCCATGTGGGAAAATGGGATTATCAGGGCGTAGCCTATCACAACGAAGTAAGTTGAAACCAACTATGGTTAGTTCTTCATCTAAGACCCCTGGCCGAAGCCAGGTTTCTGTTATAGAGATCAATGAAATCTCTCTCTCAACGGCTAGTTCTTTTAGGATCTTAACTTTTGTGCTGTCCTTTTTTAGAAATCAGACAATGCGCCTTCAATCATCGCTCCTTTACGGGCCTCTCTTTTGACGGACCAAGTTCACAAGATCTTGGACCATCCTCTCCAACCCTAAAAAATCCCGCTTATCAACAAAGCTACGTTCTACTGGAGGCAAAGCATGAACTAATGGGAGGAAGCTAAATGGGTTAAGGAAGGGGGTGGGGTGGGATTAGGTTTAGGAATAGGGTCAGCTCTAAAACTACGAAACTGAGCTATCCCATTTCTCGCGTTTCTTTGCGTCCCTTCTACGTGGACGGAGGTACGCCGTACATTAAAGCACGTCTTAAGTCTCATGGACTGACGGCACATGCATGGGAGATACAAAAGGACAATCTACCTTTGAACATCCCTTCTTCCTATTGTACTTTTCATGGCCGAACTTGAGAAGTTTTTGACACCATTGAGTGTGGTCAAACTGACAGCCTTGTCCTTCTTCAGGACAAGGCTGCTTCCGGTAAACAGGACGGACTGTTTTCTCTACCACTGTCTTTTCGTGCTCTATTTCAAGAGGAGGTACTACTTCAACCTCTACATTGGTCAAATCAGTCGACTTCTCAACTTCTGGGTGAGCCTGTTCTTCAAGCAGCACCCTGGTCTGATTGACCCAGACAGCTAAAGCCTCAACGATAAAGGGCTTATTGACTACGGAAGGATCCTTTCCAGCTAAGACCAGGTCCAAACATTGTCTAGCCTCTTTGCTGACTTTTCCAAAAATAGCTTCCATCATGAATGCAGAGAAACTATTAAAGAGCAGCAAAATCAAGAGACCAAAGAAAAGGAATGAACTACATCAACATCAAACTAAACATGCAAATCTAAGATGGAGATAGCAAACATGAAGTAAGGGACAGATAAAAGCAAGGAATCAAGAACACATGTAAACTAGGAAGCTTTCCAAAAGCCTCAAAAGTGATCCTTTATTAGCACCCATTGAAGCTAAATTTAGTAAGATTTCGAGAATTTTTTTATTTTTTTGGACACTTCCTGAAACAAAACCGCTTGAAAGTTTGCATTCAATATCAGATCAAATTTGACATTTGTCACGAATTTTTTTTTTGCTTCTAGTTACAAATGTCTTAACGAGTTTATTACATATATAAGCAATATTATGGTTATTATGATTTAGAATCAATACAGAGACACCAAGGCATACATTTCATTCAAAATATTCTTTTTCAACAGTTCTAGTTCAACATTTGGTGGAAAAAGTGGTGTCATTTTCACGTTTGATACGTCACTACGTATCCAAAAAATAGCGCTTGGGCGCAATGGGGTTAAAAAAACTGAGGCTGTGATTGTATCCTATCACATATAGTGGGTGACCTATTGAGCTTCTGTATTTTATTGACAAGAAATTGAATCTTCTTTATTACAACGCTTGACATTGGGGCACGTTTTTAGTGATTCCGATGTTATGGTACAGTATATGATTGATTCTTTTGGAGAGTCTAGTATTATTGCTTAGGGCACTTTGCTCACTTAATGATTAGATTCATGTCCTATTTGCTCCACAACTGAATAAAATCCCTGTTCTCAGTGGAGACTAAAATACTTTAGTCTCTGGATGTAGTGGCCCGCTGATGACAGTAGCTCGGAGTTGTCACGGGTCGTCACTTTCATCCCGCTCCTACTCTTAGGTTAGTCGCACTACTCCGCTCGACTGTCATCCAATCAGTGCTGCCAGGTGGCATGTTTACATGCCAAAAGAGGGGCCAGCTGGCATATTTGTAACGCCTCTGGGATGCAAAAAAAAAAAAAAAATCAACACATTAGCATGTTTTTCCAAATATCTAGGTTTCACTGTCCAAATGTCAGTTTGACTCTCAGACTCTTTTTCTCCAAGTTTGACTCATTTTGGAAAAAAGTTTAGAAACAGTTTTGCCCATCCAGGTTACATATTTGTAGACTGTCTGCTGACTTCTAGTTTTTTCCCCTGGAGCATAGTGATAGCCAGGGACTGAAATCGCAAATATGAGATGAAGTTTTTTTTCTGGCCTGAATTCCGGCATATCTGACATGTTACAGCATGTTCTGGCATCTTTGGAGAGGTGTTCTGGCATGTTCGAAGCCCAGTGATTGAGCAGCCCTGGACGGTCCAACAACAACAACACAAAGTCCTAAGTAGTCGAAGAAAACAAGACTGGCTAATGCGCAAATGTGATCCCCAAATGAACACGCCATTCAGTCAATCATTCATTAATAAAGGTGGAACCGTTCAGTTACGCAAATACACGCCCCATTGAAGCCAGTGCTAAGTAGCGGTGCCCGCCTCTGGTTCAGGTTCTGGGCTAGGACAGTACATGGGCAGGGTTGTGCGTCCGTCCGACGATAACGCACCATCCCACTACCTACGGACGGTTCGTTGACCCGTGGGATAGAAGCAGGACAGGCGCCATCAAACAATCAGGGCAGAAGCCCCAGAAGCGCATCTCTTTGAGGATCCCCAGACCATTTCTTTTGACCATTCACGTGCTTCTGCTTCTGCTCCGGATGCGGTCATGAGTCAGTGGCCATTGACTACGAGGGATATTGGGCACCACCCTGTTCATGCCCAAGAATCTGTGTTACCCTCACCTAGTGCTCCGCCCAATGATCAACCCAATGATCAACCCAATGCTCCACCGTTGGTGCCCACCTGTCCGAGTTTGGCCGCTGCCTCGGCTACCTCCGCTCCCTCTTCGTACCCGCCAGACGCGAGTGACGCGAGTGACGCGCCCAGCGCGCCGCCAGCCAGGCCCACCCTGTCGGACCCGCCTCAGAGTCCCGATTCGGCCTCCAGCCTCAACGCCGTGGCACTTGAGCTCGAGGTCCAGCCGGGCAGCCACTACTACGAAAACGGTTTCTTGGTTTGGTATGACACTTTCGTTCGGGAATTTTTGCTCGCCGAACGAGCCGGACATGCACCCGGTCTCGACCCCGCCCTCCAAGCTCACGCCACGCGAGTGGAGCAACACGCCGCTCACCTCCGACAAGCTCAGGTTCGTTGGCAAACCCTCTTGACGGCTGAAACCAACCTTTGGTCGGCCAGTCAATCTAGCGTCACCGGATCGGGTCCTTGTGTGGATGGACGTTCGGTCAATGTGCATCACGTTTATGACCAGGTGGCCTGGAGTGGCTATCCCGGACTAAACCGTTGGCGTGCAGCGGCTCGCGAATGGCGTTCCACTCTGGAAGAAGACGCTCTTTTGGCTCGTTTTCACGTGTCGGCCGGGTATCGGCTTCTGGCTCAGCAATTCGGTGCATTAGCCCGCCCTAATCCAGCTAGGAATGGACCCTCGAATTTAGCCGAAGTGCGAATGGCCGTGTCGGCCTTGTTTCGAGCCATTCGCGTCCTTCCCTCGTGCCGCAGCCACGCTCACCATGATTTGGTGTCCTGGCTGCGAGTGCTCATTGGCCAACGACTTCAAACGTCCAACCATTTAACAGACACCCTCTTTGTCCTTAATCACTTGCTCAGGTGTCCAAAAGGCGTAGGTCTATGGGGTCCATGTTTGATTTCCCTTCCCATACCGCGACTTGCGGCTAATGGTGGATGCAGCCAAGATGACATTCCTCTGTTTGATTTACAAGTGACCGTCTTATTTACTCTGTGCACTCCGACTGAAGGTCGAAGGGATTTCGTTCGCCCCACTCCCACCATTCGATCCAAGCCCGAAACTGCGTGCTCGTCCAGTACTGCATCCTATTTCGAGGAAGAGTCTTGGTCCGTATTGAACTGGCAAGGATGTGATGTCTCGGACCCCGAAGGAAAACATCTGGATGAAGCGGATTTGTTGCCATTTTTTAATCAATTGCACATTCCGGCATGTTTAGAGTTTTGTTGCCAACTATCACTTGCAAATTCGAGTGCCCCTTGGAGCGGAACTTTAAGATCTTTGGCCATGATCCAATCGCTGTTAGGCGTGCTAAGAAACGCCTTAATAACGTTCCATGAAAAAGCTTTCGATTTCGTGCTCATGCGCATTTGTGAATACATGGAGCATACCTTGTGGACTCTCATAGATCTGGAGATAATTAGCCGCAAAACGCTCACCCATGGACAAGTACAACATGTTCAGCTGGAGTGTGTATCTTTCTTCTCCGAGAGTCTGACTAGCGTGATAGACTCTGGAAATCCAATTTGTTTCCAACGGTTCTCGTATCTTCCACTTGATCACCTCCCATCTAACTCATTGCCTCAAGTGATGTTAATTTTTTATGGACAAACGAATTTGAGTGTCGAAGGTTTGTTTATCTTACTATTTTTTCGCGTAATTCTTTAATCTAACACAAAGTCCTCATCCTCATCTTCTAGAGCCGTCCATTGATCTACCCGTGTCTGTGGAGTTGCCGTCGCTGGTTGCAAGACTCAAAAGTTTGAATCAAGAAAATCGTCATCATTTGTTTACAGCCATGACTACTGTACTGAAAAATGCTGATCACACAGTGTCATTGCAATCCTACTTGGCAGATTTCGTGGTGTTGGGATACGTGACTTCAGGGTCCTTCGAGCGATACCCTGAATTATGCACACCAGCTTTGTCTGTTTTAGCTCATGAGCATCCTGGTGTGATATCCCACATTCTAACTTGGCTGCCATCTCTTGGAAAAGATATTGATTGTCAAAAGGTATATTCGTTTTTAACGGAAATCTCAAACAATTTTTGCCTATTGCTTTTCTTTTTTATTACATTTTGTTTTTTTCCACTTTTTTTACGAAGGATGTGGTTGATATGCTCCACAAACTTCCCATTGAGAATTGGATTCCTCAAGGGGAGGATGTTAACCTTCTTTGTGAGCGATTATTAAATCAAATTCACGACCCCGTTCAACAAGAATGGACTAAAACAATTTTGGATAGAATTCCATGGAGCAGCGCTCTTCTTGACAAAGCAAGTAGAGAAAAAGTGGCTTTGATCGTTGTGGAAGTGGTTCGTCGCTTGTCTGAGGAATCTTCAGTCACATGGAACGCCGCCATTTGGTCCAACCCGACCGAAACCAGTTTCTTGAGCTGGGCATGGCAGATTTTACCCAAATTGAAACTCCACTTACAAGAGCAACCTAAAAGAAGGATACAGAGAGAAGATGTTCAGTGGGGTGACTATGATCAAGAAGCTAGATTTCACCATTTACGAACTCAAGTGAATCAAAACAATCCAGTGGCTGCCTTCGTGACATTGCAATCGACTCAACTGGGACATTCCGTTCCCGAAATATGTGAGCGAGGCTGGAAAGTGCTCAAGATCACGCTTCAAAGAGCTCCCGTCGAAGCTGTTCTCCTCTGTTTGTTTGACATGATCAAAATGTTTTTGGCTTGTCCTGCTGATCTAGTCAATAACGAAGACTTTCAAACCATTTTAACCAGTCTTCTAGTAGGAGATCACGGACTGATTCAATCGGCGAGGGAAATCACTGGGTTTGATTCGAAATCATCCGTTGCCTCGATCATGCGAGAGTGGATCTTGCTTGACTTACGAAACAGAAAAAGGTGACGTTAAAAATGTTTTGGTTATTATAGAAAACATTTTGACACCGCAGTTGCGTCCTATAGGAATGAGGTTGATGTTCTGAGTTGGATAGAAATATGGTTGCTCATTCTAACAAGTATTGCTGATTGGCACACCAACCGCATTATTCTTCAAGTCTTGAACGCTATTGTTGAATCGGTTTTTCAACAAGAGAGACCAAGGCGTCACGTGGTTGCCCATTTTGCTTTTGATTTCAAGGTACTGTACCTATTATATCATTTCATTGATATTACTCAGGTTAAGAAGGTCTCCTTGCCTCCCGTTTAGGTCAAGGTCGAGTCAGAAGATAGGGGTGCCAAGATTGAAGGCTTCACCAGTTGGATACAAAGGTCTTGTTCTCCTTTCACTTTCATGAGTGAGGTTGGCTTTGAATTCCCGTGGCTGGCTTGCTGTTTAATTCTCGCCGAAGAATGCCATCCAACCTTTGTACAATTCTGTGATCAAGTCGTGCGTCACTTGGACCATTCTGAAGCATCAGTGGATGAGGCTGTACGAATCGCTCAAGAGGCCGGGATCGAGCCCGATTTGAATTGGACCACAAACGAGCTCCCCATCTACCGATGGTCCAAACTTTTCCTTGCCATCCCTGAGAAGGACCTTGCTGTGGCTGTGATAGCATTCCAGATGTTTTCAAGTTCATTCTTTGTGAAAACCAAGTTCAAGTAAGATATTGATCTACATAAACGAAGAAAACCAAATCGGCACTTTACATGAGGATGTACTTTGAACTTCTAGGGAAAGTTCTAGTTGGATGTTTGTGGGGCCGACTTTCTTCAGTGGTTTCGTGAACCGGCGATATTTCGAAAAGATTAAATCGAAATTGATGTTCTGCGAAACGCAGGTAATAAAACTGGAGTCCAAACAGTTATTCCAAGCCTTTCTCCATTGGATAAGCAATCCAGAATTACTTGACCCCAAAGTTCATATACCAAGCTTACCAAAGAACCTCTTGCCCGGTTATCTTAATCAAATTGTGGATCAAAATGAGCATTGCGACAAGAATACGGTAATGGGATCCAACATATCGATCATTCGCGTCATGGAAAAATTTGTTGTCATAAAAAGACGGTTGCAGATACTGTGGATGGATCTCGTGTCCCTAATGTTGGTGGAAACGAATTCCAAAGAAATGTCACCAGAAAAGAAACCATGTCCTCAAATCGCGAGTTTCCTTGAGCTCAAATCTCGAAGACCAGACGTTCAGAAGATTGAAATGAAGCCATCAGTCAAAAAGGGACCAATGGACAGTCTTGACGAACACATGGCTCACCTCTCGGTTGTTGACGAAAACATTTCTCCCTTCCAAGTTCGAGAAATCTTGGACTCTTTCAGTCGAGAATTGACTGCATTTGTCGAGTATGCTCTTTTTCCCTAATATCGAGTGCATGCCATTGAGTCGTGAGTAATTTGACATACTTTCTTTATTAGGCACTGGAATGTGTTGAGCGACGATTTACAACTTCAGTTAACCCGCCGATCCGACCTTCTTGCCCATTTGTTCAAACAGGAGCAAAAAACCGTCACCTTAAGCGCCTCTTGTCCCACCAGTTTCGGCCTAAAAGGACCTAAGTATTGTTCAGGGCCAGCTCAAGTGCGTTTGCAATTCGATCAGTGGGTCCAACAAGACAATGTTAAGCAACAGCTCTGTGATAACCTTCAACTGGTGGCTCGACTGGGGCAAGACCTGGAGCAGCGTGTCCTAAATCGATCGCTAATTGCCACTATGACAAACATTCAAGCTTTGGTCAAGTAAGAAAACTTTACCTTGGAAATCAGACATCATTGTTACTCCAAGGACAAAACAACGTTGTAACTCTATGTAACTTGTATTTCTATGTTTCGTAGTTTGCTTACATCAAAGACGAGACTCATGAAGGAAGGCGAAGAAAAAGGTTTTACTCTGGGCTTGGAAGTGATCCAGCGTTTGGTGTCCATTTTGACAGAGGACTGGTGTCGCTTGCCGCTGGTGAAGCATTTCTTCTCCACCCAACTCGAGTCATTGGCCGAGTCGTTTTTGTCCAATGTGCCAAGTCAGTGTCTGACCCTTGTGAACTACTTGGCTGAGAAACCATTCCTTATGAGCTTTTTGAGCTCTTGCTTCACTCCAAATGTTGTCAAGTCTGCCGACTTTATTACCATGTACTCGAAAATAGTTCTCATTGAAAATGAAGAGCATGCTTTCGTCCTTTTGTCCAAGGTGAGTGAGTGTTGAGCGAAATTGCTTGATCAATTGTACTAATCAGGACAAGTTGCAGCACATTGAGAAATTTTAATGCGTTAGATTTCGATATTGGATTGGTATGACAATGTGAATCCTTCGCTGGAATTCCGCTCCGACTTGATTCGTATTATTGGAGATGCCATCCGACAAGAGATGCGCACTTTGGAATCGAATCCATCACCAACATCCCAATCAAGCTGTTCGTTTGGGTCACTTTTGCTCGCCAAGCACGAGCAAAATCTTCACCAGCTTGGACGGGTCGAATTCCCTAATCATTACTTTCAAATACTCAGCCTCTTGCTAGATTTCAGGCAAAATCAAAATGTTAAGATTTGGTTCGACTTTCTGCATTTGCAAATTCCTCCAGAAGCGACAAACTGCAAGCCTTTACACCTCAACTCACATCCTAGAGATATTCAAGATTACCTGAAATCGTGCCGTCATTTCATGGCTAAATTTGTGCATTACACGGAAAGAAAGGAGGTAAAGCATAATAGAAAGAATATCTACCAAGAAACTTTGCTTCGTTCATTTGCAATTTCTCTTTAAATAGATTGATCTTTGCATTTTGAAATTGCGCGACTTCTTTGATGAAGAGCGGCATCAAACAGGACTCAATGGGATCTATTCAAAATACGATCGGTTGTATATGCCCATCAGTATTTTTATTGCCCAAATGTCACAATTCCTTCTAATTGAAGCCCTCTCTGCTCAAGGTGAGAACGGTTTTGAACTAGAAATGAGCAACAAACGTTCTGTGTTTCTCAGATTTTTTTCCTCCGCCAAATAAAGCAACTAACAACTAAGGTGGAATCACAAATCAATTGTAAAAAGAGTTTGAAAATACTAATTCTAATACTTATCGATGAGTTTGCGTGTCGTTGTAAAATTGCAATTTTCTGTGCTTGCTCTCTGATTACCGTTCCGTGAATAGGAAATTTGGAGTCTGTGTGGCGAGGGATGTGGACAATGTTTAGTCCATGGCTTTGCCCTATTCCCGTGTCTGAGATCCGAACAGCGCAATGGATCCAAGATCTGGCCTCAAATAATCGTTTCCTTCTCCCATGGACTCTGGAAGAATCGCCTCAAGCTGTTTTTGTAGCCGACATGTTCGTACTGTTGTCCCACGATATCGGTCTTGAATGCAAAGGTATGACACCCGTTGGAAAAGAGAGGCATTGTTGTCTTATGCATGTTCTGTTTTAGAATTCACCAAGATCCTTTCGTTGTTGTGGCAAATGTACTGCCAGAAGTTTGCCCTTCTTTCATCGTCGTCAGGATCTGGAGTCAAAGACCACATTTTAGAAGTGATTCAAGCTGCTTTGATCAAGTTGCCTTGGAACACGTTCTCGCCCACCAGAGTGGATTTTCAGCTGATGGTGAATCTCAAGGATTGTGATATCATGATTACTCATTCTTTCGTTGGAAAGATCTTCACTCAAATCGCATGGAAAAGGTTCTTGGCCAAGAACTCGCCCTGTCTTTCGCTCATTATGAAGGATTTCATCTCTGTTTTCCTGTGGGTTCGCTTCGGGCCAGATTTCCGACAAAAGGCAATTCAAATTCCGTCATGCAGTATTGTTATTGCATACTAATGTTTAACGTACTTTGCAGAATATCGATTTACTCCGCATCTGCTTGGCCTTCAAAGACACGCCATCCTTGCAACAAATGCCCTTACCAGATTACAAGGAATTGTTGCTCTTATTTGTTACTAGAGTGGACTCCAAAGCTATTACTCACATTTTCGACGACGAGAGTATTGATGGGAACATGATTAGGTTTGTCCTATTTGTCTATTCCATGTCAGGTGGAGATTTAGTTTTGTTGACAATCGTACCCGATGGGTTTTAATATTGTTAAATGAAATAATCCACTTGGGTCTGCTGCACACATTGATTGTCAAATTTCGTTCTCCTCAGATTCTTCAATTGTTCCGGTGGTTCCCCGGGTAGTACGTCTGATGAAGAATTGCGTACCAAATCCATAGAATTGGCCACAAACATTCTTAAGCTATTCGACCATTGCTTTAAGAAGTACCCCAAATTCATCCAAGAGCATAAGGTTGAACTGGCCACTGGGTTTCAATGGTTGTTGGCTCTAGTCGAGCATCAATGGAAACCAAGCGAAGGATTGGAAGGTAAAGAATGTACACCCGGCATTTCAATGCATGTACCACCTCAGTTGTTTATCTGGCTTTGAATTATGATTTACAGACGCTGAAGGTCATTTTGCGGCTATTACGCTGAAAGAAATCCTGCTGATTTGTCTGGAAACAAATTCCAACCTTGCCAAATTCATGCTACCCGAATTGAGCCATTACCAAAGATCCATGCAATCCAGTTCCATGACCAAGATCGCCGTCTTAAAATTTGCCGGCGAACTCACCGAGAGTTCCAGCTCTCTCTCTTTGGCAACGGTTTTCGAGTCTTGCATTATTGGACTGTGGGAAACGGGTCAAGTGAAGTCTTGGTGGGACGTGGCCTCGCAACTGGAGCAAACTTGGCCTACTTTGGATTCGAAACGTGACTCCATGCTTTTGAAATGTTGCTTGGAAGAAGGTTTATGCAAACAATTGGTTTTGCGAACGGTCTTAATTACATTTGGATCCGCGGACAATGGCTCATCAAAAGCGTTTGAAATCGCCATCAAATGGATGCGTACCATTCAACTCACGTGAGAGAAAGACACTATTTTTTTTGAAAAACCCAAAATTTGTCTTGACCTCGTCTTGCAATTCTCCCTCAGATCATTAAGCAACGAGGATTTTGCTCTTCTTCTGTGGATCCTCCTTTACTTACTCGATAACATTAAGAGAGAGTTAGATGACCGTGAGGAAAGAAAGGACGAAAAGTCTGAGTCAAAAGACTTATCCATTCTTGTGAACGACCTAATGGGATTCCTTTATGCTGTGGTTGAACCCTCGCACGGATATTCGACTCAACTCATGAATGTGTTCGGGTTGAGTACGGTTTCCTCCTTCAAGCCATTACCCGTCATGTGCTTGGTATTCTATTCGGTGCTCCAAGTTTTATATAGGTTTCAAAGTTCCGCCCCCAAAAATAAGTAAGTCAGTACTATCGTTATTATGAAAGATATGACTACGCTTGGATTATGCATGTTTTGATGGATGCACAGTATCTTGGGCCTATACAATTTGTTTGTTAGCTTTAGAGGAAATTGCAGATTTGTTTCGTCATTACAGCGTGGCAATACATTCGAACCCGCGAGATCCAATTTTCAATTCGGTAATGACGTCTCTGAATGGTGAAGAACGCTATCGGGATCTCATGGAATGGATCCAACCATATCTTCCTCCCAAGACTGCCTCTGGGATTGCTGACGAACCTTCGGGACCAAAGACGACTAATGCCCCCTGTCCACAAATTCTACACCAATGGTTCATAACTCTTTGCCAGAAAGCTCTTATAACCAATGGGAGTTTGTTCGTTTTCCGAGAAGATAAAGCTTAGAAAACACGCACAACTGACATGACGCTTCCCCTGATTCTGAATGAAAAAAAATGATATTTCCAATTCATTCCTTTCATTGAACAAGGATGAAAATAAACGATACTAATACGAAAATAACCTAAATAAATAAACAACAAGGATGAGCAAACGAGTTATTTTTGTAATTGTAAACATTTTATTGACAAACATGGAAGTCCATGAATTATGAGTATTCTTATGATGGAGCCGTAAAAGGCTTGATGTATTGGTACAATATTATTATGATCATTATTGTTAATAGTTGATCTTATCGTTATTATTAATAGTAATAATAATCGGTGTAGTAATAATAATGACAATAATGGTAACATTTTATTATGTATAGCGGAATGACAAATTCGTTTCTTCGTAAGTACGGGTTGTGGTATATTACTTTCCAACAGATCATGGCATGGTTCTTGAGAACGTAAAAGTGTTGTCTTCATTACTTGAACTTTGGGGCAACTTAAGCAGAGGTATCGATCAACGAACAAGATCATAATACTAATAGATTATTGGTATAGACACTCAATTTGCTTTCTTTTGTTTTTGTAGCATTAATATCAGTAGCAGAATTATAAACGAAGATGATGAAAACAATGGGAATGAAATGGCATTTGGCATATCCAGATTGATGGCATCGTACATGGTTATAATCAACTGGTCATGTAGTAGTATTACTAGGTTTTCATAGTATTCTTATTGCTCGAATTTATAAGCGGTAGTTTTTCTGTTCGTGTTGCTTTCGGTGAGTGGAAGTACAAGGAATCGCACATTCTAGGTAGTTAGTAACTAAAGTTGCGCCACATTAGGCAAGAATGGGGATCTATGTGGCGGGAGTGATGAAACCCTTCTACAAATGCAACGACGTCTTTGAGATCAATGCAAGTTTGTCATAAGCGAAGAGATCTGTGATTGGTAACACAAGTGGCGTATGCTCGATATCATCTGGTTTTAAGAAACTGTTTTCAAACACGCAATGGCCCAGAAGTTCGTTCGTTGTACAAGGATTGCTATATCTGAAAGAGTGGGGGAATGGTGGGTGGGCGTGGATGGGCGAAGCCAAAGGTGTTTGACTTGGTAAACCTCAGTTTAGACACGAGATTCGGTACTAAGATTACTTTTGGTTTCGTCTTGGGTCTTCAGTTCGTCTTTTTTCGTGATTTTTTGGCTTTTGAACTTCGGAAATCGCCCCAAACAATGAAATCAATATCCTCTTAATCAACGTACGAGAAGTAACCTTTCCAGGGATTATTGCCTTAATTAACGTAACAGAGTATTGTAATCTCAGGGTTGGGAAAGCAGTTCAGTTGAATGCAAAAGGAGATTATTGGATAACTTTGGAACAACATTAGTAGGTGGGGGGAATGGGAAAGGACGATTGATTCATAGAGTTTTCATGTGAGTTTGGTGTGGGACAACTTAACACCAAGATCTTGCCTTTGTTCTAAATGGCTCAAATCGTTTTGCTACATTAGTAGCACAGGATGTTGATCATCATCTGATAGATCTGGAAAACAACGATCACTATCCAACTTGGTATCGGTGGTTAAAGGTGCCAACATAACTCAGTCACTGAAATCTGACATTGGCAAAAATGTTGGAACGTAATGAACCTCCGCGACCACGCCACAATCATTAACAATGGTGATATTTCGAAACCCATGGGCCTCGAAGCTAGCGAGGTTTTAGACCTGTCGGGGGAAGAAAGGGAGTTTGCTTACTTCAGTATTTGTGTCGGATATGGTTCTTCAAAACAGAAGAGGCCCACGATGCCCAACGATCACGATATCAGTTGACTTATTTTCATCGTCATGTGACGCGGTGGTGATAGATGTAGCCGTTCTTTGGATCGAAGTTTTGGTAGGTCGCAAGTATACGATCTGGGTAAGTAGGAGATTTTCTCATTGTAAAGCCGATTATTGCTCTTGGGGAGATGGTCCGTTAACATGACTTGGTCAGTTTGCATCATTGTCACAATGGAGCATCTTTTATCTTTTATCGTCATCTTCTCCTTCATCGAATCAACATCAGCAGCAACAAACTCATGTAAAATAGATTGGGGTCCAGCTTCTAAAAAATAGACACGCTTTTGTACATCGTAGGTTCGTTCAACTGGTAACAAATGAAATGCTGTGTGGCAACTGGATTTTGACTTTCGCAGATGAGCCGTGCCCCCTTCCACAATGCCTCTGAGGCTGTCTCGTCTCTAGACATACATGCCCATCCCATACATAGATGTCCAATCCACGGCCTGAAAGCCCGTCATATCTATATTGGCGAGATTGTACCCGCCCAGGGGTGCGGCGGCTCCATTAGGTAACGGATGTGCCGTTCCATGGTTGGCAGCTGCAGCCATAGCAGCAGCTGCGGCGGCCGCAGCCAAAGATTGGGATCCTCCGGCTGCAGCAGCAGCGTTGGCAGCTGCCTGACTTTGGTTGAGTTGAGCGCCAGGTAACCCGCCACCGGCACCGCCATTTCCATGGTTCATGGACGCTTGATGCGATATCATAGACGATAAAGACCCCGGAGTATGATGATGTTGGTGTCCGTAGTTGGCATGGGTTCCAGCCTGGACCATTTGACTAGACGTGTTCGATGTGCTGACCACAGGTGAGGTCGATGTCACGGAATGTGAAGCCGCCATAGCTGCCGCAGCTGCGGCCAGCGGTAGCAAACCCTAGATTGGTCAAAATGGCTCGTTTTCCCAAAAGAGCAGCAGTGTTGGCCGCTTGAACCGCTTCTTTAGGTTGGGCCTNAGCCGCCATAGCTGCCGCAGCTGCGGCAGCCGCTGCGGCAGCTGCATGGTGCACATTCATGTTCATAGTATTGTTAGAGAGTGCACTGGGCATGGGGTAGGGCGTGTACCGGAGGTTGGAAAGACCTGGTATTCCTGAGTTTGAGCTGCCTATGAGTTTGCCAAATCCAGAGTTCAACAACAGAGGAGAGTTCTGAGAGTTGTGTGAAACGCCCGCAGCTGAGACCAAGGGGCTTTGTTGGGGCATAACCAGCCCTTGGTAGGGCAGGCCAGGATTGCCAGCGGTAGCAAACCCTAGATTGGTCAAAATGGCTCGTTTTCCCAAAAGAGCAGCAGTGTTGGCCGCTTGAACCGCTTCTTTAGGTTGGGCCTTCTTACATTCGACTTTTTTGCCTTTAACTGTGTGGAAATGGATTTCGCACACCTTGTCCACCACTTCCTCGTTTTCAAAAGTGACAAATCCAAACCCCCGGTGCCGTTTAGTTTGCTGATCCATGAGCATGACCGCCTCTTCGACCTTACCAAATTGGGCAAAATAGCTCTTCACTTCATCTCCAGAGGTTTCTTGGCTCACTCCACCTACAAATATTTTCTTGGTCTTGCTTGCTTTGCTTTTACTTTTGGGCGTGGCGTGCTTGGGGTCAATTTTTTTCCCGTCTAAAGAATGAGAGGGCTCGGCTAGAACCTTATCCACACTCTCCGGGGCCGCAAACGTTATGAATCCAAACCCTCGGCTTCTCTGCAAATATAGAACAACTAACCTGCATTCTGATGATTTCCTCAATGCTTTGACATTGGCAGCCATAAGGCACGAGGAGCCGATGTTCACTTGAAAAGTGAGTGTGGAATGGGGAACTTACTTGTGTTACGGGATCCTTCATTACCAGAACATCAGTGACCAGCCCAAAGTGGCCAAAATATTCTTTGAGTTTCTCGGGAGTGGTTTGCCAAGACAACCCGCCGACAAAGAGCTTGCCCGGTGAACTATCCGACGATGGTGTGGTCCGACCTGAATTGCTCCCGTGAGTGGGTGAGCTCATAGGTCGAATGGGATCCATCGAAGATCTGGAAAAGCCAAGCGTTGGTTGAAAAATTGCCAATTTTCCACGAAGAGAGTCACTTTGAGACGAACGTTCAATCGCTTGACAGGGAATAAAACGCGTTATCTTTTCAACTAGCCAAATCCCGTAGCGCTCTGGATGAGTGACATTACTAAGGATTCTAAGACCCACTGGGGCAGCTCCCAATTCTGATCGATGCATAGAGTCATCCACCTCATGGTCGTATGCCACCACAACTACGGTTATTACCAAATGCTGCCACTCTCAGTCCCGACGACCAGGGACATGGTGGCAGTAATGTAGCCAGACGTGGGGACGACTTTATGGGGCTTCAGAGCTTTAGCTCGTGTCACCAGGGACTGCCTTGGTCCACCGTGGGTCTTTCCCTCGTACTATGCATTCATCATCTATCCCCGGTGAGCTCGTCCCGCCTTCATTTATATCACATGAGCGCGCGACTAATCAGAAGGGAGGACAGCCGGATAAGTTGCCGTTGAGGGCCCGTTATTCTAAACGCTTAGATGAGACCTCGGATCGGATCCCAGATTCCAGGGTTCTAGGGTTCCAGGGTTCCAGGAGTCGGCCAATGGGTGAAAGGATGGATGGTTGGATGGATGGTTGGATGGATGGTTGGATGGATGGTTGGATGGATGGTTGGATGGATGGTTGGATGGATGGTTGGATGGATGGTTGGATGGATGGTTGGATGGATGGATGGTTGGATGGATGGTTGGATGGATGGATGGATGGTTGGATGGATGGAATGAATGAATGAATGCATAGATGAATGATTGGACGAGCGGACGGCTGGCTGACTGGATTGTAGGATTGAGCGGATGGCAGCGGGTAGCAGTGTAGTTTTACTCACTTTAAAGGGTAGGGTTGAGATGCGGCAGCTGCGGCGGCCGAAGAAATGGGCTCGTTGTTAGCTTTGTTGGACGCCAGGGCGCACAACAAATTGGTCGAGCTCATCATGTCCATCAATGGGTAATCGAAATCAATCAATCAATCCAATAGATCGACTGACCAATTGTATATCGAAATGCGGCTTGACTGGTGGGACACAACGCAATGGAACTGGAATGACGACAATGTGGCCAATGAGGAGGATTGGTCCGTGTTGGCGTTACACTCCAGAGGCAATTCCCATCCTGGATCGAAGAATCGAATTCGAGCTTGGGACGACCATGGGACGACCATAGGACGACCTCGGGATCGATGGGCAGTCACTCACTTGGTCACTGGAGCGCAGCACGGAGACCCACATCCACAGATAGGTTTCGATCCCAAGGGTCACACCCACAGCAGGACCAAAGCGAGTCTCTTGGATCAACCCCCGCCCCAACACACGCCACACACAACAACGCGATCCGGATGCAAACACGAACGACAACTCTCTTTGTCCTAGGAAGTCAGTGGATGGATGGATGATGTTTCTTTCGTTCTCCTTCCTTCCTTCCTTCGTTCGTTCGTTCGTTCGTTCCTTGCTTCGTGCCTTCGCTTGTGCCTTGGCTTGTGCCTTGGGTCGTTCCTTTCCGAGCTCGTTTCCCTCTCGCTGGCCGTGTTCGTCCTCTCTTCTCTTGGCTACCTCGGTTCCTACATCCCCTACTTCTGCTCGTGGGTCTCTGCCATTCTTTCCTTCTCTCCTTCTTTCCTTCTTTCCTTCCCCTCTATCGGTCCGTCCGTCCGTCCGTGTTTCTTTCTTTCTTTCTTTCTTTCTTTCTTTCCTTCTTGCCTTCTTACCATCTCTTACTCTTTCTCTTTCTTCCCTTGTTTCGGGCCCTGCAGAGCCACAACAACCAGCAGGACCGGCCGCCCTCACCCTCCATTAGCCCTAACTCATCGGGCCTGGCCCGTGCCTTCGCTGCCCTACTGGGTCACCCATTCACTGGTCCCCCCATTCCCCTCTCGATTAATCGGTAGCTGCTAGCTGGCCAGATCGCCTCTTCCTCTCGGACGGAGCCAGCCAGCCAGTCAGGCAGCCAGCTAGGCAGCCGGCCCCTTTCTCAGCCTCCGCTTAAGCCTCAGGCCACTCAGTCATGGGCTGACTCCCTGAGTTCCGTCCAGTCTTAGCTGGCCGTGTCTCCACAATCCCTCTAAATCAGGGTGAGCTGAGAGATTTTATGGATCGTTTTTAGCCTAAACCCTATATGTATGAAAACATGTAATACTTCTACTTCTATTGCTTTGGGGATATAGTTCATTTTTTCCACCTGTAAAACAAACTGGCTCAGCTCTATTTTTGCGGCGGATCATATTCAATTTAAGCTTTCTTACTTATTTACAGTATTGACCGTGTTACCTCATTGTTCGCCACGTGACCCCCAGGATGTAGAAGAGGACCTCCAATGGCCTTTTCTTTATCCCTTATTTTCAATGTCGAGGATTTCATTGGTTTGTTTTTGTTCTATGTCTTGAATTGTTTTGGGTTTTCTCATTCGATCACCCTGCTCTGGAACTATCCCTCGGCCGAAGCCAAGCCAATTTGGATAGCCAGCGCCTTTGGGATCTGAAGGGGTATGTTTATTGATCACGAGCATTTCACGCGCTCGTTCGCGTTTTTCTGTACCAGCCTGGGACCCGGAGCTAGTGGGTCTCAACTCACAACCACTCGTCCTCCTGAATGGCCAAGGAACGAACGTGAGGTCAGCGCCCCATGTGGCGGAATTTTGAATTTCCCATTCCGTCAAAAAGAACTCCGATTTAACAAATCTTGATTCAACAATATATTTCTTTTCAACGATATTTTTGCTGCTTACCAGATACTGTATTTACTTCATAGCAACTTTCAATAAACGGATGTGTTCTCCGCTGTTGGATAATAAGTTCGACTGGACTTACAGTAGTCCCAGATCTAAATTGCACACAAAAAGTTGTGCCTTTAAGGGTCAGACAAGTTGCTTCACTTTCTCTTCAGGCACCTTGGAACATGTTTTGAATCTTTTAAAAACCAATTTTTCAACTCTCTTGACCTTTGAAACCTTTGTTAAAACCTCTTTAGCTGATGCCTGCAGTCTGTCAAGAAAAACAAAACTCATTCACTCACAAAAATGGCATTTTAGTCCCCTGCTTTTGAAAAAGGCTGCTTAACTGGGTAATTTGAGCTAGAAAACTTTGACAGCAAATGCTCCAGCCAATTCCAATGTAATGAAATAGGTTGGAGAAACAAGGCAAGCCTGTTTTGATATACGAAAAACCTGGGTTACATTTTGAGGCTAACTGTCTTGAGTAATAATAATACCATAGGTAATGGGGAATGTAAACAAATATGTCAATTGGCAGCTCTATGTGTACCTTCCTGTGATTATTGATTTGCTTTGGTACCTCAAATGTATAACTTTTAGTTAAAATGTGTTCAATTTAGATCTGGGCTACTGTAAAGAAATGGTTTTGAAATGGAATTCAAAAATTCAAAATTCACCCACATGGGGCGCTGAATACTCAACGTTGTACTCTAAAAGAAAGGACCACTCCTGATCAGGGCTGGATACCTCTCACATTTCCTAGCCGAACTGGACCCTCTTGGGACATGGTGTGGAGCGCGTGGGCTTTGTGAGTTGTTCAAGCGTCGTCCAGCGTTGACGCTACTACCCTTAGCCTCACCACCCTAAACCGTCTCGGCATTTGGTTATGGGACAACAATATTCCACGGCACTTGGTCCAGGATGGACCCGACTAACATCAACCAAATCAGATTAGCCACTTAAAACATCCTGAGAATCCAGCAACCATCAAAAGTTGAGCATCACTTGGGTGCAACAACCCCTCATTAATGCGATCTGAATTGAATTTTCATTGACCGAATCCGATCTATATCCAATCAAAGTTCTCACCCAATCCAACTTGATCCGATATATTTTTACTTTATCCGATTTCAGAAGGTGTTTTTCTTTATTATGAGAAAGGACACCTTGAAACTCTTTCCCAAAGATAAATTAGAACCAAAGTGAAACACTTCGCTATTTCTCTAGGAATGCCCTTGTTCTACCATTGATTATTTTGACGGTATATTAAATCATATTTGTGATTTTGATAGGGGGGGGCATGGCATGTTAAGTGCGCATACTTTTTGACGAAATCACGGCAAGTCATCTCCAATTTGGTCGGTTTTGTTGACTTATAAAAACGTCTACAAGTTTCAGGTGCCTGCGCCATCCAGGGCCTATTCTGGGACAATGTCTATTTAAGGCCAAACTGCTTGACCATCGGATGTTTGGACAGCCATAACTCGGGCTGCAGTTATCCAATGGGACATGCTCGCGGGGGTCGTTGTTTACCCCTTTGCACCTGAGCAAAAAGGGAAGCAAATTAAGCAATGAAGGAGCCCGAGAAAAAAAAGAAGTGGGCTTCATTGTTCAAACTAGCCATGGAACTAGCTTATATTCACGAAGGCTTGAAGGTGCTCTCAAAACGCACATTAAGCCTCTATGATCACTGCAATTGATACTTAAACCCGGGTTGGGACAAAGCTCATGGATGCTTTTGAAAGCGTACAGTAGCAGATACCATTCGTACCTTCTTTGAACACTGTACAGTCCCAACTTTTTTAGTCTCTCCCAATACGAGAGCTCTCTCATTCCTGTGATGTTTCTAGTGAAACACTTTTGGACTTGTACAATCTTTTACAAACCTGCTGAACTCATTGGAGCCCAACTGGGTGACTGAAGGATATTCAAGATGTGATTCAACAAATGACTTGTACTGAGTTAGCATCATGATTAGAGCTATAAAAAAAGTAGACTAGATTTGGCAAAAGAGGTGCAAAAAAGCTGGAAAATGGCGAAATAGTAAGGGAAAATAGTCGATAAAAATGCGGAATACAAACACTTAGTGGTGTATTTCTAGATTTTGAGGCACAAGAAGCTTGATTGCCAATTCAAACCTCTGGACATTAAATAGACTACATTGGGTGCAAAAAGGTAGCTTATTTGGAAATTGCTTTCCTAAAACTTCCAAAATCGAAGGGCCTTCCCCTCAATCTGGTCAACCAGAAGAAATTGCTAGCAAATTACTTTCAGTTATCAATACTTATGTGAAATCAGGTTCAAGTGGTCTTGGAGATTAGGCTTCAATACATGAGAAAAGGAGAGCAAAACTTGGCCAGGTAACTGTGCAAGGCGTTTTATTTGACCCGTAACTGTACATCTACGCCATGCAGCTTTGAGCTTTGTTGGGACATCTCCTCCCTAGCTCATCTTGGTTTCAAACATTAGAACGTGATCTCGACGTCTGCCATTTGTTGTCTTTTGCTTGCTCTTGTTGGTTTGAAGTACCCTCTAGTTTGAAGGGAGCAGGAACGTTTGAACGAAAATGGACAAAATGAGAAAAATGGACGAAATACGCATGTGAAAATGGCAAAAAAGGTGGAAAAAGACAAATAGTTCCGGGCCATATTACTCTCAGTAACCCAAGTGTAGATTCGATTGACTCATGACTAGACCTCGAAATAAAAATTAAACCTGTTTAACTTGTTTTGGCCTTTTAGGGCAAAAAAAAGTTTTCAGCCAAATTTCCAAATTTTCACTATTTCGCCTCTTTTCCTCCTTAACTGGTTTGGGACCTTTTAATTACTTCTGTGTAGCATAATCAGATGAAGGACTAGTTGCTCAGCCAGAACCTTTTGGCATTTGTTTTTGGTTGGGGTTTTCATTGCCTTTACCTGCAAAGAATGTGATCCTGGCTCAATCAAAATGACAGATTATGATTGGTTAAGTTACCACTTAAACTCTGAACAATACTTGGTCTACCAACGCATTGAATCTATCAAATTGAAATCCCTTTTTTTGGGTTGGGAAATTCTGCCGGAAAGAGAGCTTAAAGTTGAGCTACATTTGCAGTCATGGGTTTGACCTACAAGCTTCTAGTTTGATCCAACCCGAAATTATTTTGTGAACACGAGCACCCTCAGCACCAAAAGCCAAAATCCGAAAACCAGTAAAGGCTCCAGGAGAAAGTAAATTATTTACCATAACACCTGTATCATGTAAAAACGTGTCTTAACGTCGAACATTGCAAGATGAAAGTGTTAATTTCTTGTGAACTCTATGGAAAGCCTAGTAAATGCAATTCAAGAAACTCTACAAGTTAAAACTTCATGATCTTCTGAAACACTTTCTTAATACGTAGTATGCAAACAACCTGGTTCTCCTGGCTGATTCAGCCGTGGAAAAAAATGCCATCAAAGCACTCCACGGTTATTGCCAAGAGAACGGCCTTCAAGTCAATAACATCAAGACGAAGGCCATGGTTTTCCATAAAGGTCGTCTGCCTCCTACCGCCTTCCAAATCAACAATAGTCAGGTTGAAATCGTCAATGTATGTATGTATGTATGTATGTATGTATGTATGTATGTATGTATGTATGTATGTATGTATGTATGTATGTATGTATGTATGTTTGTATGTATGTATGTATGTATGTATGTATGTATGTATGTATGTATGTATGTATGTATGTATGTATGTATGTATGTATCGTTGTTCCATATAGCCTGGATACTCGAGGCCCAAAACGCAAGTTAAGCCTATACAGTCACTAGAATTGACCTTAAAAACGGGGTTGGGACAAAGCTCATGAATGCCTTTGAAAACGTGCAATATCAGATACCTTTCGTACCTTCTCTGAATACTGTACAATCCCAACCTTTCTAACCTCTCCCAATACGAGAGTTCACTTATATCCTCAATGCTTTTGCAAACTAATTGGAGCCAAAATGGGCGAGGCATGTTCAAGATAGGGCTGGAAAATTGACTTGTACCTAGTTAGCATCATGATATTATCGCTGGACTTAGAAGAGTAATTAATCCAAACACAAGCTTTGACAAATTTCAACTGAATATGTTCATTGAATTTTCCATTTTATTTGATGACTGCAACTAAACCCATTTTCAATGAATTTGAGGGCTGAAAATGAAAGAGCTTGCTGAACAAGAAGGGCATATGTTTGGTAAAAATCGGCAGATCAAATCCTTGAATATGACAAACTATGACTTCTTCTTCTGCATTAGTGAACATGGCAAATCTAGTCTTTTGATCCCATTAATTCAAAATGAATCACTTTGACAGGTTATAAACATGAAATTGACTTGCTTTAAATAAAAATATATACGTTACAAAAAGATTTTTATTAACTTTGACATTAAATATCAAGTTGGCAAGACGTTAAATAATATTCAATTTTTTTTACATAATAGGGTGCACACAATAAACGAGAACTTCAAAATGACATCTAACACCTTTAGTAGGCATTTATTTTTTTAGACTGGCTAAACTAGCGACACATCATTTGCAAGAACTTCAAAAAGTCATTTAACACCATAAGCAGGCATTTCTTTCTCTTTACTGACTAAACTGCGGTGCACACCATTAGCAAGACCTTCAATGCAACAATCAACACCACAAGCAGGCATTTCTTTCTCCTTGCTGACTAGACTAGGGTTGATCAGGAATTTTAGTCAAATACTTGACCAAGTCTGACTTGAATCCTAATACTGGATAACAATGCAAACGTTTTCCCTGTGAATATTTGAGGGAAGCAAATTAAACAATGAAGGAGCCCGAGAAAGAAGAGAGTTGGACTTCATTGTTTTAACTAGCCTGGATTCTCGAGGGCTTGAAGGTGCTCTCAAAACGCACGTTAAGCCTCTACAGTCATTAGAATTGACGTTAAGTCCAGGATTGGGACAAAGCCTTTGATTTTGAGTGGATAGTTTTACTCATGGTCCAAAATTTGAAATGAATTAGGAGCCTATCATCACCTTTCAATATTCTCAAGATTTCAATTTGATATGGTATTAAATAATCATTGGTCGGCTGATTCGCCAATCTATTGGCTGGCGAGATGCATAGGATTACCTTTTGATGACTTTTACTGACAAAGTCTCCCCATCTTTACCGTTATTGCTATAACCCAAATTTTCTTGCTGTTACTGGATTAAGATGTCTGCTTTTCAGTTCCGTAATGACAAAAATTCTTGCTATTACTGCGTAATTTAGCCTACTTTTTTGTACAGCAATAACAAGAAAGTTTTGCTTTTACGGGCCTGTGATGGCTGCTGAATCCAGTGATAGCAAGAATTTTTTGATTTTAAGAGATATGGAAACCAAACCTTCACTATGGGAAAGACCATCTTCTGCTGAATACGTACATATTTTCTAAATACTGATACGTTTATTTTTAAGTACTAAATAAGCCCTTAAAAGATTTTTCTTGTTAACCCTGTGTTGAAGAGTATGTCTTGCTATTGAGGGAATAGTGCGTAATGGTGCGTGTTGTTGAAAATGATTTAAATTTACCTGGTCTGGTCTGTAGGTTGGCTTTAACTTCTTAACATTCAAGTACATTAATGCTATTATTTACTTAGACAAATGATATTTGTTTAACTTTACAATTCTGTATTTTATCAAGATATTAGATGAAGATTTTTAAAGCACATTAGTGTATATTTCAGAAATTAAGAATTTGAGTGAAATTATTTGTCATAATTTAACTAACAGAAAGGTTAGTTGCTAGTTAAAGTTTTCTCACAAAGTTTATATTTTGTTGGTTAATAAATTAGGTAAAACATTACCTGACTTAGGATTTAAACATTGTGGCCTGTCTACCCACTTTTGGGCAGTTGTACTTCTTTTTGGACACCCTGTTCCCACTTTTGTTCATGTTCGAATACTTTTGTCTACTTTTGTCCCTGTACAATAATGAACCACGGAGTCGCAACAACAATCAGGATGAAAGTGAACGAGATGTCCACGAGACACCAAAAGAAATCGGTGAATTCTTGAGGTAGAGTCTCATCTGCAACCTCAAGGTCGGATGAAAAGCGATTCAAAATTCTTCCCAACGGTGTGGTGTCGAAAAACGACATTGGAGCCCTAATGATATGTTTAATGCCTCAATTTCTAGAGCAACTTCTACAGCTTGACATAGTTCCTTTATTTCCTTACTCCTGTTGATTACATTATTGCATCTTTAGACCACTTTTTATCATTCTCTATTTACTAAAATCTCAATTGCTTACCATAACCTTTTTGCTACTTATTATCACCATCAGCATCAATGACAACAACATCAACAACATCTACAGTGCAAGGACGTGTTTCTCACATTTCTATGTGATTAATGAGCACAGACTGTTCTTTGACATGTCACTAAGTTTCATGGGCGGAGGGGATGTTTTAAAGAAACATAAATGCATGCTTTTGTTTGAATTGGCTAGTTTTCCTTCACCCAATTGAAAATTACTGCTTAGTTGTTCCTACACTGTATCACAGCTATAAGGAATGACAGGTTGGGCTTTGATTTGTTGTGGCTTTCTTTCATCATACCAAGGGATTGGGCACAATCACCCATAATGACATGGAATGAAGACACATCTTTGAGTCTCAGAAAGAGCTCAATCCTATGTACAAGAATGAAAAATAGCAACAATTGAATTATGTTTTGTGAATAGATACACATAAATAGGTGTAAGATTCGGGTCTTAGGCCAAGAACATTGGTGCTTTTGTGATCAATTCATGACAAGAATCCATTTGAACAAGGGTGCGGAATTCAAAAAGGACTTCTTCTTTTAGTGCTTATCAATCAAATTTAAGCCTGTTGGAGAACTCCGGTCAGGATATTTCAAGTGCTGTTTTGGACTCTTCGGACGTCGACTTGTTTGTCATGAACAGGTACGAAATGTGGCTTTGTCAAATAATTGGCCCAGGTTTGAAGAACGCCTAATTGATTGATTGATTGATTGATTGATTGAGCAATAATGATGTGAGTCAACAAGCCAGATTCTTTGTGGGGAGGGAATTGGGCTCAAGTTGACCAAAACCATTCGGTGGCATCAAGTATTAACTATCCATATCACATAAGCGATACTATCTCAAAGGCCTTCGCAGTTCACGAGACTCCCTACTGATATTAGGTCCTTTACGAGCCAATCGATGCAACTTTGACACAATTGGAGCCAACGTTCAGTGAAGGAAGGCTAAAAGAATACAATATCCATGACATAAGTTCCTCCCAAGCCAATGGAATCTTACAAAAGTATCAGACCCATCTGTACGTCGGTCAAATGGTGGTGGTGGAAAGAAACGGTTCTAATGCATGTGCTGAGCTGTCTTTTCACTCTGCCATTGCGCCCAATCACTTCTTCTTGTTCAACACCACCACCATGAAAGTGAAAGACAAACACGTTGGTTGATCTTATTTTGCTTCAATACTTAGTACTATTGCTATGCATTGGATGGGATAGGGGAAATTCTAAAGTCAATGCAGTAAAAGCATTTCTTGACACTGCATGCCAATTAGGTGCTTGGGTGGATTGGTTGGTTGATTAGGTCAGTAAATTAGTAGGGATGGGGCATAGTTTTCTCCTTTTGATCAGGAGAAGTGACAAAATGCTTCAGCGATGGCGAGAGGCGTTTTCCGTAAGAGCACGAACGAGATTATGCAAGCACCGATCAACACGATTAGCGGCCATATTGGTGACGGGGTTCAATTCAAGCGGAGACACGCCTCCAAAATTTGGCATAACGTCGAGTGAAGGAGTTTACTTGCACGATGACTTCGTACAGTACTATGTGAATGCACAAGTGATAATCACAGGCAAAAAATGACTCGCAAGTAGGTGAATGAGAGACTATTCTGCTATTTAGTATCACATGAATTTGAAGATCATTCTCATATTATTGTTATTATTGTAGAAGTTGTTGATGGTGTTGCTGCTGCTGGTTTTTTTGTGGTTGCAATAATAGCCGTTGTCTTCATCGTCAAAATACGTGGTATTAACAATGAGGATGATAATGATAGTAGTAATAATGATAATAATAATTGTAGTAGTATTTGTCGTGATTGGTGATCATGTTGTGTCGTTAAAATAGTGGCTTATCCACGCGCACGGCATGCAGGATCCTTTGGGGGCGTTTTTGGTTGTTTGGCTGGTAGGTTGATGTGTCAACTTACGGCGAAACCAGGGAGGAGTGCATGGGGAGTGGTGGGGTGGAGCACTTGTCAACAATACACATACATTAATGGAACACAAGGCCTTTTTCTTCTCGCCGGTCCAATGAACACTACACTCCATCTGAAATACACTTTAGAGGCAACATCAATTGAGAGGACGAGGCGGAGGGGGAACAGGTGGGTGAATAGGAGGGCAGGCCGGGAGGCCCGGCGGGCTGGGCGGGCCGGGCGACATTTGAAGGCATTTTGAGACGATTCAATCCAAACGGGCAAGGGTGGATGACGGGTGGCTTAATTTTGATGACTTGACTATATGTATTGATTGGTATGTATTTGATACGAGAAAATTAATTGCATAGGAGACTCGGGACCCAGAATTGAAGAGGGATCTCGATATTGTATTAGTCGTAGTCGTGATTGATGTTTTGGATACTCAATGGATTTAGTACATTCTAATTCTGCTCATATTTAAGAAGACGAGACAACGTTTGCTTGTGGGTACGATTTTTGCAGTTCTTCTTTTCACAATTGTCTTGCAAGTCGAGAGTGTAAGGTTTGGCTTCATAAAAATCATTATGAATCGTTAAAAACGTTGTAAAGCCTCAGTTCATAGTAACAGAGATCACAGTCGTTGGTCAGAACATCAAGGCGGGTCACAGGAATAATAATGATAATAATAATATGATTATAAGTTGAAAGACCCTCCTCCCTTTCCCCTCCCTGGTACTTTTTGGATTTTCCAACAAAATGGAATCACTAGCATCGCTCAACGATAGTTGTTGAAATAGTAGTAGTAGTAATAGTCGGAGTATGTAGAAGCATTACGATGAGGAAGGTAGCGACGGAGGCGTTGATGACGATGATGTTTGATGTTAATGACAATAAGATGATGATTTGGCCAATAATTGGAGCGATGGCGGCGGCAATTCCTGTTAAGCACAAGATATTTTCCAAGCCGATGCAGTCCCCGAAACGGTCCTTAGAACCAAGCTTCTTCTCTTGAGTTTGTCGACTTTTTCGTCATTTTTCAGAAGTAGCAGCAATAGGAGCGGTAGAAAGCGAGGCTTGGGGATTTCTTCATGATTTGTTGATATTTTAGTGATGGCATGGGTATTGATGTTGGGGCAACGGGGAGGCGAAGAAGAGCAAAAACAAGGAGTTGGAGAAGAAGAAGGTAAAGAGGAAGAGGAAAAGGAAGAGGGAGAAGGAGAAGAAGAAGAAGAAGTAGCAGCAGCAGCAACAGCAGCAGCAGCAGCACCCTTAAGTCTAGTGAAAACGGGACGATGAAATGTGAGGCTCAGTGCATGAACATGGAGCAAGAAGTCTTCTGGACCCCTTCAACAATTGTAAACAATCCCATTCAGGGGTTTCCACTTTCGCCCAAAAGGTCTCCAGGGAGAAACGAATTCAAGGGGGTGGTGGTTCTAGAACCTTCCGGAGCACCCCAAACTGAACCTGGTGAACTGAAGAGATGGGGTCCAGCACCTCCTCCTGAGCTGCCTGTTGTCCACATATCATTCCCTAGGCCAGAAGACGTTGTCACAGTCTTCGACATGAGACCTGACCCGACCAACGAGGAAGATGGAGAGGAAGGCACGATTGTTCCTCCACTACCCTGAGAGGAAGAGCTCGCCGCTGTCAAACCTGCCCCGAATCCAGAGGAATTACCACTGCTGCCACCGCCGCTACCACGAGAGCTACCCAAGAAGTTGTTGATTCCGCCCATTCGCTGGAGCATCGCCGTAATATCACTTTCGTTGGATGTTGATGCATGAATGGCAGTATTACTCAAAAGGCATTGATTAAGAGCCTTTTGCGCCTAAAAAGAAAATGTATGGTTGCAATTTGTCAAACGTCTGTAACAATAAGTAACGTTAGCACTTACCTTGACAGCATCCCTTCCGTTCCTGTAAACTGCAACTGCAGTAGAATGATTCGGGAAGACATCAAATTGAGTTAGAGCTCCATGTTGCATGCAGAGGGTTTTTAGGGTCGATGGATCAATCTGGGGTGTCAAATTCTTTAGCACCAAGCATAATGGCCCTTCGTTTAATCCACCAGAAGACGAGTTGGAGGCAACATTATTGCCCTGATTGCTCGACCATCCGTTGTTCGGCCAATTGTTACCAACTGGCTTTCCCCACAGATCTTGACCAATTTGTGTCAGGTTATGGTTTGAAACGGATCCATTGGTATTGCTGATGCTACTGTTTCCCCAAGGATCTTTGGAAGGGCCATCGCCAAAGCTCCATGTCGGGGATGTCATAGTCATTGCCCCTCCATCTCCGACACCGTTTCCGCCACTGACTCCGCCGCCGATGACGTTAGAAGATCCTTTAGACACACTTTTGAGCGGTAATGCTGTTGGAGCCACTGAGCCTGGGGTCAAATTAGGATCTTCATCGGGATTTTTCAGACCAGGCCCTTTCCAAGGTTTTCCTGGTTCGAACTCGGGGATGCCAAAGTCAGAGCCGTCGAAATTCAATCCTCCTTTACCGCTATCAGGCCATCCGCCCCCGCCATCGGTACTGCTGCGGCTCCAAGTATTATCCTCCAAGAGGAAACTAGTACCTATACCGGATGGAGCTCCAGATTTGGCGTTGACTGGCCCAGGAGCTTTTGGAAAAGAACCTCCAAGGGGCTCCTTAGGCAATTTCCACTGAGCGAGCCTTGAGCCACCATTAGCGCTGCCTTGGTTACCAGGGTTATTATCCAAGTTGTTTTGCAAGTTCAAACTATGGAACATATCTTGCATGGTATTGGGGTCGGAGCCAGAGAGTGGGCCTCCGGGACCGGACGCAGAGGACAAATGCTGCTGTTGAGCCTGTGGATGAGCCAAGGGTGAGGTTGGATTCAAAGAAACATGCCCCTTTAAGTAATTGGCTTGTTGTGCTGATATTTGGTTTTGCAGGTTGCTGATGTGCTGTTTGGTCTTGGTTATGTTCACAGTTACATTCATGAGGGCAGGGTTGTTTGACCCAGGTCTGGCCATGCTATGTTGCTGCTGTTGTTGTTGCAGCCCCTGAAGCGTTTTGATCTGATGCAAAAGCTGGTTTAATAAAATCAGTGTTTGAGGAGCCAGCGGTTGGTTCAAGATTTGTGGATTCAAGTGACCAGCTTGGACCGCCATCTGAATTTGTTGAACTAAAACCCTGAGTTGATGTGGGGATGGTTGACTTGAAGCCGTATGACCACTTCCTGGTGTTGGACTGGCCGACAAAGGAGGTGCCATTTTACGGGTCAGCATACCACCACCATAATGAGAGTCGGACACACGATTGACCTCCGGGGAATATGGAAGATTGACCCGGGGATTGTCGAGCGGGTTATCGCTCGGTAGATTGTTCCCTAAGACGTGATCAGGCACATGTGGAGGAACTTGGTGACGATTAGCCCTGGTCAGTGCGTTCAACATCTCCAATGCATCATCCAATCGTAATTGGGTTTGCAAAAGCGCTGTCTCAATATCATCTTTCCGGTAGCCCATTTCGGACAAAATACGGAATTGCTTACTACTCCAAATCATATCCTTGCTTAGAGGCTTGCCAGGACCATCCACCTTACTCCAGGGAGACGGGCCGTTATCAAAGCTGGGTCCACCTCCACCTCCATTCTCGTCCCAGGCACCACCTGGAGGACTTTGGCGCATCCGATTACCCATTGGCTTGTTCCATCCAGGTTCAGTATTGTTGGTCCAATTGATTGCACTCTTGCCTGAAGTGGCTTCTTCATTCCATGAGGTGCCATCATCCCCCCAGGCTTTTCCAGACGTGGGAGGAATTTGTCCCCAAGACTCTTTAGGCTGAACTCCGTGAGAATGCCGATTGGGGACTGGTCCCATTGGAGGACCCACAACACTCCCTCCTCCGCCACCAACCAATGCTCCACCTCCTCGCATCATATTTGACGCAGGCATATCTTTCCAATGAGAAGAGGGCCCTATAAGAACGGAAAGCAATGCATATCATACAATCATTTATTTAAGCCACTTTTGAAAAGTTCTTCCAATGGGAAAAAAATCGAATTACCTGATGGAACAGCCATTCCATTTGGGCCTTTACTATTATGGCCCCATGCGCCAATTCCTGAAGATTCCTCTGGCATTCTTTTGGTTTGATCGTCATTCCATTTGTGAGACATATCTCCTGCTCCAACATTTCCTCCACTGGCACTTGAATTTCCAACAGTCATACTGCCACCTCCACCAACGCCTCCCCCGCCCCAATTAGCAGTAGAATTGCTACCTCGAGGTAAAGCACCCCATCCAGAGGCATCTGACAAAGGCTCGGGACGGCTAGCTGATCCATGAGAAGATTCAGTCCATGAGGATCGGGGTTCTTTACTCCAATCATTACTCATTTTAGCTGCAAGACAAAAAAGTAAATATACATAGTAGTGAGAGCTCAAGGAAGTATTCTTCGGGGGGTTTCCGCATCTAAACTATTATTATAAAATGAAAAGCACAGACCAAGTCAAGCCAGAACATGGTCATTCTAAGATGATATAGTTAGCGTACCACTTGTTATAGATGCAAGTAATTAACATACCCTTGTTAAAAAACCCAGCAAACAGTACTCGTTGAAGCAAGAGAGTGTGTGACGAAAATCATCACACTGCAAAGGCAATAAACAAACACTTGAATTGTGAAGGAAATTATTGAAAATCCCCACAGGGTCAAAACATCACCATCACCAAAAAGAACAAAATATAAACGTCAGATATAGCTCTCGATAAATGTATTTAAGGCACGTAGACTCAACTTCATTAACAGGGCTAGGAAAAAAAAATATTTTTGATGGCCTAATAATCACTTCAAACTTTTTCAAAATTACTCGCCTGTGGTCTTTTTTGAGTTGTTTTATTTTTGTTGTTAAACAGGCTTATTATGTCTTCGCGTTTAAGGTTTTTTCTTGTGAAAAAAGTATTTCTTGCTTTCAAAATATTTTTTGTAGTGATTATTAGGCCATGAAAATTACTTTTGATGGCCTAATAATCACTACATTTTTTTTAAAGCAAGAAATACTTTTTCACAAGAAAAAAAAATTCTTGAACGCAAAGATATAATAAGCCTGTTTAATAGCAAAAAACACTCATAAAGACCACAGGCAAGTAATTTTGAAGAATTTTGAAGCGATTGCCAAAGGTTTCAAGATATTTCATTATTTCAACATCTTTGAAATCAAAAGCCCTCAAAATAGTCTCTTGGCTTGGACCTCCAAATTAATACCCTAAACCATTCAGGTATCTAGGTCAAATTTGATTCCTCTATGTGTTTTATCTCAGCTATCTCTCATGGTGAAGAGAGACGGGCTGAAACACAAATATTTTTAGATGTGCTTTAAGTGTGTGAAGTATTGGAATTCTAGTTGCTTTTTAAACTACTACTTTATTGGGACAGTTTAGTGTTTAAAGGAGGTGCTAAAGCTATGTTTTAAAGTACATCTTCAAAAGTATCCATAAGCATTTTCCTCAACCAGGTTTTATTATCAGTTGTACTGAATATAAAGGTAAAATACTTTAGAGCACTCCAAAAATCCAGGCTTGTCAAAATAATGGAAAGTTCCCAGTAAGAAAAATTTGGCCTGATAAAAATCTCCAAAACAAATTAAGTTAACTCAAAATTGTTTTCTATGAGCCCTGCTCATTAAGGAAGTATTTTACTCCTGAAAAATCTTATAATATAGAAGTGCTTCATAATTTTCTGTTATTTTGACCATATTTTGGCCAACGGTTTTGTTAGAACGCCAGTGCTACACGGTAGAATAGGTAAAGCAGTAAAAGACGTGCAAAATGGGATAACCGCACTGTTTGTTCATATTTGCACTTATCCCAATTTCAGATCCAACGAGTCAATAGTTGCTTAGGCACTAAAAGCATACAAATTATTATTTTCAATTTCTCTGGCAACCCTGAAAGGGAACGGTTTACTGAGAGCATGTGCATAGGCCCCTTCCGGGTCAAGTTCCTCGTCTTTCATTTTATTGTTTAGACTGAATTTGGATTTCTGCAGGAGGCCTGTGATCTGACGTTCCTGAACAAAAAGTTTTTGCCAGCGTGCCGCAAATATTTGGTACGAGTTATTTTCACTTCATCCTTTCTGAGGCAAAATCACATTTACTTCCATTAGACACTCACTCAAATATCCATTCAGAATGGCTGAAAAATGATTATCTACTTGAATTGAAGATTTTCTAATTTTTACACCCCTATTTTCAGTCTCACGAGGAAACTGCGTTTGGGCCAAACAGAGCGGGGGCCCCCAAAAAGGAAGATCTAATCAGAGCGAATGACCCCAGAAAAAAATCTTTAGACAGCAGATCTAAGACAATTGTGGATGAAGAACTAGTGTCATTCAGTCCTTTACGTAAGAGCTCTTGAGTTCCAGTTCGTTTTTCCACAAAAAGAAATGTTTCTGTAGCATTTATAAGCCAAACATTGTTCCGTAGGCACCCGGTCAGTGACAGGCAAAGTGGTACGACGCTCAAAGATTCAAACAAATTGAGTGCACTAAGGCCTTCTGCGCCACCCCTGCGACCTTCCTACTCTTTGCGGCGTGAGGACTACAAGGGTCTGCTCGGTAGATAATACAAATCAATACCGCTAACGCCAGATGATAGTCCCAATACTGCGTCGAAGCTGACATATACTAATCGTTTTAATGATGGATAAGCCTGATGAGGCATTTGATTTCCCCAAATCTTACCGACTGGACTAGTATTTCCTGTCTTCCAGGAATCATGTGAAGTATTCATTCCTCCTCGATCAGCGATGACAGAAGGTGGAGCAACACCACTGGGAACGCCTCCAGACCCAGGTGCTCCGTTACCACCTCCTCGAGAGAGACTCCCATCCTCTTCCTCACCCCATGTCTTAAAATCGGCAGGATTTTGGGGGGTATGATTACCCCAAGGATTGTTGGGAATTTGCACTTTTGATGTTTGTGGCGGTGGTTGTCCTGACAAAGTAGACTTCCACAAATCGGTTCCATCATTGCGTTGAGCTCCTCCAGCTGCACCATTCCACATACTGGAATTATTCGGTCCACCACTATCCTTTCTAGCACTAGCATTAGCTATGGGGGCATCTTGGGAGTTAGAACGAGGTTCTGTATCCCACGAGGTGTCTTGCTTGACGTGGGACCCACCCCAACCATCTGGCGAGAACAAGGCTTCACGAACCGAATTTAGTTTTTCGAATTGCTTCGATGTGGAGATTGGATTGGCTGCAGCTCCGGCGGACAAGTTGTTGTGGTTGGTAACAGGGGTGGCCTCGGACACAGGCAGACCCTTGCCGGCAGCTGCCGCCCAAGAAGTGCTAGTACTAGTGGTTGAGGGAGCGGCTGGCGCAGGGGAAGACCCACTCAAAGACACGGAAGCATGGGTGGATTTCATGATTGACGTTGGAGGCAGATTAGTGGACTGCGACGAGTGAGTGAGGCCACTGTCTTCACTACCTCCACCTGGGGTACTGCCCCATCCTCCACCCGTCCCAGTAGCGGCGGAATGCCCTCCACTTGATGGCACCGAAGAGCTTGAGCCCCAGCCCCCGACATTAACATTAGGGGTGGAAGGGGGTGGACCCCAGCCAGATGTACCGTTGGCCGTGTCTGACCCACCCTTCAACCCGATCACGGGGTTGCTGGTCCGATTCCATCCGCTACGGGACTTGAAACAACGTGGCTCGGGGATCAATGGCCCTCGACGTGAAGTGGGTTTTAGGCTATGGCTGTTTAAGGTGGTAGTCGGTCCCAAGTAGGTCAAAGCCGAGTCGCTCATCAGCGAGTCGAGGGAATACTAAAACAGAAGTGGTATGAGGGCCCATTGTCTCTGCACGACAGCCAGGGGTAAGTGGGGCTTACCTGGGCACTCGGATCTTGACGGATGACCGTGGCGGGGCCATTTATCACAGGCACGACTGACAGGTTCATCTGGCCATGGGCACGGTCAATGGAATGCTCGCCCTGTTCGGGGACTCGACGGCGGCGGCGATAATAATGATGAGGATGGCGATTGGGTCCGGTGGATCCAATGGCGGAGAATAGCGCCCACGAGTTGGGCTCAGCAGTGGAACAAATGGAGGACGAGGGCGAGATGGGCCCAGATACCTATGTAGAAAACCGAAAGACTACTCAATCAAATAACCCCCGTTAGATCACATCAAACGGTCGATACTGGTCTAAGTTGAACATTACAATCACTCTCTACGGGTAAAAATTGGTTCATGCCAATCAGTTTCGGCTCGCCTCGGCATAATATTTTCAATTTGACTTTACAGACCGTACCTTTAATGGGTATGGTAGCATCAACATTCCGGAAGCCGAAAGGCAGAAACATGAACCATCGATTAACTTCAGAACCTTCATGGGATACGAAGGCTGGTGGGGCACAATAAATACGAAAATATGGCCCAATTTAGTGCCAACAGGCAGCAGAGCGAACCCAGCTGATGGGCTTACCCGAGAAGTTAATCCGGACCCGAGGGTCATGGCAGCGACGGCGGAGCGGGCGGACGACGACGACGAGCAAGCCAATATCGAGGATGAAGTGGCGTTAGAAACCGTACTCGAGGCCACAACGGGCGCTCGACTTGTCATTAAGGGACGGGCCTCATCGCCAACTCCGCACAGGGGTGAGCCGTTCAGGGCCGACTGGGCTGATGGAGGTCCAGGAGGTGAAGGTCGGCCCGTCGACGGGGCCTCGGGCGGATCGGCCTCCGGTATCAACTCCATCCTGGTACCCGCGTCAACCGGAGGAGCGGGTGACCACCTGGAGCCACGGTCGAGGGGCGGTTCCGACGGCCCGATGGAGTGAGAAGAGTGGCGAAAGTGTCGAGTGTGGCGCCCGGGAGGAAGGAGGGCGTAAGCTCGGCCGGCCGGCGTGACGACTGCTCGTGCCCAATGGCGGCCAAAAGGGTGTGGATCACGAACCACGGGTCGAAGAGCGATGAGGCTGGTCGTGCTCCGGATCTTAGGGTGTGCACCACTCTTTGTGGCGATGGAGTTTGAGGGAGGGCAGCCAGCAAAATGGCGTCGCTAGTAGCAGCAGCAGCAGCAGCAGGAGCAGCAGGAGCAGCAAAAGCAAGCACCACCACCAAAACTACCAACACTCACTCAAACTCTCAAACTCTCGAACACTCAGACCCTCCGTTCAACACTCTCCAGCCGGAAGGCAGTTGGCCTAGCAGCGCCACCGCTAGCACCATCGCCGCTACCACGTTACCCTAGGCCAGGCTCGTCACAACCAAGCAGGCTGACTGTGCTGCTGACTCACTTACTCCGAGGAATGGACTGGACTGGAAAACAGGCACGACCCGCTTTTTCCAGTCAATCAAACTGAGCCTCCACGACTACCCTACTACCCAGCCACTGGAATAGGCCAGCTTAATAGGCCAGCCGAGAACGAGACCCCGGGGCAGTCAAAGCGCACTCGGGGCTGTCTGAACAAAGAGACCGGCACGCACGCTCAGAGCCACGAGCCAGAGCCACCCACCGGCGCGACAATTGAAACCCATCCACTCCAGATGAACGAGCAGAGGTAGCGGGAGACGGTCGGCTCTCAAAAGGATAGGCCACTTAGAAAAGCCGTCCAGAGCATACTCTCGCTCTCGGGTTCCCCGGCCAAAGAAGGGATTAGAGGCAGCGCTCAGGCTGATCCTGCGCCCGACGGAGAGGCCGCTAACACTCTTCGATCCTCTCACCCAGCTGGCAATCCCAGCACTAAAACACATCACGCAGGCAGTAGGATTGCTCCAGGATTTTTTTATCTTGGGCCAAAGACATAAGGTTCAAATGTCAGAAAGCGCTACATAGCACTACAGGATTACAACTTAATGGATTAGGTACAGCTTAAGGGTCCATGGGTGCAATTTGTGTGCTCCTTTAGTTCTGGGACTCATGCCTACCTATCTATAGGGCGACAATGGCTAAGTGGTTCTAAGCGAGGATCGGCGACAATGAGCACAATATACCGGTTCTAACGAGCTCTGAAACTGTTCTTTCATTCATTCGTCAAAAATCAAAACCTTCAAATTTTAGATGGTCGGTAAATACTTCCTAACTGGCCGCCTAGTTCTGCTTTTGGCGTCGCTGTCCTTGTAAGTCCCGGACCCCCACCAAATGTAGAATTCGGCCTCTTCCGCCGGCTTTTCAACCTTTCACAGAGGATCTGCCCTGTTTGGTTACATCTTTGCTTTAGAAAACGGGCAAATCCGGCGATCCACTTTCTAGCACTAGGCCGGTCTCACATAGGGCAGCCACATCAGGGACTTCTATCTCTCTGGGGGTCAAGACTAAATGCGGCGGAAAAGTTCGATGACACAGTTCATGAAATAGAAATAAGGTGCTCATTTTGGCATCCATGAGGGGTCTGTTCCTGTTCCGTATCTAGCAGAATTACTGGCTCCCAATTTGATCGACATAGGAACAAATTAGATTCGCCCTCTCTGACCCCTCTAAGGACAAATATGATCCAATGCAAAGTCAAACTTTATACCAAACAAAAAAATAATTAATATTACTAGATCATTTTTAGACAAAATGGCCATTATTTCAAGTGTCATTTTTACATTCAAGTGCCAATGTTGTGGCAGCTCTTTATCTAGTTGCCCTCAACAATATTAAAATAAAGCGCCAAAAATGGGAAACATACCTATCAAATTTTCTCCAGTTGTTATACAATGTCTCAACTAGTCACAATGGAAGTTATTAGTTTGGTGTCCTCATTTCCAGAAACTTCATATTTTGGAAATGTGGCTTGCTTAAAAAGCAAAGTTTGGCAATATTTTAGGCAAAATTGTTATCAATTTATACCCAATGTGACCAAGGGATGGTTAATCAAATACATGTTTCTACTTCTTCCTGACCTTTTGAAGGATTTCTTATAGTAAGCAATTGATTTAGATGACCAGACGAGCAAAAAAGCTGCGTTTCTTGGAGTTACTAGCCTTTTCAATTGGTGTTTAGAATTTGTTTCTCTGTATTCAAAGCTGAAATAATTTGCAATTTTGAGCTTGGCAGTTAGATGGTAAGGCAATACCACCAAGGCAAAGATGCTCAAATGATCATTATTTATGTTCCTCTTGAATAGCAGAATTTACTGTGGACTTTGATCTGAAAATCAAGTGAACATTTGCTGTCAAAAAAAATCATATATTAAACCATAACGTTGCGCAATCCCATTCTGAAGTAGTAAGGCAATGTGCGGTGATAGGATTGTTGCTCAATAGTTGCAGTGCAAAATGATTGAATTCACGCTTCATATGTAATCTTGACATTGAACCAATCTTTACTTGTAACATTATAGTGTCTTATATTTTGCCAGTTTTCCAAAGAATTGTTACATATGTACTAGATAGCTGCTTAAGTCTAAAAAGAACATTACCAATGAGTGAACCAGCATGCTCTAGAATACTTTTAATCCGCTGACTCGAGCCAAAATATTGCTTCAAAGTACTATAGACATAAAATTTGCAATCTATACCAGTTGGGCACTTAGAAATTATTTTAAAGCACCAAAATCTCCCTGGGTATGCCTCAATTGTGACAAGTGGAATATTTGTATTTTCAGTGAACTTTGCAAAAATATTTTCAGACTCGATTCAAGGAGCATTTTGACCTTTTTTTGTAACAAGAGATCCAAAAATCAGAAGATTAGGTATTAAAAAGTCCTCAGTGATTAGTGATCATTTTCTTTTCTTTACTTCCGCTGTGTTACTTGTTCTCCATAACCTGAAGTTCGGAAGGATTGTCTTCTTCTTTAGTTGGTCTATTTTATATCAGATTGACAGCAAAAGCTTAAGTTGGGCATAACCGAGCTTCAACTTGGTTTTCTCAATCGGGCTTCGCTATCCTAGCATGATGCATCTATGCACTTTCAACAACGCCGGGGCTGTTAATATTAATCATCATATTATCGTTACCCATGAGGCACAATCTATTTCATTAATATGATCTAAACAATTCGTGCCCTAATCTGTTTTGTCTGAGGGAGCATGAGGATCATGACACGCAAAAAGCTGAGGTTTTCGTCCATCAGTATCGAGGTCTGTTTTGCTTAGATCCAATGTTCCAGCCATACTAGCCGTTATGAAGTGGCTGCCTTACTTGCTGGCCGAGGTCTGACCACCGGCTTGAAAAATTACCGGCTGGTCGTTCATTCAGCTGCGAGTACCTAACAATGCAGCCAAAATGGCAAATGAGCCTATGTTATTTCATGTTCTTGAAATCAAAAGATGAGTTTGAGACAAAGGAAAAATAAATAGGTCCTACACGTTTCTACTAAACTCCAGAAGCAATGTCTCGCACGAAATGATAATGTAATTGAGGAAATAGAAGAGTAGTATATCATACTCTGTGTCAGCAGGTCAGTCCCAACACTCCATTTCACACACACAAGGCCTTGACCGTTGGGATGGGGATTATTTTGAGCTAGGACACGAATATGAATGGTCTTAGGTCATCATCTTGCATCATCTTTTGTCAGCATAAGAACAGAGTTTCAAAACCAACCCAAGTAAAAAAAATATAGCTGTGTGATCCGTGACCCTAGAGGCCTACTTTATTTCAATGAATTCTTATGAGCACTGTTAGTTTTCTCCTGGACTACCCAATAATTAGGAAAAATTGTTCGGACAGTGGAAGAAGGTAAAACATAGTAGGTTTGAGTCAAACAAGCAAAGATCTATTGATCAACCAGAAATGTTCAAGTGGGTGGGAGATGGGATCTGAAGTTTTAACCTATTTGATTATCATTTTTTGACCTTTATTGCCACCAAAATTGGATACAAATCCGCTATATCTGCAAATAAAGTTATTTCGATACTCTTCATCAAAAAGCGAACAATTTCATCACAAGCAATTAATCGGAAGAAACATCATAAAAAATTAATAAATGTAAAATATAATCGATAAGGAACATTTTTGAAAGTGTCATCCTAAAGACCCTAACTAGAGCCCTCTAACCCTAACGAATGGCAAAAATGAAACTATATCCCTTTTTCTTCTTTTGCTCCCACATTCGTTACACTTGGGACAAGAGGGCTACTAGGGACTAATGCTAATTTTCGAAAACTACCATGAAAAAATGTTGTTGTTGTTCTTGTTTATTCAGCGACTCTCAGGGATTAAAAGGAACAAAGCAAAATAAAAAGAATGGTAAAATTGAGGCGAGAGCCCTAGGTCTTCACATAAGCCGAACGGTTTGTTTGTATGAGGATACCAGTGCTCCCAGATGAAATGGATCGATTATCATCCAACTTTTGCCAAAAAAAACAAAACGGTTTTATCAACAGATTTTTGGGGCTGAAGAAAAAAAAGGATTGAAATATAATCACCACATGAGCTTTGTTGTTATTTATAGGGCCGGCCAAAATTTACAGATAAATATGGTCTTTATTGAACGCAAATTAGCATAAAAATTGAACAAATTGTCACAAAAACTTGCAAATAAATTTTCCAAAACATAGGGACCAACACGTTCTGGAAGTTATCAGGGCTAATTTTGCCTTCCCTGTCTAGCAACACGTAGACAAAAAGGAAAATTACATCATGCATGGACACTGGACATATTTGACGCCGCCAAATGTACCCTGATAGTATAACGGAAATTATAGAAACCTCCCGACCAGAAATTGAAAAAATCATGGTCACCCTCTTCAAGCCAGGCAGATTCCCTCGCCATAGTCATTCGAAAATTATAGGGAGGCCAGTGTTAAGCTGTAGCTGGAGGAATTCCTGTCTACCAGGATATTTTTCCTATTGTTCAAGTTTTTCGGCTGTCCTAGTTAAGTTGAGGTAAACGGGTGATTCAAGATGGACGACCCATGAAATAGAATCGGTGTAAAGTTTCAAAATATTTTTGATGTGAGTGGTTGCTAGAAACATCCAAGCACTCCTTGACAGTGAATCTGGCGTATTGTATTAACTACAGAGCGAAAAAGGGGCCAACTACTACACAACCTTGGAATTTTAATGTCAATCATCTTGGATTATAAACAACAATATATGTGTAAAAATTGGACTATATTGATTGGAAATGATCAGCAGTAACCTTTCAAACAGGATGGAGGGTGAAAACCGATCCAAGGTGAGGCCTAACTCATCGTTTTAGCCCCGTTTCCCAATGAGATCAAAGCCTTCCGGGGTATACGGCGACAATTTGATAGACCTCCAGTTAAATTGAGACCTTCATGCATCATGATATCTTCCAGCATTGGGATTTAAACCTGCTGTCACTAGCAAGCAGATCTTGCCTTGTCCATGCTACCTCCTACACTGATCAGCATTTTGCACATCCTTAATATTTTGTGAAAGAGATAAATCTCAGTTCATTAACTAAAACACAATAATGCCAGAGCGTAGCAAGAACGTGTTGCAGAACAATTTTGTTAAGAAACAAAAGTTTTTCAAGTTTCACAAAAGTAATGGAAAGACAATTTTTCCAAAGTAAACCATCCACTTCATGACCATTTAACCCAAAAATCATGAAAACACGTCAAGATGTGCCTGATTTCTAAAGGAGAAGTTCACTACTCAAACAAAACTAAGTTCCAATGTTTTTATCTTAAGCGTAAAAATTGCAGTGATGAAAGAGCTATTTCAGATTGATGGAAAACATATGCAGGTGGTTAGTAATATGTTTGCAATCTATTTCATACCTATGTGTACTTCTTTTCAAAAAGGGTTATTTTCACGAGTAACTGCTGGATCATCACTAGGGCTGGGAAAACTTGCAGATAAATATGGTATTCATTGAGACCAAATCTGCATAAAAAATCAACCAAATTTGCACAAAAATTTGCAAACAAACTTTCCAAAACATAGGCATCCACCTGTTCTGGGGTCTGTAAGGGCTATTTTTGCTTTCCATATGAGACAACATGCAAAATTCTTGCTTTGTCCATGGTGCGTCCTGCCCTGACCAGTGGGGCTCGGATATGAAATTCTTTTTGAGGGCCAAATGATTATTAAAAAATACTTTTGAAAGCACAGAATAACTTTTTCCACAGGAAAAATTCAAATGCAAAAATATAAGCTGTTTAAAAGCAAAAAAGACAACATGAATCAAGTTTTGAAAAAGTTCGAAGCAATTACCAAAGGTTCCAATACATTTCATTTTACAATCTTTAAAATCAAACGCCCTCACAGATATCTCCTAACTTAGACCCCCAAATTAATCCCCTGAACCATGCAGGTTTCTGGATCAAATTTGGTTCCTTTGGGAGAAGAGACCTCTTAAAAGAAAATAGTTTTAAATTTGCTCTTTTGTATGTAAAGTATTGAGATTCTAGTTGCATTTTTGACCGCCCCTAATCATCACTCTTGTGGATATTTTCCTCTTCAATGCCCGCTCTTTGTCTAGCTGGGCCCTACCGTTGGCAAGAAAAGCAATTTTTGTTCACGCAATGAGGAATGAATTCAGAGGTTTAGTGATTTCCATTCTTTTCTTACCCCCGGCAGTAAAAAAGTGACACGGGCTGTTTGGCCTGGTTGCGGCTGCTCGGACAAGATTGGGCTGAAACGCGTTTATTACATTCATTAGCAATACCATGGTCTCTATCACAGTTATCATGATTTAGAATCAATATAGAGACACCAAGGCATGCATCACATTCTTTTTTCCACAGATTTTCCACTTTCCACAGATTTCTCGTTAGACCTGGATCCAACTTGTCGGATGTCAATACCATAAAAAAAATGTTCTGCATTTCTAGGATCAAATATCCCCAGAATCAAGTCTAATTTTTTAAGGCTAGCCAAAACTATTGGATTCAAATTATTTTAAAGTATTTTTTCTAGTTTGTAACTCTTTTTGAACAAAGTCTTCCTATATTTTTGAATTTTTGTTTGTGTCTCACCTTTCAGAACACATTCAGGTATTGCTAAATGGGAGCAAACTTCATCAAAAACTAAAACCATATTTAAGGTTAGGTCTATGGACAATTCCTGTTCCAGAATTGAAACCAGGTTTAGTTCTTCTAACCTTTCTGCAATTTGGGGCCAGTTTTTGTCTTTGAACTTGAACCTTTTTGGCCAGTTTTACTCTAGAGCACGCCGGCTTTTGAGTAATTGTCGACCCTATCTCAAGATTGAACATGATGATCTGACAGATTGCTAGGTGTCACATACATACTTTAGATGTCTATTTTTGCCATCTACCTCTTTTGTCTGTGGCAATTATTGTACGCTAAAACTTTTGTTCTCTAATCTCTGCTAAATCATCAGATTATATTATTGTCACTCTAATTGAAAGATATTGCAACTAAAGATTTTTAGCAATAATGAGGGGTTGACCTGTGTGTTCAAATGTGAGCATAGATTGGTCAAAAATAGTGAAGAAGGGATCAAGAATGTTAATTTTGAAGTAATTTTTTCACTATTGCGGAAGTTGCGGATTTATTTAGTGAATATACACGTGTTAAAAGAGACCCCAGAGTTCATGCAAATGTGTTTAGCATCTTTTATATTGCACTACAATAAAAAGACCAAAAATTATTTGCTTAATGGCCCATAAATTGATAGAAA
Organism: Tigriopus californicus; assembly: GCF_007210705.1. Classification (NCBI taxonomy): domain Eukaryota; kingdom Metazoa; phylum Arthropoda; class Copepoda; order Harpacticoida; family Harpacticidae; genus Tigriopus; species Tigriopus californicus. Next base: position 8,215,180 of record NC_081440.1, on the reverse strand, counting down.
CTGATGGCTACTTTATTCCCATGGAGCAAAGAAATGGCATTTGTGAGATGTTTTTTGCTATTTTTTTCTGGCATGTTTTCTAGCATGTTTTGGTTTCTATCAGGCATGTTCTAGAATATTCTGGCATGTTTTTAAAGGTAATCTGGCATGTTTGGAGTCCTGAGACCTGGAGGCATTGGTTTAAGCTACCAAGCTGCGCTTCCGGTTCACTACAGAAGAGTTGAAGGGTCAAGACGAAGCTTCGACTTGTTTAACGACCCGTTACATTTCAAAGACCTATATTTTTCATGGTCTTCCTGGCCAGCTCTATTTGTAAAAACTGCATAAGCATAGGGCAGCCAATTCTTTTCGGGCGTCGTGGCTTCAAATCCTTGTGCGATTGCGACAAGATAAAGCAAGATAAGGCCCAACTTTCGGGGAAAATTAATACGAAAGAAATAGGACGATACATCATATCTATTAAACGGATATGTAATCAAACAGTGTGCAGTCGATGGGAGTTTGAAATGGATGAATTCATGAAAAAATTCCATAGATTTCGACAAACTCCTTTATCGTAAGGAGACATTTTTCCAGGATGTGGTTGTAGACGTTTGGCGTACCTCTGCCAGTTCATCCGCTCATTGGTAGTCATCGCCATGATAATGATTTGGTACAGTTGGCATGAGAGTAATAGTGTGACCCACATGCAATGAAAGCTACTGAGGATCAGGATCATTAAGACCCAATTTTTTAGAACCCCGGCTCTAACCCACGTATTGGTCGGCCATTGGTCTTTTTGGTATCCTAAATAGCACGCCACGATTGTCATCATGGTTAAAATGGACAATAAACTTAGATACATGATGAAAAAGCGATGATTTCCTTGGCCGATGCAGTTTCCCACCCAGGGACAGTGATGGTCAAATCTCAAGACACACTCATTGCATGTGGCGCAATGCTTTGATCTTTCTTGCTTGGGAATGAGACAAGTAGTGCAGAAGTTCTGAAAGCCCAAATCTCCGTTTTCCGCCAACTCAACGACACTTTTCAGACGATCTTGGCCTTGGACAACGATGAGACCAGGATTGCTCATCCAGGTTTTTGTGAAGCAATACCACAAAAGACCGCAAAACATTATAAATGCGAAAAACATTAAATGAGGAACAATTGGATAAAGCACCACCCACCAAGTGACGTAAATCCAGAACTCGGTCGCCAAATAGAGTGCAATAGGCACGATTGTGTGTAAATACTTAGGCGACGATTTTCGGACAACTAGAGTCGTGAGAATGTAGATAGTGAATAAAAGACCCGCTTTTATGGGCCATGACACTTCCGTCGCTAGACCGAGCCCAAAAATTGGGAAAATAGAGAACAACAACCCAGACGTTGTAATGGTTTCCCAAGTCTTGTTCCTATCCCCCAGTTGGATTGGAATATAAGAAGATCTATCTGGGGTAGTTTCGTGGGTACTTCTTAGTTTTTCTAACTGTTCTTTGGAGAAGGAGGGTTTCGGGTTCTTTCGAGGTTCCGCACTTTGGTGCAGGCCTTGGAGTATGTCGAAAGCCCGTTTTCCCTCCTGATTCACGAGATGAGAGATAGGTTTCGGCTGGTCTAAAAGAATAGCAAGAACCGAACCATTTTCCGATAAACTGGCCCAATGAAGGGGCGAATTTCGTTTTCGAGCATCAACCAAATCTGGCTGAGCCCCCAATCTGAGCAGCAGTCGGCTCACCTCCGAGTTCAAACATCTATAAGCGCTCCTGAAAAGTTGAAGGAAAGCCCTTTCAAATGAATGTTCTAATGGCACCACCATAATAGATTCAGAAGGAGCTTATCCTTAGGTGGGTGGATCTTACCACATCAAAGGCGTCATGGCATGCTCGTCTCGACAATCAACGGGTACCCCTTTACCGATGAAGTAGGCCACAATGGCGGAGAAACCGAATTGAGCCGCAATGTGAATGGGCGCACATCCCTCGGCATCCCATATGTTCATATTGGCATGATATTGGACCAACAGCACAACACTGCCCAAGTGGCCTTGCCGGGTGGCCCAATGCAAGGGCGTGGATCGGAGTTCCCCTCCTATGGCATTGACAGCCGCACCGTGCTCCAACAAAAACGTCATGATCACTCGGCGATTGTTGATAGCGCACCAATGGAGCAGACTGATCCCATCCTGGTCCGTGTGACGGGCCCATTGAGGATCCTTGAGCACACTCGCCTCAATGGGCGCCAATTCGCCATACTGAGCGGCCTTGACCAACACGTTCCATTCCCATTGGCTTTCAGTCTGGTCGTCGGATTGATTTTGAATCGCCTGAAGGTCGGTCTGGTCTTGATTTGACTCAAGCCCGTCCTTCACCTCCACATGATCTACGTTCTCAGACATGGCAGAGGACAGGCCGAATCAAATGCGACTCCCAGGCAATGACTTGCGGGCAGTGAAGCAAATACGGCCCACACGACGAGATCTTCGGCAAGGGTGAAATGAAGCCCAGAATAGACTGGAACCCCGTTTGATCCTGCTGCCAAAAAAGGGTGGTGCAGGCCTTTTCTTGGCCCCGTGCAATGTTCGGGTGCGAGGTTCCACGACGTCTTTGCGTAACCATGAGGTTTCCAAGGAGCTCGAACTCTGGGCAGGCTTGACCCTGGCTTGACTAGTATCCAGTTTGAGAACGCACTCTACGGTCTCCACCTGCCTGTGCCACACACTCTCCGCTAAGCTTTCTTTCGCCGATAAGGACGTGCTTCCGTTTAGTCAGGACAATCGGTTGTAGGTACCTCTTCGCGACACTCCCTTTTCTCGAGGAAAAAATCACACGGACAGACAGATAATGATGTACAACACACACAGGGTTGCCAACCTCGAAATAAGGTTAGAGGCCATAACCCGACTGAAATGTGCCCATGAGCAACTCAGGATGTCGAATTGGAGGCCGAGACTGTGTGGAGTGCGAAAGTGCATCAAGTCTTTGAGCATCCTGTTTTTTTCCTCTTTTATCACACACGTCAGGTAGTATTCAAACATAAATCACCAGCAATCAATCGGACACAAACAAGCTCCAGAAGTTCAATTTGTCTCAGGATGCCACATTACAGGGCATTTATGCTCAAATCAGCCTCTTACTGACAAATTGTCAATGAGTATAAGAGTGCCAGAACTATAGATCTGGCCTTCAAGACGCCACACTGGCAATTTTATTTCATTGCTTCTCTGCGGGACAAATAACAAACACAAATTCGCCGATGATCAGGCATGCCATAATGTATGAAACCAAAGGTCACTATGGGCTGAGCTGGTCCTTTTGAACAAATTTCTCTTCGAGAATGAGCCTCTTCATTCCTTGCCTTATTGATTCAACGTCCACGCTCACTCAATTTGTTCTCTTATATCTTTTTCTCCTTGAGCCGTTTCTTTATTTCATATTGAACAATCTGGTAAGACCCCATCAATCACTCATCTGAATTGGCCTTCCTTTCAGTTTCCCACAATGTTTTGATTTGGCCACCTGAGTTGTGACTCGATTGTGAATCCACTCCAGGCTTGACACTCGCGGGGGCCGATTGGGGAAGTGTGCTAGCAAACACCACTGGCCTTATTGCACTCCCTGTCTTGTTCCCCTTACCCCCATCCCACTCCAGCACTGCCTCATCCTAAAGGTCAACTTCGTCATGGGTGGGCTACCATGTGCATCTAAATGTGGTAACAAGGCCGTTCTCAAGGTAAAATGTAATAGAATTGGCTCAAGGATTCGCTCGCTTCGCATGCACACTACAAAGGTTATAAATGCTTTATCTAGCGGGCAGATTGGTGCACCTCAACGGGTTGTTTTTATCATGTTCTGGTTGGCTTCAGTTGACACCATACCATCTTTAGTTTAGCCACCAGTTTGATGTTGTTCCAGCGACCTAAAACGGGTGCGGCTCTGTGCAAGCCTTGCTTCTTTTGGTCCTTCGAAACGGAAATTCATTTTGCCATTGTGGACAACGGTCTGTTTGAGCGCGGAGATCGCGTGGCCGTGGGCGCCTCGGGCGGCAAAGATTCCACCGTCTTAGCCTACATTATGAAGACGCTCAACGATCGTTACCACTACGGATTGGAGCTCATCTTGCTCTCGATTGACGAAGGCATTAGCGGATATCGTGACGACAGCTTAGAAACGGTCAAGCGGAACAGCCAGCAGTATGACCTGCCCCTCAAAATTCTGTCTTACGAAGAGTTGTACGGTTGGTCAATGGATCGCATTGTGGCCCAGATCGGATTGAAAAACAATTGCACCTTTTGTGGCGTGTTTCGAAGACAAGCCTTGGACCGTGGTGCAGCCTTACTGGGCGTCAATAAGATCGTGACCGGGCACAATGCAGATGATATTGCTGAAACGGTGCTCATGAATATCTTGCGCGGCGATGTTGCTCGACTTCAGCGTTGCACTGCTATCACCACCAAGGTAAGTCGAAGAAGACTGATCGCTTTGAGAATCAGCTCCAAGTCTCGAGATCTTTCAGGATCGTGATGCCAACTCCACGGATCTACCTCGTTCCAAACCGTTCAAGTTTACTTACGAGAAAGAGATTGTTATGTACGCCTATTTCAAGGGTCTCGACTATTTTTCCACCGAGTGCAAGTATTCGCCCAATGCCTATCGTGGACACGCCCGGACATTGATCAAAGAGCTGGAGAAGATTCGGCCCTCCTCCATTTTGGATATCATCAACTCGGGCGAAGATTTGAAGTTCACTAACCTGGTGGAAGAGAAACTCCCTACTAAGTCCAAGTGCACCAAATGTGGTTTTATGTCCAGCTTAAGTGTTTGCAAGGCTTGTCTCCTATTGGAGGGGCTAAACAAAGGTATTCCTCAACTAGGGGTGAGAAAAAAGGCGGGTTTTCGTGTTTGATTATCATCCAAGTATGCGGCCTTCCAACCTACAAATCGATATTCCTTTTTGAATAAAGATCACATTCAAACACAGTGAGTTAATTGCTCTCTGCCATCGAGCAAAACTGAAGATTGGTGTGGAGTCATTCGTTTTCTTACTAAGCATATTAGACGACAGTTATCAGAGACGGAACAATCTATACAGAACTCTACTCAACCTTTTCATCAAGTGCAGATTACATTTCCAACATAGGGGTGGGGAAAACACGTGGATAAGAACTTGGGGAAACGAGTGCAGACTTTAAAATAACTTTTATTAATTTGTTAAGCCTTCACTTTCAAGTGTTTGATAATGTTGTGAGGCTTCTTTCAATTCTTTGAGAAATATACTGTAGTTCCTGGCTCTATCAGGCAAGAAGCGTTTTCAAGCTATGAAGTCAAACGATAAGCCTTAGTCCCGCATCTCGTTCAATTTATCTTTTTTGTGATGACGACATAATCATGAAGGAGTGACCCTGGGGTAAGTATGCCTGCGTTGGTGGGTCCGAGGATCTGGTGCAGTTCTTTGATGATCTTAAGGTTTACAACAACCTAGTACTCCTGAGCCATCCGGGGAAAAGTGAATAGCGTTTGCACCGAGGCCTGACCATCTAGATTTTGATTTGGGGACCTCGGGGATCATGATAAATGATTTATTCGGTGTCCTGTTTAGTTGGAGCCTCACTCAGATTGATGACAAAGGTCAAACTCGTGATCATATCAACTCTAATGTGTAGAGACAAATCAGGCTTCAGTCAACTCTACGAATCTTAACCTCTGGCACTTACAAATCTATGAACATTTTTTGAGCTGTCATGAAGTGTATTCATTGTCCGGGAGTGATCCGAGGTGTGGACGAGGACACTGGTGTCAGCTTCCCAAAGAGAGGCCTGCCCAATTCACGGCAATATTATCCGCTATTCGGTAACCATTTGTTGGTTCAGTGGTTTCTATCTACCTTAAAGACAACCCCAACAACACCAACGAAGCCTTAAAAACCCTTAGTATGTGTCTCTTCTGTCGGATTGCTGGCATTATTTAATGGTCAAACGTCAACTTACCCTGGTCAAGCTTCAGGAAGTAACTGGACCATTGGACCATTGGATCATTGGACCGTTGGGGTGTCAAGACACTCAATATATCAAAAGACGCGTGCTACTGAATGCTGTTTTTAATAGACAGGATAATTGCTTATAATTTACGCTAATACCTCTGTTGAATCATGCATATCTAAAATTGATGTCTGTGAACCGGACATTAATTGAAGTTTGAAAGTATAAAAGGATACAAGAATATTGTTATTTTTATCAAAACTATGCTTCAATTGTTCCTAAACACTTGAACGAACTGTTCTGCTTACTTTTAATGAATGGAATCCGTTACTTAACGTTGCTAAAGTGGTGGGCATTGTTAACAAAAGGGTTAGCGTTATTAATCAGGAATACGTTAAAAGTGTGACCGATAGCATATCATCCAATAAGTGTGCTTATTGCGACATTTTTTGCACGTCATTAGAACACACCTATTGTTTTTATACTGATGTTATTGTATATATCTTTAGGATCTCTGAGTTGGAGCTTGATGCTGCCGCTTAATGTGTTTGTCCTCTCCATACTCATACATTAGGTGGATAATATCATTGAAGTGCAACAAGCTCATCTTGCAATGGGCGGTTTTGAAACAGCCAATGCCTAAACCAAGGCATAGATAGTATAAACTTCCGTACCTTGTATGTCCGGGCTATTGGCCTCATATCTTCACAGAGCCCAAACCACCCAAGTAATCCGAATTCGAACGCAGGAAGCCAAATCAAATGTCAATGATAATGGTCGAGATTTCTTCTTTGGCTTTGTTTGTTGGGTGTTGGAGACACATGACCTAGTGTGTTTTCAACTCCACTGAGTTTAGGAGCAACAGTCCATTGCTCTATTGATGAGTTTGTTGGGACTGGCAAGGCTTGTCAAGTTGAGCATTTAAATGATCTTGTAGTCACAGATCAGGATGCTTTAGAGGCCATAAGGGACTTGAGACTCTCGAGCTCCCCTGGCCCTGATGGAGTGACATCTCAGTTTCTGATGAGATGCTCACTGGTTCTTGCTCCTGTTTTCTCGTACTTGATGCGTTGCATCTTGGACCAGGGCAAGTTCCCCTCTTCTCTGAAGGTAGCTCATGTTGTTCCAATTTTCAAAGGGGGAGATAAGTCACTCCCCAGTAATTATAGGCCGATCTCTCTCACTTCGAATATTGCGAAGGTGTTTGAGAAGATCATGAAGTTCAAACTTGTTGAATTTCTTGATATACATGAAGTCCTTCCTCCTAGCCAGCATGGGTTCCGAGCACATTTTAGCACGGTTACCCAACTGATTGAGTATATAGAGCAGGTTATTGAGGGACTAGAGAGCCATGAATCAGTCGATGTAGTTTATCTCGACTTTGCCAAGGCCTTTGACAAGGTGGATCATAGTTAACAGGCTCCATGAGATTGGGATCCAAGGCAAGGTTCTCAATCGGCTAAGAAGTTTCATTTTTGGTAGGAAACAATTAGTTAAGGTTGAGGGATCCCTTAGTGACATACACGATGTGGCCCAAAATTTTGTGCTCTTATATTCGATGCTACTTTACCATACTTTAATATATATTTTGATTCGGGAATTCACAACCCTGCTCTTATATTCGATGATCTTACATCCAATTTTTACTGTATTTAAAGCGGCTACTTAGCTATTGCAAGTTGAATGTTCTAGTTTTCGTCAAAATTGACCACCAAATTCGATGACGAAAACTTGCCACAAATTAATTGGCCAATCACTTTGTTGCATTGTGTGATGCTATATTAAGTCAAAATAAAGTATTGGGTAAATTTAAAATTATTTGAAATGCTAATTTTTCATATTTCCAAGCTCTGATTACGCGTGGTAATACGGAACACTTTCTCATCTGCCAAAATACCTAGCACTCTGTCTTCAGTGATTTCCAAAAACATGATTTGGGAATTCAACTTACCTCCACCTCCACAACTCTTATGTTTAGTTGTTCGCCAGAACCAAGAATTGGCCATTTGATGACATCACTTTTTTTATTACGTTACCGTCACTTTTTAGAACAAGTAACTCTTTACCGTTACCGTTACTTTTGCAGAAAAAGGATGGTATAAAACTGAAAAGAAAACGTCATTTTTAACGTTTGAGAAATAAGAGGTGAAACAAATGAGAGAGAAATAAAAATATGTCGGCAAAAAGTAACAAGCATTGACTTTAATGTGTGCCTCTCCTAATGGTAACTATTATGAGAACCCAATGGGGTTACCTTACAAAAACGCAAACTTTTCCTTGAAAAAATCCGCTCTATGTCAAGTTTTTAAGTTAGGGCTTAATATTTCTAAAGATTTTTGTCCATTCTTTGAAAATGTACCCCTATATTCTCTGATATTTTTTAATAGTCCCCCAAGGCTATTCGAATTCCTTTGTTTTTATGCAAATTGATTTGGGCAACAGTTTTTCTCCCTTTACCAAACAATGTTTCATCTTGTTCCTAAACAACATGCCACATTTTTTCCGATTTCGGTGCTTTTGGCACTTCTTGTTTTAGATGATATTTTCCCAAACGGCTTGATTATCTCGCGTTTTCTATCCTTTCAAGATTAAATTTCTTCAGTTTTTGAGATCAAATTGTTTTAGTACATGGCCAATGTATCAAGCGCAGTACGCGTACTGAATTTTGTGATTGCTCCGTTGGTGAACCCGACAAACTGAACTTCAGAAGATTGGGTAGTGCATGGAGGTCTCAATTTAACTGGAGGTCTATCAATTTGTCGCCGTATACCCCGGTAGGCTTGATCACATTAAGAAACGGGGCTAAAACGATGAGTTAGGCCTTACCTTGGATCGGTTTTCACCCTCCATCCTGTTTAAGAGGTTACTGCTGATCATTTCCAATCAATATAGTCCAATTTTCACATATATTGTTGTTTATAATTCAAGATGAAAGACATTGGAATTCCAGGATCATGTAGTAGTTGGCCCTTTTTTCGCTCTGTAGTTAATAAAACACGTCTGATTCACTTTCATGGAGTGCTTGGATGTTTCTGGCAACCACTCACATAAATTTTTTTGGAACTTTACGCGAATTCTTGTCACTTGTAATCTTTATTCGAACAAGTCAAATTTCACAGTTCGTTCATCTTGTATCATCCGTTTACCTCAACTTAATTTGGACAGCTGAAAAACTTGACCAGTAGGAAAATAATCCTGGTAGACAGGAATTCCTCAAGCTACTGCTCAAAACTAGCCATGTTCCTCCCTATAATTTTGAATGTCTATAGCAAGGGAATTTGCCTGGCTTGGAGAGCGTGACCATGATTTTGTCAATTTCTGGTCGGGAGGTTGAGGTCAATGGTTTCTAAAATTTCCGTTATACTATTAGGGTACATTTGGCGGCGTCAAATATGTCCAGTGTGACGTCGTCCATGGGTAGTGACACGAAACATTATGTCTTCCCGGAATAAGGTGATGGCGGACGCGGGGTCTGCCAAACTACCGTGTGTTTGGGGGTCTGAACCCACTTTTTGGTTTATCCAGGCTGAATCTCAGTTTGCATTGAGATCAATCACGGTTGACGACACTAAATATCATCATGTCGTTGCATCTTTGGATCAAAGCTAAGCTAAACGTACGGCCGATACCAGTCAGTTCAAAATATGAAGTGTTCTGTCCTCGTTTTCGCTCTCCTATTATCAACGAGCCCAAGACTTACTTCATTCACGTATCGCCACTGGGGAATAGGAGACCGTCAGAACTAATGAGCGAGATGCTGGCACTGGCGCGAGACCATGAACCCTGTTTCTTGTTGAAGTCTCTCTCCATGGATCATCTCCCGAAAGAGGTGAAAACGCATCTTCTTCTGGAATTGGATACTTTGGGTGCTGGAGATTTAGCGTTGCAGGCCAGCAAGTTGGTTTCAGTATAGAGCCCATTAATTCGTGCCGTGGCGGATACGACCGGATCCTGCCGCCCCATTTTCTCTTGGGAACCAGTGGTGCAGATTTCATCAACGATACGGGACCAAGGCTTTCCATTGCGAAGAACCGTGTTCTTTTGTACCACGTTTTTAGGAAACGAGGAGATCGACCAACAATAATGGGCATTGATGATTAACTACTCTTTGTCATTACTCATTAGTAAATGGAACAATGAATCCTATTTAGTTAACTCTGGTGCCCAAATTAGTATCGCCTGTGTCTCGTATACATCCATTGGAATGATTCCGTATATGTGCATTCTTCCTGCTTTCTTCCAATACCGGTTCCCCATCATTTTATGCCACCTCATCATTCTTCTCTCATCCATTGTTCCCTGCAGACTACCACATCCAATCACCCGAATTTAAGTTACTTTATAAAACTTCTTTTAACAATCTTTCCGTGGCGCAGTCGGTCACTCGTGTTATACTCGTGGAACAGCAACCGACTTGCATTGATGGCCTCCCTTCGTCATCGTTGGAGTTCCCCTTTGGTTGGTATGGGTTCCTTCGGCTATTACGATCTACTCTTTTATCGGTACGGATTTGTTGGTTGGTGGACAATTTCATTAATGTGTATCCTTGGATTTATATTTGAGATTGTTTATCGGCGGATTACCCGAAGCTTTATCATCTATGTTATTCGGACATTTAGGCAACCGCTGGTACCAGCAAACAAACTTGCCTGCCAATGCCAGTGATGCATAATTGGCGTTTCAAACTAGTTTTAAACGAAGCTGACCTTTCCTCATATAGAAATTCGAAAGAAGGGTCAGCTTCTCAAAAACGTGTTTGAAGCCTCAAACTTGCATCACTGACTCTGGTACCAGCAAACAAACGAACCTGCTTGCCTAAACGTCCCCATGATTGACGTTAAATTGGGAACATCACATATGGTTCGGTGGAACTTTTACGTTGGCTGAGTATCTTGTCCCGTTGCCGGCAACTTTAGGAGCCGATTTTCTCTGGGCATTCAATCTTGTGATTAATCTGGCCTAAGAAGGTCTATTTGATCCGGTATCAGTGAAAAAATGTAAATGATCATGTACTGCAGGTAGAGCTATTGCTCTTGCGTTGACCTTAGTTAAGTCTGCTTCTAATCCGTTCAAAACTCAAATCGAGGAAGCGACGAAACCATCATGTTGTGATAGCTTCAAGCCTATCAATTTTCCTGCTTACTGAATCCAATGAAATGCACCCAAAAGGTTGATGGGAATATCAAAATCAATGCAAGAAGGTGCAAGATGCATCCCACAAATCTGGCAAGAAATTTAACTTTTTAAATCTGCCAAAAATTGATGGTGAGCTGTATATTCTTAAAGGGTGACCTCTCCAGGCAGACTCAAGAGTAAATATTAACCTTATGAAGAAAATAACTTTTGAGCCGAAGTTGAGCATCATTAAAGCTATTTTATATTGAGGCAAAAATGGATGAGGCCACAAACAGCGAAATTGGAATAGAAGAGATAGTTCTTTACAAAAAGGCCCACCCCGTGGATGACTTCATGAATTAATTTTATGATCATAGCAATATGGGCCTATTATTCAGTAAAGATTATTTTAACATGATAGGTCAACAACAAGGGTCCCTATACCTAAGTTTACCAATGTTGTCCCAATACATTCAAAGAGAGCTTTAATTCGGAGACTGGCGAAGTTCATAAATATCGAGAGTTATGCTAAAAAAAAAAAAAGAATTCTCTAAAACATAGAAAGGTGGAATTAAGGTATTCATACAACTTTTCTTTTACAAATATCATTATAAGACTTTTCTCTTAGTATCTATTTTGATTGATATTACCTCGTTTGAAAATGGATACTGAAGAAAACTTTTTAGATAGGGTTGCCCTATTGGCCTAACACAATTGACCTTTTTCCATTTTGGCTCCCAGGACAGTTTAGGTCCGAAATAAGACATTTAGAAAAGAGAGCTTATGAAGAAAACATTAGCACCCGTCGTTAATGCTCTCTTCCATTTCTACTTTTCCGTCATTTTTTGCCTTTCACAATTTCTCTAATGACTTTTTCCAAAATGAAAAATATCTACATTTTCTTTGTATTCTTTCCCTTTTCATTGCATCTTTGAGTGCATTTTTGCCAATTCTATTTGCAGCATTTGAACAACTCTAATAATCACTATGTATTCCTGAGTGATTTATTTGAGAATGTGGATGAGCTTACATTTCATCTAATTATTGTACGCTATAAGATTTAAATGAATAACTATTTCATGCTATCAATTTTGAAAAATTACTTAGCTTTCAACAAATTCGAGTTTCAAAGGAAGATTAAAAAAATCGTGTGATCTCCTCATGTGTGAAAACCTCATGATGCATGAAGTCTGAGTGGAAAAGCTATTTGCTCTCCTTTTGAGATGGTTGTTTCACGGACCATTTTTTCCCATTCTCATGTTTTCAAATCTTGCCTTCACTTTTCTCTTGACGATTTTGTTAACATCTATCCGCGCATGTTTCACAAATTATAAATATGGTTTTATTCTCTCGTGTCATATATGAGACATAAAAAGTAATTGAGACATCAAGACATATCACAGCCAGCATATTGAATGTTGCAACAATTGGAGAGGGTCTCGGTTACCCTTGTTTGTTGCAGCTTCAACTCATTCTAGGACGCCCAATCTTCGTCCAGAAAAAGAGCCCCCAAGTACGACAAACCTCGTGCGTACCAATGAATGCCCTCGACTGTATTCTCGATTATTTCAGAATGCTCAGAAGATGAAAGTCTATTGGCACGTCCCGTAGAATAATGGGATCGAAGGTTATAGAAGAGACGCATTGGCAAAAATGATGCGTGCGCTAGAGAATGACTGTGCACATGTGAATATGAGGATGCCAAGATGTCGTTGACTATCACGGTGCCCTCCTCGGTCAAAGGAGCGTACAAGCCCTTTTCAATGACCACATTTATTTGAACAACTTTGGCACTGCGGAATTGTTTGGCATTGTGTTGGATCAAAATGTCTTGTCCAATTTGTACTTCCTTGGCCATTTGGGCCACAATGCTACTCCCACTTTGTTCCACATCATTGATGTGATTATGTTCAGGAACAAATATGAGATGCTTGGGCGTGATACTCAAGGTGTGACCACTATCAGTTTCGATTTGGAGAAATGTCTGATTTTCATTGGGACTCTTGTGTAGAAATGCTATAACGGGAGACAATTTGAACTGACCGTTCTGGTCAATGCACAAAATCTCATCCCCAACGTCGAGATGATCCAGACGCAGTTTCTTGCCGTAAGCCGTGCGAACCCAAGATTTTTCTGGAAAGCAACCTCCCATGGATTTGTCCGTGGCCTCTGTTGAATGAAGAACGAAAACTGGGCTTATTTTTTGGAATCTCTTTTCCTGAACAGCACTCGCTGCATGTAGGGTAGCCCACTTACCGGTCTTGCATGAAGCATGAATATGGGATTTGGATTCATAGTAAACCCAATCGAAGCCAGCTTCGACGGCCAACCGCGCTAAAAGGCCGTACTTTGTTCGATCCCGATCAGAGGTGGTAATGTCCACAGCGCGACCTTCGTAATGTAGAGATTGATGGGAATGGTGGGCATCCTCGTCCCATGCCTCGGTCACTCGAAGTCGAACCCCTGGCCATTGGTTCATCACGGAAATGGCCAGCGTGTTGAGCTTCTCCAAACAGCGCTGAGGTTAGAAAAGTAGCAATACTGGTGAAAGCTCTATGGTCATACGGTTTATTTTTTCAAGTAATGCATGGGGAAAGCTTCTCCCGAAAAATGCGGTTAATCAAGCATCTAATCGTATCGTTATTGGAAACGAAACGCCCACTTATCATTGACAATATTCCCCATCTTATTCATGGTAGATCTAGATTTTTTTGGTTTGAAGCGGGCCACCGAGTGCATGGTATTTGAACGCATGTAAATCAATGTCCTCATTGAAACTATAGGTCGAAAGCGACATTATATTATCTCAAACTTACCCTGGTCATGAGACGGTCTGCCCCGGTTTGCTCTTCATCTTTGAAGATGATGTCGTCATTTTGGTTGGGTCGAAAGAATTTGAATGCTTGACTCTGTCGTCCGACTCGCTCGTGAAAGGGTCCACTGGCGGCCAAACTCCTCTCAGAGAAGTTGGGAACGTGCTGCTTGTAAACTAGAGGCGTCAGTTTTCGATTGGCTCTCCGAATCCCCCCTCGGCCTGGACCACAAGCACTTGAGTAATGAATACAGCACACCAGAAGCACTCAAAACCTAATAGAGTGAGCTTTATTCATATTTTCTGATCCTGGAAACTTTCATGTCACTCCAAAAGGTTGGTGATCACCAAAACTTCTTTCTTCCCTCATCCTTGTGCAGAGGGTTTGGGAAACATGGCTCAACCTGCAACCTGATCGTCCAACTTCTAACAAGTCCTCGATCCTATGCTAGAAGTGGTGCTTTTTCATAATAATTCGGACCCAAAAATGTCATCTCTACATTGAATTCATGAAAGAACAAGCTAGAGGTCTTTTCGTTTGGCGAAGGACATCGACTATTATGTATAACGCTCTTAGAAAAAAGTTCTTGGTCTTTGAATGGGGTTGCATGCTTGAACAATTTGACCATGAGTGAAAACTTATGTGTTTACAGCTTTTTCAGCTTAATTTTATAGCATTCAAGTTGATGAGCAAAAAGTAAGCTAAAGTTCCAAATGTTTGTTCGTCGCAATAAGTGTTAGTTTGGTCGAGAGGGTTTGGGTTCGGAACGGAATCAATGGAATTTCTTCACCCCAGCAGCAATTCAGCATAGCCAATGTAGCAGTAGACATAGCAGCAGAGGCAATGCTTGCTTGCAGCAGCATTTACCGAGTCCATACAGATAGGGCATACCAGATTTTCAAACCACCCGTACCAGGCGAACTTTAGACGTAAAGCCAGCGGGTCTTCGTCTACGCACTTCTACTTCTTCTCCTTCTCTTTCTCGTTCTTCTGGTACGTTTCTTGGTACGAGTCCCAGAGATAAATGAGTGGATGGCCGCCGCCCTCGCTCGTTTAACGATACCGTTTCGTGAGAGAATGACCCAAAGCCCAACAAAGATTGGTTCACTGACTGCTCTCGAGGAGAGATAAAGGCGCGAAGCTTCTTAAATTCGGGTGTCGCATGGGTCACAAAAAGAGGGCAGGAAGCCCATTGAGAACTTGGAGGGACAATTCCCGGAGCAATTAACATACCGACGACATAGGTACAGATCATAGACCAAAGGAGCACCCATTCCTACCCATGAAGCTAGAGATTTGATTCGGGTGATCTGCTTTTGGATGAAACGCTTTTTTTCCATTTTTAAGAATGAGGCAGTATGTTTCGATAAAAAGTACCTTGCATGTCGAGGCAATTTCTTGCTATTGATCAAGTTGTTGCACTTTGGTGCGAGCTGAAGTTAGAATTGACGAGCGATCTCAATGTATACTTGGGGACTTTGATTTGCTTTGAATTGCAACTCTGATTGAATCAATTATCTAGGAAAGTGATATCTTATCCGTAGAAAAAAATAACAACTCCGGCGTACCTACAGGACTACCCAAGTTAAGAGATGGTAGATTTTGATTATATTTGTCTGTCTCTCGAGCGCATTTCACCTTTACATCTGAGCCTTGATCAATGAGCAAATAGCTATCTAGTACAAAGGATATTTGGGATTAAGCCTAACCTAGTATGTTTGGTGGCAAGTGTTAAACAAGTGTGAATCCGTGAAAGCTGTAACCGCTCGCCTATCTAGTGTGACACAAGTGCTTCTTCGATGACGATTGGTAAATAGAGTGATCGTTTAGGCCTTTCGTCAAAGATGACTTTAGTTGAGGCATATTCTCCCAGCTCAGACGTGTCATGTTCCGTGGTCGGAATATGAGTTTGATCCTTTTTTTCTACATTATGATATGTGTCGATTGGGGGATTACCAAAAGCTTTTCCAATCATGATAGCCGAATCATTCATGGTCATCCCACTTCTAGAGGTATGGATGAGAATATTTGCATTTCCCCATTCTGGACAAAGAGAAAATTTACAGCCCTTTCATTTCACTCGTATATTGATTTATTTACTAAATTAGCCTATCAATGGCGTAACGCTCGGTGGTCGGGCAACCGAGCACGACTGAGCATTTACAATATTTCAAATATGATATTCTCACAACTTTGTACGTTTGTTTAAGCCTGAAATTAACAACTTATTGTCAAAGGCCACCTCGAGTACAACTGCTAGGCTAAAAAAGATGAATGAATGAATGAATGGCCTTTATGAATTATTGATCTATTTTGGTTATTAGTTTTGTAACTGAGGCTTACAAATAAGATAACTAACTCCTTTTTTGTTCAACATTGGGGTTAGTGAAGGGGGCCCTCTGATCCATCTCCTAATGTTCCCCACCATTAGAGATTATGTCAGCAATTGAGGACAAATTTATCCAAGACAATTTGAGGACTAATTTTGGCTATCTGTAATGAACTGATTTTGCCAATAGTCACAACCCAAAAGGCAACTCAAACGGGATATCTCTAATCGTAATGTGTACTCGTTTTTTATATTCTTTTATAGGTGAAATTGAATACCAAGTTTCGCTTCAATTTGCGTTGGAGGCCAGCCGAGAATCCAGTAATGAGAGAACAGCTCATTATTGCGGAGGGGCCCTCATCGCTCCGGAATGGGTGGTCACAGCGGCTCATTGTACCATTCACAAGTAAGATGACGGCGATTTTTGAAAAGTCAAAATATTAAACGTCTAACATTCTTGTTTGATAGGGATTCCAAAAAGCTCAGGGTAATGGTAGGAGCTTGGGATATGCATAACAAAAATAATTCAAAGTATCTGATCGACAAGTTGATTATCCATGATTACGATGAGTAAGTAGCTTGCGTATGAGCGGAATGGTTTGATCGAAAACATCTAGCTAAATATGCTTATCTCGTCTCAGAAAAACCAAGATCGGTGACATCGCCTTGATCAAACTGAAACTTGAAGGGGGTCAATCTGCAGGAACTCCGTTGAAGTTGGCACCCTCAGATTTTGATCCAACCGGCCAGTCCTGTCTCATCACTGGCTGGGGTCATCTGAAAAGCCACGAAAATAATGATCCTGAACGTCTGCAAGAGGCCAAGGTGTTGGTGGTTTCCCCTGAAACGTGCAAAAAAATGGTCCCAACCAAATTCCCATTAGACAGACATGGCAGTTCTATGATTTGTGCGGGAGGCTCGACCGAGGATGCCTGTCAGGTAAAGGGGAGAGAGAACATGAAAATTCCGTCCAACTGGAAGGAAACTTCTTAACGATAACCACACCCTCAGACGAATAACTAATATGTTACCGGGCATGACACCGCCTATCAGATTTTGGAAATTGATGATGTCCTGGCTGGCTTCGCTAGCTGGGTGAGGCTCCCCCTCTTCGACCTTGTACCATAAACCAATGTTTGTCCTTAATTACAAGTTGTAACTAAGGCGTGATTCTCTGTTACAGGGCGATAGTGGTGGCCCATTGGCCTGTCAAAAAGACGGAGAGTATTTGCTCACAGGAATCGTCAGCTGGGGCGTTGGATGTGCGACTGAAGGCATGCCAGGGATCTATACCAACGTCAGGAATTACTTGGATTGGATCAACAGCACCATGGAGGCAAACAAAAGCTCCTAGTCTCTCTTGAACCATGGAATATTTTTGTCCTCGCCTCGACTATTGGAATTAAACCTTTTGGTCAAAATTGCAAGCTATTTTTGGTTTTGTTTACTTGACAAATACTAAGAGCGAATCTTTACAGAAGATAACTTTGGAAACCCCGAAGTCATAAGGAATCGGGAAGACTTTAATACAATCAAACCATTAAGCATGTATTGCCCTCCTTTTTGCCAAGTAGTTTGTAAGGATAATTAACGAATGCTTCAATCATAAGCATCTTAGGACGCTTGTACATGAAAAAAATATGACTTTTGATTAATATTTGATTGCGATTAAAGAGTCCTCAAACGCAGAACGAAAAGTCTCTATCATTTGAAGTTTCTCTACACGGTTTCAAGAAATTGATGGACTTAAAAAGAGGCGAAACGCTCAAAAGGGGAAGTTTAAGTTTTTAATGAATTCTCCCCGCTGAGTTGGGACCGATGCTTCAGTCAAGGAAGAAGAACAGTCCAGGAAATTCCATTTGAGACGAAACTTTTTAGAAAATAGTGAGGGAAACTTTTTTTATATACTTTCCCCCTTGGTTAATAAAAAAGAAGAAAGTACCGTAACACGAGGGCTGAAAACCGTTCTCTTACCGATATCGTTACTTTTGCAGAAATGTAACGCATTGCTGGCAGCTTTACTTAAAAAGTAAAGAGTTACAAGTAACGCCGTTACCCAAGCCCTGGTTACCATGATCATTAGAATTGGTCAACAAATCAAAAGCGATAATGGGTGAGAGGCAAAAACATAGGACTGGTCAAGGTTGAATTTAAATGGGTCGATTTTTTTCAATGAGGATCAAGCAATTTTGAACTTAAAATTGACGTGTTTAGCATTCGGCTTCTAAAACTAGAATGCTTGCAAAGAGTCTCTCGAGTAATGGCACAACCAGATTATGTTAATTCGGAGGCCAATTTTAAGTCAATTAGTTCCTTTCCCACATAATATTGGTTAGAGCGAGCTATTCCATTTTACAAATGTTGGCTGGCCAACCTCCACCACTCTTCTTCTTTAGGCTATTGTCCATCTTGTGTTGGCTCCACTATTGCTTGCAATATCATGATCTAACTCCGAGAGTCTTGGAAATACATGGTTATGGCTTATGGCAAAAAACACGAATAATGGGGAAGGAAAGAAGGAAACTTGGTACTCTGTCGTTATTGCAGACATGATTCTCAAAAGCGAACTTGTTTGAATAGTTTCTTTTTTAATTTTCATGTTCCAACTTCAATCAAAGAGTAAAAATAGGTCTTGACATCAATCACTTCCGATTAATCACTTGAAGCCAAATTCTGATGGGGGCATCAATTTCTTGATATCTTCCCATTTCAAGTAAGATACATTTCAAGTATCATACTTATTCTAGTAACTCATTTGTCATATTTCCACTTTTCGAGAAGATAAAATCGATCATATTATCTACAAATTTCCTTACCATTTAACCATTGCTTGAAATGCAATGTCCAGCAATTCAAGGTGGATAATTCTTAGTTCTTTTTTCTTTCAATGTTCATATGATATTGGATCTAACCCGATCCAACAACGAATTACATAGAGTTGACAGATCAGCAGGTTAGCTCTTGAGTAAAAGGTTGATCTGAACTTTTAGTCAAAAACTTGTTCAAGTCTGGATTGAAGCGTAACAAGATCAATGTCTACGTCTCCATCATGAATATTTGAGGGAAAAAAATGAACAATGCAGGAACCCAAGAAAGAAATAGAAGGCCTTCAATGATTGAACTATTTTTTTCATTTCTGATTTTCGAGGCCTTGAAAATGCCCTCAAAACGAATGTCAAACCTCGACGACTTGACCCTATTGACTCTAAAACCCGAATATTCATTTATGAATGATTTTGAAAACGTTCAGTATCAGATACCTTCCTTACCCTTTTTGAGCTCTCCCAGAAAAACATCATTTTACCTATTCAACCTTTTGCAAACCTGTTGCCCAAATTGAAGCTGGAATGGGCGAGGCATATTCACGATACGGCGAGACTATCGAATTGAATAGCGTTAACATCGTGAAACCATCTCTGAACTTATATGTCCGATTTATCCAACCACAGGTTTGAAAATCTTTACCCACCCTCTGTTGGATATGCTCATCGAACGTTCCATTATCTTGGAGAACTACCCCTTATTTCTTCATATTCCTGCTCAATATCTTTACCTTCCTTATTTACGAGCAGAGTGTTTAATGGCGTCGACCCGAAGTTCTTTGAGTGGAAGTTCGTTCTTGTCAAGATCATATTACTCCCAGCCATGGAGGAAGGGATGAGAAATTATTAAAAGCCATTTTCTACCACCTGGCAGAAATTGATGGCAGAAAATGGTAGAAATTGGTTCAAAATAAGTGGCAAAAAATGGCAGAAAATGGCAGAAAATGGACAAAAATGGCAGAAAATAGAATTCTTTGAATCATTCTAAATCATCTATTTCTATTATTGACGATCACTTCCGTTAATTTTTATCCAACCCATATGATCCTTCTGGTCTTTCAAGAGACTACTGCTAATAATCATTCCAAGTGAATGTAGTCCACTTTTCAAGTATTTATTGTTAATAATTCAAGATGATTGACATTAGAATTTCAGGATTGTCTAGCAGTTCCCTCCTTCTTCGCTTTGTAGTTAGTAAAACACGTTTGACTCACTTTCAAGGAGTGCTTGCATGTTTCTGGCAAACACCGACATCAAAAATATTTTGGAACTTTACACGAAGTCTTGTCACTCGTAATTTTTATTCGCACAAGTCAAATTTCTTGGTCTGTCCATGTTGTATCACCAGTTTAGCTCAACTGAACTTGGACACCTGAAAAACTTGAACAATAGGAAAAAAATCCTGTTAGACAGAAATTCCTCCAGCTACAACTTAAAACTGGACATATTCCTCCCTATAATTTCGAATGTGTATGGCGAGGGAATTTGCCTGGCTTGGAGAAGGTGACCATGACCTTTTCAATTTCTGGTCTGGACCTTGAGGTCAATGGTTTCTAAAATTTCCGTTAAACTATTAATTCGGGTACATTTGGCGGCGTTAAATATGTCCAGTGTAACGTCGTCCATGCCTCAGCAAATCAACAATGGATTCGATCTAAAACCTCTTACAGACAACTGAAATATTGGCCATTTTTATCACAAACTGATTTAATGTCATCAAAATAAAAAGAAATATTGACATTATTCCTGAACTTAAATGATGACGTGATGAATTGCTGATGTGGAGCAATGAAATATCGAATATAATAATTAGAATCTAAACCTGGTTGATTATTGAATAATTGGTTAGATCTACAGCTAACACTTGTAGTTGTTCAAAATGGATCAAAAACGCTAAGCTTAATCGAGTGCCAATTCGAGAGCTTCGGACCGATTAGCGATCAACCAATCATCGAACCATGCAAGTGAGGACAACGACTACGGACATGGATGGCCTGCGCTTGGTGGCGGATCTCCGCGCCTGAAATATTGATGGAGGCCAGGTGGATAGAAGTCCCAGCCCGCTTTGGTTCGAGCCCCAGCCATTGCCAGCCCTCGATCTATCGGCACTAGCGGGCACTAGCGGGCACTAGGCCATCTCAGGAGGCCGTCCGGCGGTTGAGGAACTTTCAGGGCGACCACACACTATGACTCTGGTCTTTATGAACTAATTCAATAACGCTGATTTGAAATGAACAATCCCATAATATCGGATTAAATGTCCTACAAATTGCCTGACTAAACGTTCTAATGATGAGAAATTGATTGTAAGATGGCAAATACCATCAGAAGCCATTCAAACTAATGGGCGAGCTCGATCCACTGGGCCATAGGCTGGAGTCACCCTGTGAGTTGTGCAGCTGGGCTGGCCAAATCCTGAACACAGAGTGAGAAAAATAACGAAAAATAACAACCCGACCGTGTTGTTCCTCGGGCTTGACTCACTTGCCGTGGACCACCCACCCCACCACGCCTAGCCGCACGCGCTTGACGGTCGTTTCTCGAGTCAGATTCCACTTAGGGTGATTACGTCGGACCTGACTAAGAGGGCGACCCGGATTGGGCTCCCCAATCTCGACCCCATTCCGCATTCCATTCCGCCTCTCATTTGGGGCAGGTCGGCAATGCAGGCCGGCTGTTTGGGTGGGCCATAACTGGGCCAATGACTATTTCGTAGACCTTTGCACGTCCATTCATTAATTGGAGGGGTGATTGCGGGGCGGACCCTTGTCGGCCACTCCCATTTCCTCCTGCTCGTCCCATGTCTGGTTTACGTGGTGTGCGTGCTTGGCTCGTCTGCCCCTTACTTGATTAGTGTAGTGGTCACTCTCGGGGATAGGAGCTCTCATTGTGTCGTTGCCTCGTTGCCTCGTTGCCGGAACAACCCGTGAGCTCTTGATCCACCAGACCGACCACACCGACCCCTCACCGACTGAGCGACCCATCGGCGAGTTGTGAACGCCTGTTGCACTGGCCATGGATCCTCGGCCCCCTTGGTCCGTGTCCTCGGTGTCTGTGCACAACCGCGTATCGCCCGTATCGGTTGGACGCGTTGCTCCGACCTACAGCAGTGGTGGCTCACATTACAATAACACGACCCACACCACGCCCGCGTCCTCTGGGGGTGGAGGGAAAGCCCCTCTGAGTGGTCACGAAGCGGGTGGTCACTTACGATCGGAAGAGGGGGATTTGAACCGAACGTCGACCCCGGCTCATCTATCGCTCTCGCATTCCCACTCTATTCGCCATGAAATCCAGCGATTTGAGTCGGTTCATCCCTCAATCTATGCCATTTACGATCTCATCGAGCTCATTCCGGACCCATTGCTGGCTCAGCAAGTGCGCGAGCACGTGGTCTCGATTGAAGGTAAGGTCCATCGGTTGATTATTTAGTCATCTTTATCCTGCGCTCACTTCATTCCCGGTGGATTTGTTCTTTATAGATTCGTTCGTCAATAGTCAAGAGTGGACCCTTTCCCGGGGAGTACCCGATCTGCGCCTTGGCATCGTAGGGTCCTTATCGTCGGGCAAATCCGCCCTGGTCCATCGCTACCTCACTGGTTCGTACATGCAAGAGGAGAGTCCGGAAGGAGGCCGATTCAAAAAGGAGGTCGTAGTCGGCAATAGGAGTTATTTATTGCTGATTCGCGATGAAGGCGGACCGCCGGAACATCAGGTAAAATTGCGTTTTTCCACAAATGTTTGCTTCCTTAAATGGCTTTTTTTTACCCACTGTCACCTTCTTCACAAAACAGTTTTCTCACTGGGTGGACGCGGTCATCTTCGTCTTCAACTTGGAGAGCGAGGCTAGCTTCAATGCCATTCTTGACTACTACCACAAGATTTCGCAGTTCCGAAATTTGCAAAGTATCCCCATCATTCTTGTCGGTACCCAAGGTGAGACACGGTTTTGTGGTTGGCGCTTTTCTTTTCATTACACTACGCCTAGTCTGACACCATCTCCTCAATTTCGTTTCTTTAGACGTATTGTCGGATTGCCGCCCCCGAGTCATTGATGATTTACGTGCTCGGAAACTAGCTTTCGACCTGAATCAATGCGCTTATTATGAGACTTGTGCAACATACGGTCTTAACGTGGAACGAGTGTTCCAAGAAGGTGAGAAAAACATTTAAGAACTAACAATAATTCGAGATTTATCGTCCATGTAACGAATAAAAATAAGGCCATTAGAAGCATTCTATGACCTTGTTTTCATTATCGAAAGGAGCTTGTCATCTATATCTGGTTGCTTTATTTTTATTTAGCTTGTCAGAAGATTACTTTGGGACGAGATCCAGTGACGAAGTTCCTGCCTGCCAACGGAATACATCACGACTTCATCCAAGGGCCGGGAAAATCCTTCCGCACCTCTCCTGACCTCGTGGACAAGCGACCTCGCAGCAAACTGCCTTCACCAGGGAGTGGGACATCTTTCAACGAAATGTTGGACGGCAACGGGGTAAAACAACAAACATTGAACTAATCCTTGACCAATGTGTTCGCTATTTTTTTTAAACTGATGTAAATATCCAACCTTTTTTACTTAGGTCTTATCCAACGCCTTGGATTCGTGCAGCTTGGGCCCAGATCCCAATGAATCATCAGAATTCCCTTCATCTACATCAGCTCCTTTGGGAACCTCTGGTGGAACCGCTAACCTAACCCCAACTCTCACGCCCACCTCATCCAGGAAGAACAGAAGGCGATCCAATCTGTTCACCCCGCATAAGAAAAATCAAGAAGAAAAACAAAGTGTTGTTCCAACCAATCCTACGGCTCAACTTGGGTCCGGGAGGTCCATTCCAATCCGGCAAGGGTACCTGTACAAACGAACGAACAATAGCTTCAGCCGTGACTGGAAAAAGAAATACGTGACTCTGAGCAATGATGGACGAATGACTTATCATCCTAGCCTTCATGTAAGTAAAACCGAGAAAAGAGGAGGCGTTTGTGTTAGCTTTTTAGTTATTTTATAACTACCCCGTCAATTTTTAGGACTACATGGAGAATGTCCATGGCAAAGAGATCCTACTTCAGTATGTGACTGTAAAAGTCCCAGGTCAAAAACCGAGGGGTTCGCGAGTAGTCGTGTCCAGCGAAGATCAAATCAATAGCCAAGACACTAATATCTCGATTGCTAACAGTACCAGTCATTTTGGCTCGGACAAGAAAAGCTCAGAGAAGGTTTTGTTGACCGGTTTTGAACGCATCAAAGAATCCATCACAGCTAATGAAGAGGCGGAAAGTCCCGAGAAAAATCCCATTGAGGCCTCAAATGGGAAAAAAAGATTGCGGAAATTGAAGAACAACGGCGTCAAAGTAAATCCCGACGCAGAAGGTGAGTTTCAAAGCTAATTTTCTTGGGTGTCGGTGTAAGTTATCTGATCATTGTTATTGGCTTGAGCTTGCAGATCTAGACAACTGTGAATTCCACATTGTTAGTTTAGACAATCGTCAATGGCAATTTGAGACTACCACCGTCGAGGAGAGAGACTTGTGGATCAACGCGATTGAGCAACAGATTCTCTCGTCCCTTCAAGCAAGTTGAATATGGGCGCATTATACAACTTTATGATATTTTAACCTTTTCTTTAAAATTGTTCATTAGGGATTAGAAGCCGAAAAGATCAAATCTAAGGGATCCGAGGAGAATTGTTCAGTTTTGCTTAGAACAGATGCTTTGGGGAACTTAGCATGTGCGGATTGCGGGAATGCGGGTAAGCTTATAAAGGCATATTGAACACTTGATGTTGAATGACGGCAAGTTTTTATGGCTAATTTTTCTCAGACCCTGATTGGGCCAGCATTAACATGGGTGTTCTCGTATGCATCGAGTGCTCCGGGGTCCACCGTCAATTAGGCTCCCACATCTCGCGTGTGCGCTCGTTGGAATTAGATGAATGGCCCGCCGGTCATATTGCCGTAATGACTGCTTTGGGCAATCGATTGGCCAATTCGGTCCTCGAAGACCGATTACCGCCTAATAGGAAACCGGGTCCAATGGGAAGCCAAAAAGACAAGGAGGCTTTTATAATTGCCAAGTACAAAGATCATGATTATTTAAAGCCGCTACCGAACGGCTATTCTAAGGCTGCTTTATTCCTCACGGATTCCATCCTCGGGTAAGATATGATTTGACGCGGTTTTTTGGTGAACGGCGAGCCTAAGAACAGATTCTTCCTTTTTCATCTCTTTAGAGCCGATGTCAAGGGCGTTCTTCACGCGTTGCTCCACTGTTTTGGGAATGAGTTGAATTCCTCAATAAACCCACCTCACGACGAGAGAACCCCCCTTCACATTGCCTACGACTCTCGGAATATTGCTATTTCGCAGCTACTTGTGTGGGTAAGTGTGGGGACGAATTGATTGTACTGGCGGCAGGGATATGCTCAAGATGATACTGAAAAACTCTTTTCTTCTAGGCTCATTCCGGCCTTCACAATCAAAACATATCAACCAATCCCAAAGACGATAAACTGATCAGTCGCCTCGAGAAATCGTTCTTTACCCACCCCAACGATAACATCGAACTGTCGTAGATTCGAAGAATGGACGGTACCTTATCCAATTTTATCAATTGTCCATGAAGGATTACCAAAGAAGCCAAATAAAATAAGATTTCAAACCGAACACCGGCTGATGAAAGTCGGCAAGTCCTGTTCAGGTTATATTACATCTATCTTAGTTCCAAGAGGTATGGTTCCCAAATTGAAAGGAAGGCGGTATAAATGGTTTTTGGGCCCATTCGGGCTTCGGGAGACATACATATCTGCGTATTGCTATTTGGCATGGCCTATGGACCCTTTTCGTCACTGGTTGGTTGGATTACATGTTGTGGGCTCGTTGCAACAGCCTGATTTAGCCGCATCAACCCGATCAATTACTCATGTTTAGTGCATGGGATCAATCCGATGAACAATGTGGAAGGATAGTTCTGGTCCCATACTAATGCCCGACTTCTGTTGGTCAAACACAGAAACAAAAAAAAAAGAATAAAAGGATGAACGAGTAATCGAAAGTGCCAAACGGTGAGAAGATGTCCTGCAGTCACCGCCAACTATTCGGTGGTGAATAACGGTTATCCAAGAGGAGTATTTTTGCTTGACCTGACTAGTAAAAGACTCGAGTCCGGCCAAAAGTAAAAAAATCAGAGGACTCGTGCGAGTCCAACTTTTGCCGAACCACTACACGGGTGAGTGCATTGCATGAAATCGAGTGATACATCTGGTTAAGTTAAACCTGGTATTGTAATTTCCATGGGTCAAGTCATGAACAACTGGAATATGGACGGGGACGCTTGGTTTGGGAATTAGCTTTTCGCGATTGAGTTAACGCATTATGTTCTCCTTCAAATGAGAATGATCCCAGGCTACAACAATTACTCATTTCAATTTTCAGCTTGATCGAGCGACTGGATCAAAAGTTATGCCGTCTCAAAAGGCACTGCAAAGCTCTTCAATGAATGTATGAACTAGCCCTCCTGTGGTAATTGATTACCAGAAGAGGGCTAGGTCATTCATTCTGTGCTCTGTTATGTACTGCACTTTGAGAGGGCATAACTTTTGACCCAGTCGTTTGATTGAGCTGACATTTGAAATACGCAATTGCAGGGATCTGGGGCCAGCCTCATTTGAAGAAGAATTTAATTCATTGACTCGAATTGGAGTTGCTAATTTTAAACCTTACCATCCCCGTCTATACTCCAGTGGTTCATGGTCAAGCCTTTCATGTTACACTGTGGGTTGATTTCCCACGCTCATTGAATGAATTACTCGCTCACTTGCGCTCTATTATTATCCAAGGATACCTTTAACAGGAGGACTGGACATGGCAATTGGCGAAGTTAGGCCATTGTGTGAAAACAACATTTCAGCTCCCCAAATATCACAAGGGATACTACCATACATTATGAAATAGCGATTTAAAAGAAAAAAAGTCGTGTTTTTATGACAAAATGTTGAGTTATCTTACTTTAAATGAAAATATCGAAAGTTTCTGGTTTATGTAGTAAAAAGTCTAGAGTTTTAAGATTAGGCACTTATGAATAAAATAAAATGTGTCCAGTTTGACCTCAAATGGCAGTGCCTAACTGCGTGTTTCCATTTATACCTCCAGCAAAGAGCTGTGACAAAACGAAAAATCGGCCTAGCCCCGCTGATGTCCACTCCTCTACACGGTGCTACTCACAATACTGATAGAAGTTGTTTTGGAAGTGCCAAGACTTCTAATATTAATTTTTGTTGCTATTGAAACAAAAAGAAACAACTTTTGTAAAAAATCATCTTGTATTCTAGCTCAGATTAGAATATTAATCCACTTAAAATCTACAAAGAAATAACATTTTTAAGAACGTAATCCATAAATGTTGGAAGTAACCTTAGTTGCGTTTCCAACTAGAATTTTAATAAAATCCAAGGAGCAAACGATAGGATATCTCGTTTTCAAAAATTGCTTTTTTTTTCAAATTTGACTACAAATTGCTCCGGTTATATCTTAAAGCAATTGCCAATAACATAATAAGCTTTTTTTATGCGTAAAATATCAATAGAAATATTTCACGTTTCTGAAGCAGGTAGAAAAACCCGAATATAGTTTGCAATATAGCTTAAAACTTACTTTATGTCAATATTTCACAATTGTGATGCCATACTTGTCAACCGCAACTTTAATCAAGCTTAATCTTGAATTTTGGCAAAATTCTACTAACGTTGAAAAAAAACATCGCTAGTATGTAAAAATTAATTATTACAAAAAGTGACAATTTGGAAAATTAAACTGTCAAAGGTATCGTTCAAATATTTTTGGAACATGATAGGATACAGGGTGTAAAGAAATTAAGGGCCTCCATGGCTGTTTTTCACAACATTTCTCCATGCTCAAAGATTTTTTTGACATTAAACCACAAGCATTTCTTAAGAGAAACTGTTAAGTACCTAGTGACATATTACAAATGGTCTATCGATATCCTGGAGGCGATGGGTAGCCCTCTGATAAAGTGCCGTCAAAACAATGTCTGAAAATTCAAGTGAGCGCAGTCTGAAGGTCAGAACCAAGGTTAAGGGCATCCTGAAGGCCGGTAAAGACAAGGGAACGTTTGGTGAGCCTTTCAGTGATAACTCCTCAAACGATTTGAGAGTGGAGATCCTCATGCAAATGCTATAAATCCTTTTTAGAACAGACCAGGCTAATGGCCGAAATCTGGATTTTCAGGACTCAATCTTTAGGTGGGCAAACATCAGAAGGTTACCAATCTCCTTTGGAGTGAATTCGGATCATTCGTGGTATGGTGTTAGGTTTTTCAATAATCCCTTTTATTAAAAACTGGAGATTCAATCTGATCAAGTCATTCTTTGAGTTAGGGGGTTGGATTTTCAGAAGCGACAAAGAGCGGCCCTTAATTTCTTTCCACCCTGTAGTGTAGCTTTTGGCACTAAAGTAAATTGAAGGGCAGTTTTGACTGCTTTGTAAGTTTTAAGCGATATTTTTTTCTACTTTTTGCTTTTTAAAAAACCTTAAACAAAATACAGAAATATTATTTCTTGCCGTGTCATTGAAAAAGACAATCATATTCCTTGGGAATAACTGGAAACATAATTAGGCCATTTTTCGATCTTTTAAGGCCTAAAACGCAACCTTGAAGTTGTAATAAGTAAGCATGTGCTTGATAGAAATTTATGAAAGTTTAGGTCAATACATAAATAAAAGTATGCTTAATACTGATTGACTACGTTTTTGACAATGATGCATTTTAATGTTTAATGGGCTTTAAGTGATTTAACACACTTATCTGAGCTTCGTTTAAACATAAGTTTTTCCTTGTCAAAGAAGCCAAAGTAACAACTTTAGTGAAATACACATCTATATTTTCAATTCCCATGAGTATGTTCCGAGTCTACAATTGGACCATTTATTTCGTTCGATCAGTTGTACATTGTCCATGCACCAATAAACGTCTTCTAACCATTATCCCGATTTCCGCGTCGCTAAATGGATATGACACATGGCGCAGTCGGTAAGATTTGTTTGACAAAGAAAAACATATCTAGATGTCTTGGCATTTGAACAAACACTTAACCAGAAAATATAACCACCGTGTCTAGTTAAAGGTCTCTCTGTATTATCATATGTTGTTTTTTTACTGGCGATATTTCCTGTCGGAAAGCAAGCAGCGTAATGTAATGTGGATTAATTAGCACTTAGCCAAAGATTTTTGAGACAACTAGGACTACACCCCCGTTTCAGATTTTTACTATCGTGGGTATCCTGGGTGGTTTAGCATGAATTAGCATGAATTAGCATGAATGACGGTCCCAAAATAATCTGGCCAGCGCGCTCTCACGACGCCTCAGCTGCTGCCCCGGCTGGGGCTGAGCGGGCTAAGCCCAGCCAAGGCCCAGCCTGACTTGAATCACACCTTCTGAGAACTGAGCACGGTCTGAGCACAGTCTGAGCACAGTCTAAGCAGAGTACGCGTGCCCTCATCCAACTGGAACTAGATAGTGAGTCTTATCTAGTCGCCAGAGGCCCGTAGACCGATCGGGTTGACGAGCGGGCAGTGGACTGGTGTGACCGTGATCGACTGAATCAGCCCAGGGGTCCACAGCCCAAACAGACCAGGGATCCAACCCAGGGACCCTCGCCAGCATGGAGGCGGAGGTGGCGGCTGCCAATTGGGAGTGGCTATTGCAGCCCGAACAACGCGACGCCCTCGAAGGCCATTTGGCCCTTGAATCCTCGAGGCACGGCGTCCAGCATCTGGCCTCGCTTTTCAGCCAGCCTCAAGCCGCTTTGGGCCAAAACACCATCGTGAGTTGGTTGGCCCAGTCTGGTCAGTCCCACACCTTGGGGTGGCTGCTCAACGCCTACGGAAAAGCCATCGACCTCGAAGTGGCCCATCCCATCACGCGTCGGCGCGCCATCCACGAAGCGGCTGATCGTGGCCAACCGCAGACCTTGCAGACCTTGCTGCAAGGTGGAGCCGATGGCAACGCCAAGCTGCGCAACGGCAACACACCCCTACATTTGGTGAGCATGAAATGTGCGGTCGCGGCGGCCCAGCCCGGATCCGAGAACCTATTGACTCGTCAGCGCAATTATCTGGCTTGCTTGACGTGTTTGTGCAGTTGGCCGGCAGTGCAAGTCAATGCGCTCAATCAACTGGGCGCCCCGCCCTTGTATTATGCCGCCACGCAAGGCACCGCCGACGCGGTGGCTCTGTTGCTTCAATCCGGCGCTGACACTGCCCTAGTGGTCGACGGTTCTTCGATTCAGTCATTAATAGACACACACCACCCTAATGTGGCCCCGTCCCCGGCCACCCGCCCCGTCGAGAATGTGTCTACGGCTGACGAGTTCTTCCACCTTTTGTACCAGGGTGGATCGCAATGTTCAGACTTATTCATTACGGCCTGGTCTCAAGCCTCCGCTAATAACAACGCGCCCGACTTGAGCCAGGATAACGGCCGTTTTACGTTTCTCCAGTATGCCTGCGATCAGGGGTTGGTTCAGATTGCCAAATACCTTTTGGCCGCCGGTGCCAACCCCAACGATTGCTGCCCTAACAACAAGCAGCCGCCCATTATCTTGGCCGCACATCACGGTTTTTACCAGATTCTCGAACTCTTTCTCCAAAGCATGGTGGTCGAGAGCGTGGACTGGGATGTGCGAGATTGGCCTCGGGGTGAAAATATCCTCCACAAGATCTTGAAACGCCAATCCCGTGTCGTTGTGTCCGGCGTTGAACGAGATTACGACCGATGTCTCAGTCTGATCTTGGAGCCCCAACGAATTCCGACCGATTGTTTGAAGGCCTTGCTCTCCGGTATGGATGACTGGGGTAACACTCCGCTCCATTTTGCCACCGAATTGGATGATCGGCCAGCCGTGCTGGCTCTGGTTCAACGTGGGAGTGACCTCACTGCGGCCAATAAGCGCGGCCAAATTGGTGCCCTAAGAATATCGGAAGACGTTTGGTGCGATTTCCTGGATAAATGCATTGAGGCCGATGGCCTGCCTATGGACAACGATTTTGAGTTGTCCTTTAAGTACGATTTCTTGGCTGCTCGGAATGAGGATCTCAATCGATGTGAAACTAGAATACTGCACATCCTAACGACTTCCAAGGCTCATCATCACGTTTTCTTGCATCCTGTAGTGACGAGCTTTTTATATTTAAAGTGGCGGAGAATTCGTGGCATGTTCTACACGAATCTGTTCCTCCATCTCGTTTTGAGCCTCACTTTAACCTCTTACCTGATGTTCTCAGTGGCTGACGAGACCTGGCAAGGTTGGAAGTTGGCCACCCGTGTCTTTCTTTGGGCCACCCTTATTCTCATCACGGTCAGAGACCTCCTCATTTTGATCAGCTATCCGATTGGATTTCTCTCTCGTTTTGACAATATCGTTGAGTTGCTGGTCCTTCTCATTGGTGCCTATCTTGGTTGTTTTGGGTCTGAAGGGGATCAAAATTTGGGGGCGATTGCCATCATTCTGACTTGGGGTCTCATGATGGTCTTGATGGGGCGACATCCTAAATTGAGCGTGTACATTAAGATGTTCTACACAGTATCGTTCAATTTTTCCCTATTCCTGTTGTGGTACATTCTCTTTATCTTGGCATTCGCCTTCTCATTTTACTTGATTTTGCATTCGGGGGATAACGAGCAGTTTGCCACTCTCGAGAAGTCCATCTTCAAGACGTTAGTGATGAGTCTAACGGGCGAACTGGAGTACGAAAATATGAATTTCGGAGGCCGTCTGGCAATCCTTTTGTTTCTCATGTACGTGTTTTTCGTCATTCTGGTGCTTATCAATCTACTCAATGGTCTGGCCATCAGCGACATTTCTGAAATCCGCCAAAATGCCGAAATCCTCGCCTATATGTCTCGGACAAATCTTCTCTTCTACACCGAACTCCTCTTTTGGGGAAGGAAGAGCCAGAATCGTTGCGTTCAAGGATGGCACGCCCTGAAATCTCGAGTTTGGAATGTGTTCAAAGGTCTCTTAATCTTGAATACTCGCCTTCCTCAAAGAAAGGCCGTCTTCTTTCCTAACCAAAGCCTTCATGAAATGAGTTTGCCCGCTTCCAAGAAGGATAACTTGCTGTTGGATGAAGATATTTTGCAACAAGCGAGAAAGCTCGTGGTTGACAGGATTACGACCGTGTCAAGCGGTGGTAAAAATGTAGATACAACCAAAGTTATACTAAGCAAACTGATGAAGACTATTCGACGATTGTGAGGACTAACTACTCTTTGCTTTGATTACTCGGTGACAAGATTCATATTGTTCTCGAGCTATTAATGTACGTAATACTGGATATGCAAAATCAAATAACTATATGTACCTTACCAGAATATACTGGTAAAAATATCTGCCTTCATTTGCATTTCAGTCTGAGCGTGCAATTTTTTCCCGTTTTTTTGAACTAAAACTTCGATTGTCAGCCGATTTGGCTGGGACGGAGTGAAGACAAAATCCCTGCATCACGTTTGTTAGGGATGTAAAGGGTGTACCAATAGTTGTTCCTGGGTCGAAGAGTTAAGAAATGACATCCAGATTTAAACTCTCACTAAATGAATTCTATATGATCCATTCACCCACATCATAAAAACATGGTTTTAGGCGCATTACTCTGTAAAACTCAACTCAAAAAAGTCCAAGATACGTACAATTTTTGAACTTTGATATTGCAAAGGAGCCTGTGAAAAATGGATCAGTGATGACAAAACATTAGTTGCTTCACATGTTTGAGTATCTTTGAGGACATTTGGAAAGTCATCGACATTACTAAGTCAAATTGACCTTTGAAAACAACCCATGATTTGTCAGGCCTGTAACATTGTCGATTAATCAAAGGTGGTGACACAAAAGTTGGTTGAAAAGAGACAATAATTTACATAATGAATAGACCGTATTAGGTAACTAAGATGTCTGATCAAACCTTCACATCATTCATGGAAAAGGGTTTGCCTCCAAACAACCAAAATAGCCTAAATTGACTTCCAGACGGAGGAAGACATTTGAGTTGTCTTCGTCGCATTTTAATAATTCATGAGACCGAGAATTATTAGAAATTAGTTAGGTAGGTAGATAACAGTCACGTGGAACATTTCAGTCTAACTTATGTTCAAAATCGTTCGGTTTGTGCTAAATCTTTGCAAAAAAATATTTTGTTAAATAGGATCCGCTTGAGGAGAATGGTTAGGTATCACACCAGATTTAAATCTTAATAGAAGTATGCGATTGAAAATAAGATGGACAATGCAAGGTATTCAGTTGAAGGAGCTAAAAGGAAAACTAAAAAAGTTATGAGTTAGAGAAATTGAGGAACGCATCAATAAATTGATTCTAAGAATACGATCAATGCTGTGGTCTGATCTCGAGAGGGATTTAATGGTAGATTGATGAGAAACAGAGAGACACTTTATAGCTATTTACCATAGTTCTAACGACCGACAACAAGTTGAGGGACATCTTTGACACACAAATTTTGTCAGGTTTTCAAGTCTCACATTTGTCCAATTTTTAGTATGCTGGTAGTTTCCCTTCAGATCGGAATAGGTATGTTGATTCATATTAGATAACGGGGGGCCTTGGCATGTTTCGATTCTGCCATGTCCAGATTTCAAAGTTTGCCCAAATTTGAAGTTAGAACTCGAGGACATTCTTTTTTTCTAGCGCAGTTGGTTAACTCGCGACCGAGCTAAGCTCGGGTTNTTTCTAGTGGATCATCGCCTCGAATGGCGGCCCCAGAACCCAGAATGGGACGAAATAAATATACATATTGTAAACATTGCATAAACAAACCTGTGATCAAATGAGAAAGATCTCGCAATAAAGAGGTTTTTTTTTGGGATGCTAGGTTCGGAGGGGTGAATCTCGCCCGGCCAGCGAAGCTTGCCATCCCATCGTCCGTATATAATTCCGATAGGCAGTGTTCTAGTCCGTATCAGATTGGTTCTCCGCCTGCGGGTGTGGTTAGCGTCTAAAAGTTTCCTAGAGAAAGGTCAAAGAGGAGACTCGAACCGGGGGAGTGCTAGGAAACTGCACTAGCCCTCGGAGTTGAGGTCCTGGACGTTAACCGGTATGAAAATACACTGCCAAAGTGGTGATCGGATGCTGATTGAGGACAAGCCATGTTCTGGGCGGAAAAGCTGTGTGCCGATAGTTGCCAAAGTTATGATATCCAGAAAAGAGGCCAATTCACGAATAACTAGCCTCAAAGCTAAACGTCATATGGGGACAACTATCCAGGGAGACGCTTCGTCGACGCTTGAAGACACACCCAGAGTAAATAAAGGAAACATGACTTTGATTTGCCCAAAAAAACGTCCTTTCAATCCTGGAGACGTACCATGTAGAGCAATGAGAATTACTTCCATCTAATTCCGCCAACAAATCCGAAAAATACGTTACCTCCAACGAACAGAATCAAGCACTCTCCAAAAATGACGGTCTATAGAATGTCCTACCTCACGGGCGTCTCCGAGTTCCAATTTGCGCTTCAAAATGTCAATGCCCAATCCAATCTATAAAGGTCTTCTAGAAATTCATGCCCAATCCTACCACGAGAACACTTGGGCAAACTAATTCTTCAGTGCAATTAGCAAGGGATGTACCAAAGGATGTACGAAATTGAAACTGCCGTTTGCTGCCATCCAAGACAGTCAAACAGTTCAATGGCTTGAGTAACGCCGCTACAAGTTACGGGGTTACTTGTAACGCATCACTTTTTGAGTAGCGCTACCTGTAAAGCTTTACTTTTCTCCAAAGGTAACGGTATCGGTAACAAAACAAAGGACTTAAATCGAATCTACTCTTGGGTAACTGAGAGTAATATGGCCCTGAACGGAATGAAATTCCGCTGAATGACATTTGGGTCTACTCCTTTAAATACTCCACTCGTAGATAATGGAGGTAAAGATATTGAGCAGGTCTCATCTATGAAAGATCTAG
Source organism: Tigriopus californicus (assembly GCF_007210705.1). Lineage (NCBI taxonomy): Eukaryota > Metazoa > Arthropoda > Copepoda > Harpacticoida > Harpacticidae > Tigriopus > Tigriopus californicus. The sequence goes on along the minus strand of NC_081440.1, from coordinate 8,180,148 downwards.
GTGTAGTCCTCCAAAATAATGGAAAGTTCGATGAGCATATCAAGTTGAAGGTGGGAAAAGCTTTTCAAACTTGTGGCTGGATATATCGCACGTTTAAGTCCAGAGATAGCATCACGATGCTAACCCTGTACAAGTCGATTGTTCAGCCACATCTTGAATATGCGTCATCCATTTGGGCTCCAATGAGTTCAGCAGGTTTGCAAAAGGTCGAATTGGTCCAAAGATGTTTTACTAGGAACATTGAAGATATGAGAGATTTCTCGTATTGGGAGAGGTTAGAAAGGTTGGCATTGTACTGTATTCAGAGAAGGTACGAAAGGTATCTGTTACTGTATGTCTTCAAAAGCATCCATGAGCTTTGTCCCAACTGAGGATTTAGGGTCGATTCTAGTGACTGTAGAGGCTTAATGTGCGTTTTGAGAGCACCTTCAAGCCCTTGAGAATCCAGGGTAGTAAACACAATGAAGTCCACATCTCGTCTTTCTCGGGCTCCTTCATTGTTTAATTTGCTTCCCTCTAATATTCGTAGGGAATACGTAGGCCTTATTGATCCGGTAGCATCTTCAAGTCACAGTTGGACAAAGTTTTAGATAGCATCCCTGATCGGCCCTACATTCAAGGACTAGCTCGGTCTGCCAACTTAAACTCGCTCGTAGACCAAATGTCGTATAAAGATTAAAGGGTAATAAGTGGAGGAATTATAACCTTTCATTTTGATTGTACTGGGGAAATCATTCCCTATAGCGGTTAGAAAAGCCCGTGAAAAAACAAACTAAAAAAAATGTCTTAAAAACATTTAGACATATTTGCCTAAATACTATTTTCCTTTTTTCTGATTGCAATGTTAAAAGCATTGTTATGCTAGATCACACCTCATTCCCCTAATTGTTTGTGTGGAAGAAGGCTCGTTTTCTGCTCTTAAGATGTCTTTTTATGATAAAAAGAAAGAATATTTTACCGAAAAAACTCGCAGTCCTTAGAACAAAATAATTTGTTACTAATTTTAAAGAAAACTGGAATCTTAGGTTTATTTTGCGGAATGAACAAACCCAAAAGCAATTTGAAAGCCAATTAAAGTTAATTGAATGTTGGCAGACCCCAAAGTCTCGTTCTGTACTGATGCGTTTGAGCTTGTGAACATTTCAAAGCTGTTGAACCCGAGGAAAGCTCAAAGTGTTCCAATTTAGCCTCTCTTCCCTTCCTTCGCCCATTTTCCCTCCTCTTTATCAGCCCTAGAAAAGAAGAAGGAAATTGCTGGGCGAATTTAAGCATGTCGTTCTTCCATGGGCATGCGTGCACTCTTCTGCCAAGAGGCATGAGAAGGAAAGTGGGACTGGCATGACTACCGACTACTTGCGGCCTTTTGTGTGTCATCCATTGTCCCTGGACCACAAAGTCAGTGCAGCTCTATTTCGCGAAATCTCAGGGCGTTTCTTCAGATGGAGGGATCTTGTACTGATCGAGTTCAACCGGGTCTCTTCTATGCGGGTCACTCGTTAACTCTCCTGGGATTTTTATTAGTCAATATTGTGCCCCATGGGCTGACGGTGTTACATTTGTGCTTGGGTCTGGGTTATTTGGCTCTCTCCACTTGGACATGGAACTCGATGTGTGCCACGACCATTTTTGTGTACTATTTTGGTTTCACCATCATCAACACTTGCCAGTTCTTCTCGTTGCTCTACCGTTACCGGCCTGTTAAATTTCCCGAGGACCTCAATCAGTTATACAAGCAAGTCTTTGAGCCGTTTGGCCTCTCGCGTATCCAGTTCCAGAAACTGACGTCTTCCAACGTGGCCAAAATCGTTACTCTACACTCTGGTGAATGCTATGCTGTCGAGAACATGACCAAAACGGATCGCTTGAGCATCCTGATATCAGGTCAATTGAACGTCCTCACGGAGAAATCATTTCTTCACCTCATTGGAAGCCACAATTTCATCGATTCACCAGAATTCGAGTGCTCCTCGGTAGAAGACACTTTCCACATCACCATTTGTGCAGCGGGTCCTTGTAAATATATCTCTTGGGAGCGCAGTACCCTGGAGTACATGTTTGTAAAGGACCCTTCCTTGGCTCTGATTTTCAACGCCCTCATCAGTCAAGATATAACGGAAAAGCTGTTTGCCATGAACGGCAAGTTGAGGAACAATTTGGGTGTGGCCATTGACATTCGCTTGCCTGGAATTGCCAGTCATTTGGATATTATTAGCAAAGCCAATGGGAACTTCCAAGGAAACTTAGGTAAAATGTGAGCCCCATTGTAATATCATTCAAACTGATTACATTGTGAATCTTCCCAAACATTTAAATAATACATTCCCAATTGTTTCCAAAAAATCACAAGAAAAAAAAATCGTCCCTCCACACCACGAGGACTTACAAACGTATTTGACGACTCTGTTCATTTGGTTGTTTCTGTTTTAGCTCAGTCATGTTCGTCCGCTAAAACGCTCTTTCAAAAACCAGTTGTGTTTCTAGTTGGCTCCTCGTTAGCTCATCACATTTTCCATCGATGTGAGGTTCTACACGTAAATGCGCTCCCAGATCCCTGGGTGGTGATGATCCAAGGATCTCGCATATTGGGTCGGTCTTTTGAGAAATATTTCAACTGAGTGTGGTTTGCATGCTTTTGCGATTCAAAAAGACAAAAAAGAACTACCGTTATCCATTTCAAGACGAACCAGCGGCTTTTCGTACCCTTTTAAAAAAAGACTGATTTGAACTTGCATCTTTCAGAGCAACAGATTACAGATTGGATCCAGTTCCTGCAATAAACTTCTGCATAAATAATTTCGCACATATTTCGTACAACAACGTTAATGGGTTGTTAATCATCTTTTTAAAGGTCTGCCTTTAGTGTAAAAAAGCGTTGATTTGGAGTGACTCGTTTTGGTGCTTGTTGATAAATATAATATTAATATGATATTTTTCAAATTGAAGGAAAAGATAGTTCTTCACATACATAGGTAGTAGAGGTTAATGGAGTTGCTGAAAATTAACGCAGATTTATAAATAATTCAGAAAAGCCAAGACAGCTAATGTCAAGCAAATATGATCAAAAAAGTGTAGTGTTATTGTGAAAAGCAATTGGTCCATGGAAGCAACATCGATTCGCAGAAATTTTTGCCGATTATGCTATATCACTTCTTTCTTTATTTCTTCGCTGAAAAGTAATGAGGAATAAGGCATTGGTATCAATTGATTTCGTAGTAGTTGCTTCTGCACGTTGGAACCCACAATACTGATAAAGTTTTTGTGCAAATGCCAAGACTTCTAATAACGATTTTCGTTGTGATTGAAACAAAAGGAACAACTTAGAATATTAATCCACTTAAAACCTACAAAGAGATAATATTTTTAAAAACGTAATCGATAGAGGTTGGGAGTAACCTTAGTTGCGTTTCCAATTACAATGTCATCCAAATCGATTGAGCTAACTGTTGTGTATTTCAATGATTTGTGTCGTTGCTGCTCTTGGCATGGACTCGTTTAATTCCCATGAGTATGTTCCGAGTCTACAATTGGACCATTTATTTCGTTCGATCAGTTGTACATTGTCCATGCACCAATAAACGTCTTCTAACCATTATCCCAATTTCCGCGTCGCTAAATGGATATGACACATGGCGCAGTCGGTAAGATTTTTTTGACAAAGAAAAACATATCTAGATGTCTTGGCATTTGAACAAACACTTAACCAGGAAATATAACCACCGTGTCTGCTGAGCAGGCTAGATTAGTATTTAACATTCGAATAAGAAAAGACAAATATGACATGCCAATACAAAATAGTATTTTTATCTCGGCAAAAGTCGGACTTGTACGAGTTCTTTGGTACTTTGACTTTTTGCAGGACTCGCTAAGTCCGGACTCGAGTCCTTTCGAAAAGAATCGAGTCCGGCCAATTTCTCCAAAATAGAGTAAAAACCTCGAGTGCACTCGGACTCGGAAGTAATTTTATGGCTCAAATTCGCCATTGATTAAGAGGCATGCCCTTTGAATTCCATCTGACAAGAATTAGGTTCAGCAACTACGACATCTTACTGTACACTGTAATGCGATCACTATTGCAACTTTATATTCTTGCGGCCACTTTTCAAAAATGTAGAATTTTGAATTCTATTTATGCAGATTAAAAACATATTTTGACCCTTGGGCGAGCACTTAATCACCTCGTTTCAAACCTTCTCTCTATTTCGTCAAATGTCAAAATTTCTCGCCGTTCATTGACAAAATCTCTTGACATTTTTCAATATCGTGGGTCGTCCACTCAGTAAGCAAAACAATAAAAAAGACCCTGGAAATCCCGTAAACAACGGAAACCTTAGGATTTTGAGAGGTGTGAGTCCTGATGTGGAAATTGCTCCCTCAAAGGTTTAGCGACAAGTGAATTTAACAGTTTCACGCAACCTACCTTTGGAGCTTGTAATAGTAAATTCTATTTAGAACCGCATGCGTCTAAGGATTAGCCAAGAGTTTAAACACTTTTTGTTGCCAAAAAGTTCTTCAGTCAACTCAATATAAGATGGAATTTGCCCCACTCGATTTCTTTTCAAATTTGACAATTCCAACACAAGATTTTCGACTTGTTATTATTGGTGGTGTTCATCGTATTCTAATGTCACTTGTCAATTCGTTGTTACTGATCAATTCATGTATTGTGGAAAACTGTTTATTCATATACAGTATCAGAAAAACTGCGAAATGTACTTTTGCTTGTTCCCGTGATTGATTGATTTTCATTTTTCGCTGGAAACTGATTTTAGTACTTTGCTCACAATCGTCAAAAACCAAGACTTTGAAGCCAAGGAGAGGCGTTTTTGTCAGCACTTTTTCTCACTCAACGTTCTTATAACCGCTAATCTGCCCCATCGGTCCCACCTCGATATCGGGAATGCACAAGTTGAAATTTGCGAGTCAGCATTTCTCATAGCTACATATCTATCCTTTCCGTCCAAATAAGCTTGAGGTGCAATCACGTTCGTCGCGCACGTTTCCGGGCACAGAGAAGGAAAGCGCGTCCATTATTACATTATTACCCGGCTATGGAAACGAGCTGAAAACGGCTATCAAATTCACCTTGATATTTGAAAGACGCTGTACTTACAAACGGGAAAGAAAGCAGATTCGAACTGAGTTGTGGAGCGCTTAAAGGCCATCATCGAGTTTGCTTGTTTGTCGAGGAGATGAGCCAGAAAATTTCGACATCGAATAGAATAAATATTGGTTGTTACACATAATGCCATTGTTATTTGGTTACCATGCATTATAGTAAACGCCCATATTGACAAAATGCTTTTGAATATGAAAATTGCTTATCAAATCATGAAATGGCTAACAGTACGAAGTAAGCTAACATGATTTTAATTTTTGGAGAACTTTCAATGCCAGTGCCAGATATTCTCAATTCATGGGTTTTCTGCTCCGTTGCATCTTGGACCGCACGCCATGAGCCAAAAAAAAACCAGGGCTATTTGGCTGAAGACGGCTAAATTAGACAATTTTTCCACAAACACAATTACCATACATGAGCGCAGAAGATGATACTTGCATAACATCATAATCGAATAATCTCTAAGCCTCATATTGGAAGAAAAGAAATTAGACTTGTAAGCATGGTGACTTTTGCAGAGCTCTTCTGGCATTTGAGCTTGGCAAGAAGCGCTTAAAAGAAGTGCATATATAAGACCAGCAAAAATTAAAACGCTAAAGATTTAGAAATATGATTTAAGCTGAAACACCCAGTGCTGAAAGAATACGGAACTTTCGATTTTTTATTGTTTATCTTTTATTTGGTGCTGCATCAACACACAAATCCCGTTATTGTTTTTCCCATCGTGGCAATGGAAGTACCATTTTTTAAGAGCTCGATGGCAGCAAGATTACTTCTTGGAGATGATTTTAAAGAAAAAACAAACTTAAATTATTCTTGAAATTTGATAATTGAACCGTATTCAGATTATGCGACACTATTTTCAGTGACTTATTTCTTATATATTTTTTTAATTTAAAACTTATTGATTAATTAATTGTTTGAAACGTTACATCATAATTCTATAACACTTGGCTTAGTTTCATTGCAATACTAAAGATGATATAATCGAACATTTTGACATTCAAGGGATTAAAACATTTCAAAATATAGAACCACATGCCTAATATACCAAACATTGAATAAAAATAGATATCCATATTCATTGGATCCCATTTGGATCCTGGCCTAGTGAATTACCGATGATTGTGCCCCCCAAAACATAAGTCACTTGATCCAGCTGAAAGCTATTTTTGAATATGTATGTCTACATTGGTTGAATCTAATGCCATGTCACTGATTTGGTTCGAGAAATGAGTCAAAATCGCCAACCTCTTTTGGCATCCTTCACTATCGTTTAGTTACCTTGTCAAAATTATTTTCCACCTTTTTTCTGGGGTACAATCTAAACAATACAATAAGCAAGTAACTACAGTACATAAAATGTCAATCCCATCTAAGGGGAATTCAGATCTATATTTTTTTGAGATTATACGCCTCCAGGGATGGGAATGAGATTCAGTTGATCAGAAGTTTGGCCACTTTCGTGTAGCTAAATCCAATCAAAATGCATCACTTGACATCAAATTACTCTCGTGCTCGAAAATTGTTCCGTACCCTGGGAACGTGGAGTGCTGTGTTCCCTACTCACTTTCTGTTCAAAGTTCAGGATAACAAGATGACTTTCTAGGCATTTTCAAGGCTCACATCCAACATTGAGCCCTGTACACACGGCACTGCGTAGCTAACGAGGATAGGTACCGAATACGTTTTCCTCTACTGGTGAGTAAGAAGTTAAATCTGTGCCTTCATCTCGGCTCCACAATACTCGTAAGAACGACGTCATTCCTAAAGTGCTCCTCCATATGCATACTGTACATAAACAGTAGCTAGTACTAAGTAGCCTCGCCCATCTCTCGCGAGGACTGACTTCGAACATCTACAAATTCATTCGGAAAAGCCCAACCTTCCTCAGTATTCGTTCTGACTGGCATAAGTCCAACGCTTGAGGTTCAGTTCGATTTTAGCCACACTCTTGAAAATGTCTCGATCCGGTTCCCGCTACCCAAGTGCCTTCGGCCACACCCCTTCTTATCGCAGTGTTTCTCGCGTTGGGACCTCTGACCCCTATGGTTACGACAGCTTGGGCTTGGAGAGCCGTTTAGGATCCCGACCTGTGGGTTCCACGTTGGGCAGTAGCACCTTGAGCACCTTGTCCCCCGGATTCGGAAGCCTCACCTCTTCTGTTCCAGGAGGCAGCCATCAATCTGTCCAATCTTCATACTCTTCCACCACCAAGAGCATGCAGCAGGTCAATGACGGAGTGCCCAAATACTCCTATTCGCAAAAAACCAGCAATTACAACAGCGACGAACCGTGGAAGAACAGGAATCATTCCTACTCGTACAATGTATGAACATGTCCGTTACACTTCGCCAACAGGAAAATGCTTGCTTGTCGTGATGGGTTTTTGTGAAATATAGCATCGTCGCTCTCTTTATCGACTCTGATTACATCATCTAAGGGATGATCTTGAATTCCTTGTTATTCCATGGTCGTAACCAATCAGTACTGTCTGTAAATAAGCAAGGCTCGGACTCCTCTTGAGACATTTGGATTCCTCATTTGAAATAAGTTAGCGGGGTCTGCCTTATTTTTTGCGTTTGCATACGGGTAGTTAAGCTCCAGCCCGCTGATTCTGTTCTCCAAATTATTTGGATTCAACGAAACATCGTGTCCATCAAAAGCTGGATTTTCTACTATAAATTTGTTCATGACTTTTGGAAAGACTCTAAGAGGGGTGGCGTGATCCAATTGATTAGTCTTAAACGTGATCAAAAACATGCCTGATAGGCATCCCTACAATTTGAATTAGGGATTGTCAAGCTAATTTTTGTTCCAATATCATTGAAACTTGATTGCTTCTGGAATGTGGTGCTCTGGCTGCTTATGTGCTCTATATAGAGGAAATCGAAATTTTCGGTGACTATGATGTGGTCCTCTGATGACTAGTAACAAACAGTAGAATTTTACTAAAGTGTTCATCTTTACCTTACATCAACGTAAGTGTAAGCATATTCTGTATTTTTGAAGACGTCAATCTTCAATCAAACCTCAAATTTAAAAGTGAACCCAAACATGTGAAATATAAAATGACATGATTCTTCACTAGACGAACACTTCACAATCCCATGGTTCTTCGGCAGCACTTTCTGAAAAAAACATCGGACGGTGTCAATCGGGGTAGGCACAAATCGTGTTATTTGAGGATATTTTTTTTTTAAATAGTAAGTAAAAGCTTTGGTCCGAAAAGCTTTGAAATAATATTTAAAGAAGTCCCTCTCTCGCTGCTCGCTGTTACAAGAAGGACACGAACCCAGATGACTCGTCAAGGTTCCTTGCTACGGCCATTTTTTCCCGATTTCCCGAGAATGCTTAGATTTTCCTGACAGCACGCCCTGCTTTCCAAAAGAGACTACATTGCAAAAGCCCGTGGTAAGGAGAAGCGACTTAAAGATATAAACATGTTCACTGCATTTGCTCAATTTGGGCTCAATGGGAAGGATCAACATATTATTGAATTGCATAGGGGGCATTTAAGCATACTCAATTAATGACGTTCAAAGGCAACCGGTGTGTTATGTTAGTACTGTGGTTGTCCTTTGTTTCCTGTTATGGACACTGCTCGAATCTGAATTGCCAACTGCAGTGTTTTTTAATCAGAGTTGGGTCATCAAACCATGTTCTTTGAAGACTTGAGAAAACAGAAACTCATCATTTTCGAGAACTTCATCTACCAAAGACTGTAGGCCCAAAGGAATATCCAACAAAACACATTAGGCAGAAAGCCATAGCTCATAATGAGCTGTATAGAAATCTAATGCGTTGATTTTATCACTTTCGTACGATTTGTGCAACGGTACTATTTGCCCTTGGTAAGTAACTTATGAGTGAAACTTTACCATTAGGAGGTCAAAAATTGAGCTAATGACATATTCAAAAGTTCAATCTTTCACAAGCGAATTTTATTAAAATTTGGATAATAAAATTTCTTTTAGGTTTGATTTTTCACGGGCTTTTCTAATCGGTACAGGAAATGCAATCCCCAGTACTATTAAAATGAAAGGTTATAATTCGTCTCTTTTTACCTTTCAATCTTTATATGGTATTTGGTCCACCAACGAATTTGAGTTGGCAGACCGAGCTAGTCCTTGAATGTACGGCTGATCAGGAATGCGATCTAAAAATTTGTCCAAGTCTGACTTGAAAGATGCAACCGGATCAGCAAGGCCTACGTATTCCCTACGAATATTAGAGGGAAGCAAGTTAACCAATGAAGGAGTCCGAGAAAGAAGAGATGTGGACTTCATTGTTGGAACTAGCCTGGATTCTCGAGGGCTTGAAGGTGCTCTCATAACGCACATTAAGCCTCCACGGTCACTAGAATTGACCCTAAATCCTCAGTTGGGACAAAGCTCATGGATGCTTTTGCAAATATACGATATCAGATACCTTTTGTACCTTCTCTGAACACTGTACAATCCCAACTTTTTTAGTTTAAGCAAATTAAACAGTGAGGGAGCCCAAGAAAGAAGAGAAGTGGACTTCATTGTTCGAACTAGCCTGGATTCTCGAGGGCTTGAAGGTGCTCTCAAAACGCACATGAAGCCTCTACGGTCACTAGAATTAACCTTAAATCCTGGCTCTCCATCTCCGATTCTATTTCATGTTTTTAGAAAACTTAAAGTATCCTTTCATTAGTAGGTTCCACCAATTTCCATAATCTTGACGCATTATGGAATTGTTAAATCTTTAATGGATGATTTTTATTTACTTTAATTGCGTTTATCTAGAGATAACATATTAACGGTCTTTTTGTGGACTTCTTCACTCCTACTGGGAACAAAATCCACAACACTTTGACAAGAAACGCTTTTATTTCTTTTTTTACTTTTTTACTTTTTTTATTGAAGTTGACATATCTGGCTGGCCCTTGAAGGTAGGGTTGATCAGGAATTTCAAACCGAAACTTGTCCAAGTCTGACTTAAATCCTGCTAATTCTTTCTTTTTAAAATTGAATTTAAAAATTGCGAAAAAGGATTTTACCTTTTTTTAACATAAAATATTCGCCATCTTTAAAGACAAAGAATGTTTTTAATCTGCGAAAAATGATTTTAGTGTTTCAAAATTTCTGAAATGGAATGGCTAAAGGAGACACATTTGGGATGGCTTCTTAGGCCATGCACGCGATCGAAATCAACAACGTAATAAAGGAGAGACGTCATTGCCTTCTGAATAACTCGAAATGTTTTAAAAATTGAGTGTCTGTCTTCTCTGATGAAAATATTTTTCCGGTCAATCATTTGGTCATCAATTACCATGATCACGTGGTGAACTTTGACAGTCCCATTACAGCGTCGGGAACATCGAAACTACTAAGTACCGTCCCCCCATGATGATGTTGGACGTCGTTCCATACATTGGAGACAAGATGCTACCCGATGGCATCCAAAATCATAAAGTGGTCAGCTTACGTCTTTCAACAACTGTCGATACCGCTATTAAAGTCTAGACGTGGTTTCTCAAAATGAAGGAATCTGGTCCAGGAAATGTTGACCTCAACCTGAGCCACCATCTTAACCATCTAAATTAAATCTGCTGTTAGCATATTGTGGGTATGGAACCATTTCCTTTTTACTTCCTTACAGTGTTATAAGATCTAGGGTTGTTACTCTAGATCTTAAAACTTTTGTTTTCAAAGAAGATGAACGCATCTCCTTTTATGGTGGAGCTAAGATTTTTGGGTTATTTAACAAGTTAATTGAGTTTTCTGTGTCTGCTGTCGAAAACTCGAGTGAAAAGTGGAAATTTAAGAGAAGAAACGTGAATGTCGAGGGGAATGTTGCAATTTAAATCCGGAAACCTTTTGCAAGAGAAAAATATAATTATTCGGACCAAACAGTCGACTTTCTGTTTGTGGTTTAAAACTAGACGAAACATTTTCTTGATACTTCAATCAAAAACGAATTTCATCGACACATTTTCTGAAATGGTTGGATGAAATCTAAGGAATGCTAGATGAAGGCAACCTTGTATAGAATAGCAAGCTGTTGTGGAGAACCGTCATTGGCTCCAATTGTTCACGTGGAGTGGCCAATCCCGATTTGCTAGCTGTTTCGTCCTGCTGTTTCGTGCCACATGTGTGCGTGTTCCACTGAGCCCCATGCATCTTCCGAGTCTCTTGTCTCCGATAGTAAATGGGTAAAGATACCCTTCTGTTCTTCTCGTTGATTGAATAGTGAGCTAGTGAGCTTACTGACGGACTGAAGGATTCGCGCACGAACTTACCCAGTACCTTGAGCAGAAGCTGGAAGAATATGCCAACGTAGGTGACTTTTCGAAACGCCAATGCCGAGGATCAACTAGCTTCTACCGATGCTGCGATCCAGGCCATGATGGCCGTCAAGCGAAGGGAACGAAAGAATGAGCGAAGCAAGGGAGGACTTTCAGATTTGTAGTAGTTTGCCCAAGTTTGACATTTAACTTTGAGCACAGTATTGCGCCAATCCATGGACATTCATGCCCATGTTTTCGAGGCAGAAACAAATCCAGCACCGTTCCACAAGGAGAATTGATCCCGGATTTCCAAAGCAAAATGGCGGACTTACTCTCCAAGGAAGAAATGGTAAGTAAGCGGTATTAGGCGACAAGTACGGAAATCGTCCCACTTTTTTAGGCTTTACTGAGATTTGATGCAGGCCTCTCACCCATCCCAGTGAATTCGAACTGAATCTGGCCTTTGATTTATGAAAATCAAAATGTATTTTTCTAATCCCCTTCAAAGGAAGACATGGGCTTGGACAACGAGCAAGTCCTGGTGCTGAAACGGTGCTTTGATGGTTTTGCCGATGAGGATGGAGCCATTCCAGCGGAGAACGTAGGCAACATTCTTTCCCTCATGGGCCTCAAAGTCAAGCCCACTGCTTTAAGAGAAATCATTGAGGAGATAGATGAAGATGGTGAGCAATCTGTCCTGATGTGATTGATCAGTGGAATGTCATAACATTTGGCGTTTGTTATTCAAGGCTCCGGTTTGCTTGAATTCGGCGAGTTTTGCCAATTGGCGGCACGATTTCTAATTGAAGAGGACGAGGAAGCCCTGAAAAAAGAATTGAAAGAAGCCTTCCGAATTTACGACAAAGAAGGTAAATATAGCGAAGGCAATGACCTTCCCGAACGAGTCCTACCAAATAAAATTGGGTTTTGTTTTTCTCCAGGCAATGGCTACATCTCAACCGACACTTTGAAAGAAATCCTCAAAGAATTAGACAACAAGCTCACTGCTGCTGATCTGGATGGTATTATTGAGGAGGTGGACGAGGACGGCTCGGGGACTTTGGACTTTGACGGTAAATAGCATTTTATCCTAAATCGTCCTAGTTGATTGTCACGTGCGCAGCTACCGCAACTAATACAGGGCCTCGGAAACCCATTTTGGAGCCTCAGTCACGATATCGGATCAAAAAAAAAACTGAGATTCGACGTTTCTTTCATCGTAGCTTAGCTATGCTTAGTTTGGGATTGTTCAAAGGCCTGTTTTTCGAGGTCTTACCAAGCACTTAGTTAAATGCTTGGATGTTAACCGATATGAAAATGCACTGGCGAAAGTGGTGAGCGGATGTTCATTCTGGGTAACGTCAAAGCCTTAGCTCAGAGGTACAACCGTTTAAAAACTCGCCATAGTTATGCGTAGTTATACCATCAAGCTATTTTCAAGTGCATTTACTTTCCCAAGATCATTCTTTGTTGGCCAGACGGGCAAAACCTTTTTTTTCATATCCACATCACCACAGAATGCATGTGTGCATGTATCAAAGTGCAACCCAATGATTATTTGTTTTTAGGGTGATGTAAAGTAATTCAGGTTATATGCAAAGAAATGTTTTGTACCTGAAAAGATATCAATTTCACTCTCTAGTAAGCAAGCCATTTCAAATGTTAACTCTAGTTTTATGAGAGCAACTCTCTAGGTCAAAAATGAAGGACCCTTTACAATTCATTCGTTGATTTTGAAGACCCGCTTCCTTTAATATCTGCTATGTAATTTATCAGGTCACTTTTGAAAGGCAGTAACATTTACCATCCTCTGTAAATTTAGTGAACCGGTTATGCAACAAGTTATCTCTTACCACTTAATGTTTTGTTCATAGAGTATTGTGCAAACATCGATTGCTGCGCTGACGCAACAAATCTAGGTTTCAAAATACCCTTCCTTTCAAACAAAAATGTACAAGATAAATATAAAAATTAAAATATATGTAAGCTAAACTTTGCTCCCTTCAAATATTCCCAGGGAGTATGTACGTAGATGTTGATCCGGTAGCAAAGAGCATCATGCAAGTTAGAGCTCCATAATCTTTTGATCAAAATTCCTGATCAACACAATACTCAAAGGCTACTACCAATTCTAATTCGTTGGTGGATCAGCTAATATATGAATATAAAATTCAGTGAGATACATACCTTTTTCAGTCTTGAAATGCTGGGGATTCCATTTCCAGTAGCGGTAAGACAGTCCGAAAAACTAAACAAAACAATTCATGCAAAACTTCCTTTTATGCTCTTTTTGTGATTTGTTCTTAGATATTCGTGTCGAAGTTCTTTTGCTTACATTTAATTTATTGTGAATTAACGCAGAGAGTTGTGATCATCTCACATGGGAAATAGACTTTTCTTTTCGAAATTTGTTTTGATATATTGTATCTTTATCTTAGAAAGCCGTTCATTTAGTAACAAATAACAGTTTTTAAGCCAGCAGAGAAAGGTATCGATGAATTACCCACAACAGGAATGCCCGTCCAACGCCAGATAACCTGTGCTACACCACATATTGTCAATCATCTAGTGAACAAAAGATAACAATAAAACTACCCATTCCAAATCGTATGCACAAGACGAAAGTTCGTGATGTTCGTTCAATCTAGACGCTCCTATGGCAATTACTTGGTTAAATTGGTGAGTTTTCCCGAATAGAAGTAGTTTGATCCAAGTTCAATTATGAATACATTTTTTGGATGATCTTGCAATCCCTCTTCAAGACTTGAGACACTCCTAATTATCCTAATTTAAGTAGACAGTGTCTTTTTCAGGAGAAGAGGCTGATTCCTCATTTCTATTCTGTGATGATAATGAAAATGATCATCTTTTTGATCGACTTGTTTTTGTGAGCTCGCCAAACTTAAAAGTAAACAAATCATACTGGCTAATTTGGAGCACTTACATCCAATGTTAACCCTACCAGGGAGCCCAAACAAAATGGGAAAAATTGCTAAATGAAACATTCATATTATTCCGCTCGTAGATAATGCAGGTAAAATTATTGATCAGGGCTCGTCAATGAAGGATTTAAGTGTACACGTAGTCCTCCAAAGTAATGGAAAGTTCGATGAGCTCATCCAGTTGAAGGTTTCAAATGTGTGGTTGGATATATCGTACGTTTAAGTCCAGAGAAAAGCATCACGATGCTAACTCTGTACAAATCGATTGTTCAGTCACATGTTGAATATTCTTCACCCATTTGGGCTCCAATGAGTTCAGCAGGTATGCAAAAGGTGGAACAAGTCCAAAGATGTTTCACTAGGAAAATCACAGGAATGAGAGAGCTCAGCTATTGGTTAGAAAAGTTGGGACTTTACAATGTTCAGAGAAGGCACGAAATGTATTTGATACTATAGATCTTCGAAAGCATCCATGAGCTTTGTCCCAAACCAGGATTTAGGGTCAATTGTAGTGACCGTAGAGGCTTAATGTGCATGTTGAGAGCATCTTCAATTCCTCGAGAATCCAGGCTAGTTAAAACAATGAAGTCCTCCTCTCTTCTTTCTCCGGTTCCCTCATTGTTCAATTTGCTGCCCTCAAATATGCATAAGGGGAATTTAGATGTTGATCCTATACTAGGATTTAAGTCATGCTTGGACAAGTTTTTGACTAAATTTTTCATCGACCTTTTATTAAAGGGTTAGCTAGATCTGCCAATTAATCGCAAATTATATCAATGTAAAGTTAAAAAAATGAATACTTTTTCTGTCTTGAACTTTTAGGAATTCCATTCCCATTAGCGTTAAGGAAGTCCCAAAAAATGTAATGGCATGATCGGAACAAACGGTCGATCATTGCATTACACGGAACACTATTTTATATGAGATAAGGACAAATCTTGTTAAAAAAGACAATTTTTTTCATTAAAATCTGATATGAATTGATCGGACCCATAGTCCTTTTCATTCTCCTCTCCTTCCTCTTGGAAACGTAGAAACACAAGAATGCGCCCTAAGATGTCTGACTTTAGCTAGATATTTTTCTCTGAACAACTTGATGATGAAAGTTGCTAGTATGCTACAAAAACATAATATGTAGGTAGCTCTCTGGATTTCAAAAATGTTTGTAATTTTACCCTTGTTGAATTTGAAAGGTCTCTCACACGGGTAGGTGGTGTTTTTATGGCGTTGAAAATCTTTTTCCATTAAATTGTGCTAAAAAAGAGCTAATGACAACTTGAGAAAAAGTGATGTCATTAAAGTTAGTCACCAAAAGCATTTTAATCCGTGCTTTTCTTGGTACTATTTTTTTGGAATAAATTGATTGCTTAAGTGTTGAAGCATTATCAATCAAACAGTCTACAACCTCCCGTACAATGGTTATTTACACGCCATAATTGTTGTGAATCTTACCCATAGAGAATTGGAAACACCTCTGAGAAGAGTTGATGCCTTATTAATAGTGTCATAGTACTTGGGCAATAAATAGTTCATTAAATAATCTCTTGATAAAGTCTGCCATCTTTGAGCGTGCTCTCTAGTTTTTACGTTTTTTTGTCCGCACCTAGAAGAAACAGAGGGCACTTCCTCCGCTCAATGAAAAGGACAAAATAGTGACTCTGCAGTTGTTACAGATTGGTTCACAATGCAGAGAAAGCACCCTCTGACGTGCAAAATAGGAAGCCATCCTTTTCCTAGTGTTGGTAGCAGCTTTGAGAGTGTCTCGGGCTTGAACGAACACTGGATGCAGTTAAAGTGGCACATTTTATCCGAACGTATTGATAGGTAGTGAGTGATGCCTCTTACGCGTATTTATATGTTTATAGAATGGAATCAGATGAAATGATGTAATACTTTGAAAAGAACATGAAAATTGTTTTGCCGTTTTATCTTTCAGAATTTATGGATATGATGGCGGGATGAACGAGCTATTCCAGTGGAGACGACGGCATATCGGTGAATATTGATTTGTCTGCTACAAAGAACTTCCATGCCATTTATAAATACATTGAAAACTATTTTGATCATTCCATTCCGAAATATTTGAAATAAATGCGATTGTGCTGATGGTGAATGAGAGTTGGCATTAGCACTATCAATCGAATGATTTTGTCAATGTGTAACCAATATAAAAAGAGGCCTGGGATTTTGACGCGTTTAGTATTGTTATGGCAAGATGAGAATTGCATTCCATATCAACCCCTTGTAAAGAAATAAGCTAAACTTTGAATCAACCATTTAACTGACGATTGCCGTCCATTTCTAAATGCTATTCAAATTTAGCGCAATATCTTTTGAAGAGCAGACTTGCCAAACCGGGTCATTTGAATGGGTCATTGCTGTGGATGGAATAAACTAGAGGGCTAGCCCTCTAGAATAAATGAACTAGAAAAAGGAAGGTCCAGTGGAACCAAACACCTTGAAATTAATACGCCAGACCTTTGTCAATTAAATTTCAAAGTGAGTGAAATTGATTATCAGGGCAGTTATAATGAAATTTTTTGGTAAGGAGCAAAATTGCAGTAAGTCTTTATTTATTTTTTGAAAAAGGTTGTAAATTCCCATTTCACCTCAAAATGATGTAAAAGTAGTGATGGCCCTTACTAATCCTTCGTTTTAGACACAAAGTGCTTTGCTCTTGTAGCAACTGAAGGAATTTTCAAGCTTTTAAGGCAATTGCAGCACTCTTTGAAAACATTGGCTAATGGCGAAACATATGCATGGGCATTTGATAAAATTTAGCCTTGGTGATTTGGTGGATCTTACGGTCCGATGTTGGGTGCGAGGAAGGAGGGGCAGGGTTATAATTTGGGCTTGGCTCTTAATAAGATTGATTTTCGTTGCTTAAAATTTCGTGATATTTGAAGTGCTTTTAGTTTGTTGGCAGAAAATCAACCTTTGGCTTGAAAGAGAGAAAGTTATACCAAATTTGTCAATTTTCCACTTTCAATGGCTTAAGTCACACGTAACTGAGAGGGAAGCTTGAAAAAGTCTGAACATTTCTTGTGCTCTTTTCCCATTTGACTTTGCGTTATTCTTGCATACCTTCAGCAATCAGTTATCCAATAAATCACTTGTGCGAAAAATGGGCCATCTTCGATTCCTTCCTAAAGCAACTGTGGAGCACAACGTCAATTTGTTGAGAGCGCAGAAATTTGTGCGACACATTTTCCACGTACAGAAAAAGACAAGCAGTTTTAGGTGATACTTACTGCGATTCGCCAAAGCATTTTTTTTTCGAAGTGTGCTTTTGAAACACTCTTCTTCAATTCACGTTCACAAATGTCACCGCTTGCTGCCACCAGTGCTTCCATATCATGTACGATCATGCGTGATTTTTATCGGAAATGACGTGGCAGGAGTTCATGCTTTTTCCCGAAAAGTCTTAGGCTTTTACCAATCGCACTAGAAATACCCAATTCAATAGATCAAGTCTCACCACCAAGTAAAAATAAATATAAAAAAACTCATAATTTTTCATTCTTTTCTACAATTGTCAATGGTACTTGAAATCACAATAATGCACCTTTTTGTCAGTGTTGAAAATTAAGGACAGGGAATTACCGCTTGAAATTTAGGTGGTTTGACTCAAAGAAATTAAGAAAATGGTCCAAAAGCAAGATTCAACAATATACATGAAGCTTTATAAGCCACCTTCATGATGAATTCAATTAAAGACGGTGAGATTTTAACTGAATTTGCCATTTTGTAATTTTTTTGCCCTCCGACAAATTTTTGGAGCTTTTTCCCACCACTCATCTTGAACCACTGGCTATCATGCAAAGCTCAATCCTGACCTTGACTGGGCTGTATATGTGAACATTGCTTTACCGTGGCCATAGATATCCGGCACCAAACTTCTGGACTGTGTTCTTGGGAGAGCTCATTATGGGAAAAGGATCCTGATGTAAGAACAATTTCTAATAAAACCAATTTTGCGCTTTATGCATTTTTTAGTTACAAGAACCCATTCAAGTTGTAGGATCCGCGTAAAGTAAACGTCTCCTAGTTCATACTCTCTACGAATGTTTGAAGGTAGCGAAGTACCGTAAACAATGATGGAGCCTGAAAAAGGGGGGTGCAGATTAGCGCCCTGAATGGTCCTTTTCATTGAGCGGAGGAAGCGCCCTCTGCTTCGTCTAGGTGCGGACAAACAAATGTAGAAACAAGAGAATACACTCTAAGATGCCAGACATTGTTAAGAAAATTTTTTTTATGAACAATGTATTGCCCAAGTACTGTGACACTATAAATAAGTCATCAACTCTTCTCAGGGGCGTTTCAAAGTATCAATCAGTAAAATTCCAGACAATAGGACATGCTCACTGAGGTTATTTACCCCTTTGCACCTGAGCGCCCCCTTTTGACTTACGTAGTGGTACGTGTGTTGAGTTTTTTGCTGTGACATGGGTCAATTGCAATAGTGTTGAAATTAATGGAGTTGTTATATGAAAAAAAAATAGTGCTAGAAATGATTAAAAAGATAAGACTTTAAGATCGTTTTGACACAGAAGATCAATTGTTGGTTGAAAAAGTGGACTCATTTTTACGTTTGACGCATCCCTACATACAAAAAAATGGCGCTTGGACGTAAAGGGGTACAAAAAGCAAAAAAACACCTGATCCTGTGATTGTATCCTACTATGACATATAAGTAATCATTTTACTGGGGGTGGTATTCTGTATGATTGATAACGCGTCAACACCTTAGTAATTATCGTTTCCAACAAAATAGTATGGGAAAATCAGTTTTATAAGTTTATAATGACTAGTTAAAAAAAAA
>NC_081440.1:8147893-8160012 GCF_007210705.1 Tigriopus californicus | reverse complement strand
TTGGGTTATTTAACAAGTTAATTGAGTTTTCTGTGTCTGCTGTCGTAAACTCGAGTGAAAAGTGGAAATTTAATAGAAGAAACGTGAATGTCGAGGGGAATGTTGCAATTTAAATCCGGAAACCTTTTGCAAGAGAAAAATATGATTATTCGGACCAAACAGTCGACTTTCTGTTTGTGGTTTAAAACTAGACGAAACATTTTCTTGATACTTCAATCAAAAACGAATTTCATCGACACATTTTCTGAAATGTTTGGATGAAATCTAAGGAATGCTAGATGAAGGCAACCTTGTATAGAATAGCAAGCTGTTGTGTAGAACCGTCATTGGCTCCAATTGTTCACGTGGAGTGGCCAATCCCGATTTGCTAGCTGTTTCGTCCTGCTGTTTCGTGCCACATGTGTGCGTGTTCCACTGAGCCCCATGCATCTTCCGAGTCTCTTGTCTCCGATAGTAAATGGGTAAAGATACCCTTCTGTTCTTCTCGTTGATTGAATAGTGAGCTAGTGAGCTTACTGACGGACTGAAGGATTCGCGCACGAACTTACCCAGTACCTTGAGCAGAAGCTGGAAGAATATGCCAACGTAGGTGACTTTTCGAAACGCCAATGCCGAGGATCAACTAGCTTCTACCGATGCTGCGATCCAGGCCATGATGGCCGTCAAGCGAAGGGAACGAAAGAATGAGCGAAGCAAGGGAGGACTTTCAGATTTGTAGTAGTTTGCCCAAGTTTGACATTTAACTTTGAGCACAGTATTGCGCCAATCCATGGACATTCATGCCCATGTTTTCGAGGCAGAAACAAATCCAGCACCGTTCCACAAGGAGAATTGATCCCGGATTTCCAAAGCAAAATGGCGGACTTACTCTCCAAGGAAGAAATGGTAAGTAAGCGGTATTAGGCGACAAGTACGGAAATCGTCCCACTTTTTTAGGCTTTACTGAGATTTGATGCAGGCCTCTCACCCATCCCAGTGAATTCGAACTGAATCTGGCCTTTGATTTATGAAAATCAAAATGTATTTTTCTAATCCCCTTCAAAGGAAGACATGGGCTTGGACAACGAGCAAGTCCTGGTGCTGAAACGGTGCTTTGATGGTTTTGCCGATGAGGATGGAGCCATTCCAGCGGAGAACGTAGGCAACATTCTTTCCCTCATGGGCCTCAAAGTCAAGCCCACTGCTTTAAGAGAAATCATTGAGGAGATAGATGAAGATGGTGAGCAATCTGTCCTGATGTGATTGATCAGTGGAATGTCATAACATTTGGCGTTTGTTATTCAAGGCTCCGGTTTGCTTGAATTCGGCGAGTTTTGCCAATTGGCGGCACGATTTCTAATTGAAGAGGACGAGGAAGCCCTGAAAAAAGAATTGAAAGAAGCCTTCCGAATTTACGACAAAGAAGGTAAATATAGCGAAGGCAATGACCTTCCCGAACGAGTCCTACCAAATAAAATTGGGTTTTGTTTTTCTCCAGGCAATGGCTACATCTCAACCGACACTTTGAAAGAAATCCTCAAAGAATTAGACAACAAGCTCACTGCTGCTGATCTGGATGGTATTATTGAGGAGGTGGACGAGGACGGCTCGGGGACTTTGGACTTTGACGGTAAATAGCATTTTATCCTAAATCGTCCTAGTTGATTGTCACGTGCGCAGCTACCGCAACTAATACAGGGCCTCGGAAACCCATTTTGGAGCCTCAGTCACGATATCGGATCAAAAAAAAAACTGAGATTCGACGTTTCTTTCATCGTAGCTTAGCTATGCTTAGTTTGGGATTGTTCAAAGGCCTGTTTTTCGAGGTCTTACCAAGCACTTAGTTAAATGCTTGGATGTTAACCGATATGAAAATGCACTGGCGAAAGTGGTGAGCGGATGTTCATTCTGGGTAACGTCAAAGCCTTAGCTCAGAGGTACAACCGTTTAAAAACTCGCCATAGTTATGCGTAGTTATACCATCAAGCTATTTTCAAGTGCATTTACTTTCCCAAGATCATTCTTTGTTGGCCAGACGGGCAAAACCTTTTTTTTCATATCCACATCACCACAGAATGCATGTGTGCATGTATCAAAGTGCAACCCAATGATTATTTGTTTTTAGGGTGATGTAAAGTAATTCAGGTTATATGCAAAGAAATGTTTTGTACCTGAAAAGATATCAATTTCACTCTCTAGTAAGCAAGCCATTTCAAATGTTAACTCTAGTTTTATGAGAGCAACTCTCTAGGTCAAAAATGAAGGACCCTTTACAATTCATTCGTTGATTTTGAAGACCCGCTTCCTTTAATATCTGCTATGTAATTTATCAGGTCACTTTTGAAAGGCAGTAACATTTACCATCCTCTGTAAATTTAGTGAACCGGTTATGCAACAAGTTATCTCTTACCACTTAATGTTTTGTTCATAGAGTATTGTGCAAACATCGATTGCTGCGCTGACGCAACAAATCTAGGTTTCAAAATACCCTTCCTTTCAAACAAAAATGTACAAGATAAATATAAAAATTAAAATATATGTAAGCTAAACTTTGCTCCCTTCAAATATTCCCAGGGAGTATGTACGTAGATGTTGATCCGGTAGCAAAGAGCATCATGCAAGTTAGAGCTCCATAATCTTTTGATCAAAATTCCTGATCAACACAATACTCAAAGGCTACTACCAATTCTAATTCGTTGGTGGATCAGCTAATATATGAATATAAAATTCAGTGAGATACATACCTTTTTCAGTCTTGAAATGCTGGGGATTCCATTTCCAGTAGCGGTAAGACAGTCCGAAAAACTAAACAAAACAATTCATGCAAAACTTCCTTTTATGCTCTTTTTGTGATTTGTTCTTAGATATTCGTGTCGAAGTTCTTTTGCTTACATTTAATTTATTGTGAATTAACGCAGAGAGTTGTGATCATCTCACATGGGAAATAGACTTTTCTTTTCGAAATTTGTTTTGATATATTGTATCTTTATCTTAGAAAGCCGTTCATTTAGTAACAAATAACAGTTTTTAAGCCAGCAGAGAAAGGTATCGATGAATTACCCACAACAGGAATGCCCGTCCAACGCCAGATAACCTGTGCTACACCACATATTGTCAATCATCTAGTGAACAAAAGATAACAATAAAACTACCCATTCCAAATCGTATGCACAAGACGAAAGTTCGTGATGTTCGTTCAATCTAGACGCTCCTATGGCAATTACTTGGTTAAATTGGTGAGTTTTCCCGAATAGAAGTAGTTTGATCCAAGTTCAATTATGAATACATTTTTTGGATGATCTTGCAATCCCTCTTCAAGACTTGAGACACTCCTAATTATCCTAATTTAAGTAGACAGTGTCTTTTTCAGGAGAAGAGGCTGATTCCTCATTTCTATTCTGTGATGATAATGAAAATGATCATCTTTTTGATCGACTTGTTTTTGTGAGCTCGCCAAACTTAAAAGTAAACAAATCATACTGGCTAATTTGGAGCACTTACATCCAATGTTAACCCTACCAGGGAGCCCAAACAAAATGGGAAAAATTGCTAAATGAAACATTCATATTATTCCGCTCGTAGATAATGCAGGTAAAATTATTGATCAGGGCTCGTCAATGAAGGATTTAAGTGTACACGTAGTCCTCCAAAGTAATGGAAAGTTCGATGAGCTCATCCAGTTGAAGGTTTCAAATGTGTGGTTGGATATATCGTACGTTTAAGTCCAGAGAAAAGCATCACGATGCTAACTCTGTACAAATCGATTGTTCAGTCACATGTTGAATATTCTTCACCCATTTGGGCTCCAATGAGTTCAGCAGGTATGCAAAAGGTGGAACAAGTCCAAAGATGTTTCACTAGGAAAATCACAGGAATGAGAGAGCTCAGCTATTGGTTAGAAAAGTTGGGACTTTACAATGTTCAGAGAAGGCACGAAATGTATTTGATACTATAGATCTTCGAAAGCATCCATGAGCTTTGTCCCAAACCAGGATTTAGGGTCAATTGTAGTGACCGTAGAGGCTTAATGTGCATGTTGAGAGCATCTTCAATTCCTCGAGAATCCAGGCTAGTTAAAACAATGAAGTCCTCCTCTCTTCTTTCTCCGGTTCCCTCATTGTTCAATTTGCTGCCCTCAAATATGCATAAGGGGAATTTAGATGTTGATCCTATACTAGGATTTAAGTCATGCTTGGACAAGTTTTTGACTAAATTTTTCATCGACCTTTTATTAAAGGGTTAGCTAGATCTGCCAATTAATCGCAAATTATATCAATGTAAAGTTAAAAAAATGAATACTTTTTCTGTCTTGAACTTTTAGGAATTCCATTCCCATTAGCGTTAAGGAAGTCCCAAAAAATGTAATGGCATGATCGGAACAAACGGTCGATCATTGCATTACACGGAACACTATTTTATATGAGATAAGGACAAATCTTGTTAAAAAAGACAATTTTTTTCATTAAAATCTGATATGAATTGATCGGACCCATAGTCCTTTTCATTCTCCTCTCCTTCCTCTTGGAAACGTAGAAACACAAGAATGCGCCCTAAGATGTCTGACTTTAGCTAGATATTTTTCTCTGAACAACTTGATGATGAAAGTTGCTAGTATGCTACAAAAACATAATATGTAGGTAGCTCTCTGGATTTCAAAAATGTTTGTAATTTTACCCTTGTTGAATTTGAAAGGTCTCTCACACGGGTAGGTGGTGTTTTTATGGCGTTGAAAATCTTTTTCCATTAAATTGTGCTAAAAAAGAGCTAATGACAACTTGAGAAAAAGTGATGTCATTAAAGTTAGTCACCAAAAGCATTTTAATCCGTGCTTTTCTTGGTACTATTTTTTTGGAATAAATTGATTGCTTAAGTGTTGAAGCATTATCAATCAAACAGTCTACAACCTCCCGTACAATGGTTATTTACACGCCATAATTGTTGTGAATCTTACCCATAGAGAATTGGAAACACCTCTGAGAAGAGTTGATGCCTTATTAATAGTGTCATAGTACTTGGGCAATAAATAGTTCATTAAATAATCTCTTGATAAAGTCTGCCATCTTTGAGCGTGCTCTCTAGTTTTTACGTTTTTTTGTCCGCACCTAGAAGAAACAGAGGGCACTTCCTCCGCTCAATGAAAAGGACAAAATAGTGACTCTGCAGTTGTTACAGATTGGTTCACAATGCAGAGAAAGCACCCTCTGACGTGCAAAATAGGAAGCCATCCTTTTCCTAGTGTTGGTAGCAGCTTTGAGAGTGTCTCGGGCTTGAACGAACACTGGATGCAGTTAAAGTGGCACATTTTATCCGAACGTATTGATAGGTAGTGAGTGATGCCTCTTACGCGTATTTATATGTTTATAGAATGGAATCAGATGAAATGATGTAATACTTTGAAAAGAACATGAAAATTGTTTTGCCGTTTTATCTTTCAGAATTTATGGATATGATGGCGGGATGAACGAGCTATTCCAGTGGAGACGACGGCATATCGGTGAATATTGATTTGTCTGCTACAAAGAACTTCCATGCCATTTATAAATACATTGAAAACTATTTTGATCATTCCATTCCGAAATATTTGAAATAAATGCGATTGTGCTGATGGTGAATGAGAGTTGGCATTAGCACTATCAATCGAATGATTTTGTCAATGTGTAACCAATATAAAAAGAGGCCTGGGATTTTGACGCGTTTAGTATTGTTATGGCAAGATGAGAATTGCATTCCATATCAACCCCTTGTAAAGAAATAAGCTAAACTTTGAATCAACCATTTAACTGACGATTGCCGTCCATTTCTAAATGCTATTCAAATTTAGCGCAATATCTTTTGAAGAGCAGACTTGCCAAACCGGGTCATTTGAATGGGTCATTGCTGTGGATGGAATAAACTAGAGGGCTAGCCCTCTAGAATAAATGAACTAGAAAAAGGAAGGTCCAGTGGAACCAAACACCTTGAAATTAATACGCCAGACCTTTGTCAATTAAATTTCAAAGTGAGTGAAATTGATTATCAGGGCAGTTATAATGAAATTTTTTGGTAAGGAGCAAAATTGCAGTAAGTCTTTATTTATTTTTTGAAAAAGGTTGTAAATTCCCATTTCACCTCAAAATGATGTAAAAGTAGTGATGGCCCTTACTAATCCTTCGTTTTAGACACAAAGTGCTTTGCTCTTGTAGCAACTGAAGGAATTTTCAAGCTTTTAAGGCAATTGCAGCACTCTTTGAAAACATTGGCTAATGGCGAAACATATGCATGGGCATTTGATAAAATTTAGCCTTGGTGATTTGGTGGATCTTACGGTCCGATGTTGGGTGCGAGGAAGGAGGGGCAGGGTTATAATTTGGGCTTGGCTCTTAATAAGATTGATTTTCGTTGCTTAAAATTTCGTGATATTTGAAGTGCTTTTAGTTTGTTGGCAGAAAATCAACCTTTGGCTTGAAAGAGAGAAAGTTATACCAAATTTGTCAATTTTCCACTTTCAATGGCTTAAGTCACACGTAACTGAGAGGGAAGCTTGAAAAAGTCTGAACATTTCTTGTGCTCTTTTCCCATTTGACTTTGCGTTATTCTTGCATACCTTCAGCAATCAGTTATCCAATAAATCACTTGTGCGAAAAATGGGCCATCTTCGATTCCTTCCTAAAGCAACTGTGGAGCACAACGTCAATTTGTTGAGAGCGCAGAAATTTGTGCGACACATTTTCCACGTACAGAAAAAGACAAGCAGTTTTAG
This sequence comes from Tigriopus californicus, assembly GCF_007210705.1. Lineage (NCBI taxonomy): Eukaryota > Metazoa > Arthropoda > Copepoda > Harpacticoida > Harpacticidae > Tigriopus > Tigriopus californicus. The sequence continues at coordinate 8,153,294 of NC_081440.1, read as the reverse complement.
GTGATACTTACTGCGATTCGCCAAAGCATTTTTTTTTCGAAGTGTGCTTTTGAAACACTCTTCTTCAATTCACGTTCACAAATGTCACCGCTTGCTGCCACCAGTGCTTCCATATCATGTACGATCATGCGTGATTTTTATCGGAAATGACGTGGCAGGAGTTCATGCTTTTTCCCGAAAAGTCTTAGGCTTTTACCAATCGCACTAGAAATACCCAATTCAATAGATCAAGTCTCACCACCAAGTAAAAATAAATATAAAAAAACTCATAATTTTTCATTCTTTTCTACAATTGTCAATGGTACTTGAAATCACAATAATGCACCTTTTTGTCAGTGTTGAAAATTAAGGACAGGGAATTACCGCTTGAAATTTAGGTGGTTTGACTCAAAGAAATTAAGAAAATGGTCCAAAAGCAAGATTCAACAATATACATGAAGCTTTATAAGCCACCTTCATGATGAATTCAATTAAAGACGGTGAGATTTTAACTGAATTTGCCATTTTGTAATTTTTTTGCCCTCCGACAAATTTTTGGAGCTTTTTCCTACCACTCATCTTGAACCACTGGCTATCATGCAAAGCTCAATCCTGACCTTGACTGGGCTGTATATGTGAACATTGCTTTACCGTGGCCATAGATATCCGGCACCAAACTTCTGGACTGTGTTCTTGGGAGAGCTCATTATGGGAAAAGGATCCTGATGTAAGAACAATTTCTAATAAAACCAATTTTGCGCTTTATGCATTTTTTAGTTACAAGAACCCATTCAAGTTGTAGGATCCGCGTAAAGTAAACGTCTCCTAGTTCATACTCTCTACGAATGTTTGAAGGTAGCGAAGTACCGTAAACAATGATGGAGCCTGAAAAAGGGGGGTGCAGATTAGCGCCCTGAATGGTCCTTTTCATTGAGCGGAGGAAGCGCCCTCTGCTTCGTCTAGGTGCGGACAAACAAATGTAGAAACAAGAGAATACACTCTAAGATGCCAGACATTGTTAAGAAAATTTTTTTTATGAACAATGTATTGCCCAAGTACTGTGACACTATAAATAAGTCATCAACTCTTCTCAGGGGCGTTTCAAAGTATCAATCAGTAAAATTCCAGACAATAGGACATGCTCACTGAGGTTATTTACCCCTTTGCACCTGAGCGCCCCCTTTTGACTTACGTAGTGGTACGTGTGTTGAGTTTTTTGCTGTGACATGGGTCAATTGCAATAGTGTTGAAATTAATGGAGTTGTTATATGAAAAAAAAATAGTGCTAGAAATGATTAAAAAGATAAGACTTTAAGATCGTTTTGACACAGAAGATCAATTGTTGGTTGAAAAAGTGGACTCATTTTTACGTTTGACGCATCCCTACATACAAAAAAATGGCGCTTGGACGTAAAGGGGTACAAAAAGCAAAAAAACACCTGATCCTGTGATTGTATCCTACTATGACATATAAGTAATCATTTTACTGGGGGTGGTATTCTGTATGATTGATAACGCGTCAACACCTTAGTAATTATCGTTTCCAACAAAATAGTATGGGAAAATCAGTTTTATAAGTTTATAATGACTAGTTAAAAAAAAAATCACTTATTCTGAACTTATCATTAGCATTTTAAGCACAATTTAATTGAAAAAGATAATGCTGAAAAGTGACTGGTTTGCTTCAAGAGTGTTTATAATTATTATCCTAATAGGATTTGAAAAGTCTCTCAGAAGGGTTGGTGGTGTATTTTTGGTGTTAGTAAGATCAACAATAATTTGTTTAGCGAAAAATATCGTCCTAAAATCAGGCATCTTAAAGCTAGAGACTAAAGGAAGAGAGTGGCAACGTCAACAAATAAGAGCTTGTCTGTGATAGGGCCATTTTCTTGGTGCCACGCATTTCATTGGTTCTCTTCAAGGTTCTAATATTTGCAAACTTTTTCATGTCTTGTATAAGAAAAAAACCTCTATTGGATTTCAACCACAGACCATATAATGACTAGACCTCGCATAGCGCGAGGAAAAATACGAACACTTGCCTTCATCAGCTGGTACATAAATTTTGGTGTACAGTGACTCATGCTTTTTCATCGGCCAGCGTGGCCGGATTCTGAGTGAGTTTGCCACTGATGGCGTTCGTTGAAGAACCAGCGATTGTAGGTCGTTGGTGCTGATCAGACAGTCACCCTTCTCTTTTTGGGTGTACAGAGTTGTTGACTTAAAATCCATTTTCCTCTGCACTGAGGTCGGGCCAATGCGACATCTAGTCGTTGTATGATCTGTGATTTCAATTATCCCCTTTCAAGTCTAATTATTTTGAAAAATAAAGTTCAAAGAGCTGTTTTTACATTTTGATTTGCTTTGGTTCCCTCCACTTTGAAAAGCCACACTCTCTAGAGATTGTCTGATAATTTTGAGGTTCAGGCTCCCTTTTTGCTTAATTTCATGCTGCATCTCCAAATTTTGGGATGACTAAAATTTGTGCGAATTAAGTACATTGTACCCGTTTCTTCTCCTAAATAAGAGCGCCAGGAAATGAGCAAAATAATGACACCAAGAGGGAGCAATTTTTAGCTAAAACGAACATGCACTCAATAAAAAATGTTTGAGTGAAACTCTCTTTCTTTTTCCTCTCTTCAATAGCAGATGGGACCTGCTGGCTTGGTAAATGGGGAAGCAAGGCTTGTTTGGCAGAAGGCTTTAAGATACATTCAAATAATAATTCCGCCAAACAACCAATAAATGCATTCTTGTAAAGCAAAAACTTTTCCATAATTCCAATTGGAACATATTGGTGTCTTCAGTTTTTCAAGAGAAGACCCCATTTCAATGATTTTCCAGGACCAAGATAGAGCGTCCTCTTTGAAGCCAGGCTCTAGAGGACGCACTTTACGCTCTCAACCTCCGCAAGGGGCATCCTCGTTATTTTTGTGCTTTAATCTCGAGAGTCCGTTCATTCTCTTACTTAAGTCTCTAGTATTCTAGTTTTTCTCGGAATGTTTGTCCGCGAGTAGAGGAGGGAGAGGAGAATGAAAAGGACTATAGATGAAATAGAATGAAAAGACAACAGCTCGGATTTCAGTTGTGGGGGCTAGCCAGGCTGCCGCAATTGCAGCAAGGACTGCCATGATTTTAGCACATCCAGTGCTTCCAAAGATTCATTGAAAAAATTGTTTGCCATTTTATGACATCATTCGACAATTATCTTAAGCCATTGAAGTCCCCCATTCATTTGCTAAAGATGTCATACCATGTCAAGTCACAAAATTGCAATAAACACGAAAAGAAATAAACAATAACATCTTGTCATCAGTGAGAAGCATGGTGATACTTAGTTCATGGTAGATGCACAGGGCGCACTAGGGTGAAATCCAAAAACTTTACACTTTTCTATTGAGTACGACAGGGAGGTCAGCATACCAAAGCGGTTAAGTTTTGAACCTTAATTTCTGTTCCAAAACAATGAGTTTACATAGGTCCCAGATTAATTACATTCAATTACAATTCAACCACTTTTTCAGCTTACCTCTTTTGAATGAAAGGCATACCTTTACTCCGAATTCACCGTCATTCTTATTTTTACAGATTTTTATTAAATTAAGTAGCTCAGATACACATGTGTGGGAATTAACTCCCTCTATTTTTGGAATACGAGAACAATGCACATGCATATTAAATTGTCTGGTTAATGGTCCTTAATTGTTACTCTTTGACGAAAATTTATCTTAAAAATTGTCACAGGAATGACATTCTTTGCATTTGGATGAACATTCCTAATATTTTCTTTTTTCGGTTAGGTTTTTTACGAGCTTTTCTAACCGCTTCAGGGAATCTAATCCCCAGTACTACTAAAATGAAAGGTTATATAATTCGTTTATGTTTTACCTTTCAATCTTTATATGATATTTGGTCTACCAACGAATTTGAATTGGCAGACCGAGATAGTCCTTGAATGTAAGGTTGATCTGGAATGCTATCTAAAAAATTGTCCAAGTCTGACGTGAAAGATGCTACCGGATCAATAAGGCCTAAATAAACCCTATGAATATTAGAAGGAAGCAAATTAAACAATGTAGGAGCCCGAGAGAGAAGATAGTTGGATTTCATTGCTCAAACTAGCCTGGATTCTCGAGGGCTTGAAGGTGCTCTCAATACGCACATCAAGCCTCTACGGTCACTAGAATTGACCCTAAATCCTGGGTTGGGACAAAGCTCATGGATACTTTTGAAGACGTACAGTATCAGATACCTTTCTACCCTCTCCCAATACGAGAGCTCTCTCATTCCTGAAATGTTCCTAGTGAAACATCTTTGAAATTGTTCGACCTTTTGCAAACCCATTTTTTTGCGGAACTCATTCGAGCACAAATGGGTGAAGCAAATTAAACAGAAAGTTGTATAATAAATTATTAATGGTACGCCATCACTTTTTCAATCATCATTTCCATCGAAAATGTATGGGAAATGTCTTTTGGTGACTGACTTTCAAAACGTCACTATTACCAAACTTACCTTCAGCTTTTTTAGGACAATATAATGGAAAAAAATAACGGAAAATCTTTGGTATTCCACAAGTGCACAATATACGTATGTTGATCCCTGCTCCCTGTTGATTCCTCTTTGGATGTGTTACTTTTTGTTACTTTTACTTTTGTATGATTTGAAAGGTCTCTTAAAAAGAGAAAGCTAATTTTTGAATCATAAGCATAGGAAGAGATGTGACTAGACGGATCAACCCAAGCTAACCCTAGAATCGGACAATTTTGGACGCAAAAAATGTCAGATAGTGAGATTCTCAAGGGGAAAACTATATAATCTATGGCCTGAACATCATGCAGGCCAAACTTGAGTGCCCTGTTATTTTTTCTGTCAATAAAAGAACATAACAAAAGTTGAAGCATTGACCTAACCTAGAGCCCACAGCTACAAAGCACTCGGCATCTTTGCGACGAAGATTGTTTTTGCGACCAAAGTTGATTTTGTGAAATCTCAAAAGGCCCCAAAGTAAATATGAACATTTAAACGTAGGTCAAACCAAAAGCATTATAGAACTAGCAGATTCATCCGGAAAAGGATAGGCCAAAGTGTGTGCATTTTGACTTCCCGGCACAGAAAGCTTCATTTTTGAGCATGTTGAGGGAAATGGTCACACTGGATCAAGGTAAATATCAAGCACTCATCGTTCAATCCATCGATCAATCAATCAATGTACGTTTGTACTAATTTGTACTAATTTGTACGTAGGGCTGCTTCTCCGTCCCGGATGGTAATCCTTTCCATTGTCTTCTCGGATGGAACCCAGGTCTAGAGAGAGAGCGAACTCAGTGTTGTTTTAAGGCTTGTTTCAAGCGGGCTCATCCCATTCCAAGATTACGGGCCAAATCGCAAATCGGATACTTGCTTAATTCACGGGTGAGTT
>NC_081440.1:8098170-8147857 GCF_007210705.1 Tigriopus californicus | reverse complement strand
GACCACCACCTGTCTCGCGCCCAATGAACCGGCCATTCAACTTCGGGCCCGCCCCACTCAGCGGGTGACTTCGACTAGTCCAGATTTGGGGCATGATCCCATGAATGGGGGGTGCCTGGGCCAGCCCAAGTCCAGTTTCTTGGCCGAGCAGTTTCGAATCCACGTTCGAACCTGGGGATGTTCTCACAATAAGTATGTGTGATATATGTGATCGGGTTGGTGACCCCGGGGACTGGGATTGAGTCAGGAGGAACTAAGAGCATGGGGTGGTGTCGATACTTTAGTTCTTTTAAGCTTGGTACACTAGCTTCATGAGTGTCATCACTTGGCTTCGAAAAAAAGTTGTCTTTTCAGCCGAAATATTTTTTTTTCCTTTAAAGTTGAGAAAACATGATAAAAAACTTGTGGAAATATGCACAACCAAGTTGCAATGATGCAAAAAGCATAGTTACAATGAAAAAAGGTTGTTTTAGTCCCTCTTAGCCTCTTAGCTGAATTTTTATTTCTGACGAAATCTAGGCCCCAGATGTAGCCTGTATGTACTAGGCTACATATTGAGTTCACAAGAAAATAACATCTTTTTCTGACAATGTTCGACATTAGGACACGTTTTCAGTTGAGAAGTTTTTTGTGTCAGGTCTACTCATGACCATTCCATTCACTTAGTGTGTGTATCTCCCATTTGTTTCAGTTCCGATTCGGAGTACATGATGGGTCTGTTGGCTCAGGAAGGCTACGTATTAACGGATCAATCCGACGAAGCGGATCTATGTCTCTTTAACTCGTGTACAGTTAAGAGTCCGGCCGAAGACCATTGTCGGAACGCGGTCGAGCGAGCCTTGAGCGCGGGACAAAAAGTGGTGGTAGCCGGTTGTGTGCCCCAAGGACAGAGGGATGGGGCTTTTTTGCAGAATGTCTCGCTGTTAGGGGTTCAACAGCTCAAGCGAGTGGGTACGGTGGTTGAGGAGACGCTCAAAGGCCACCGTGTCACTTACCTGCAAGGCCGAAGCCAATATTCAGAGGGCTATGACCTTTTCATGCCCAAGGTGCGCAAGAACGCCCAGGTCGAGATCTTGGCCATCAACTCGGGCTGTTTGAACCATTGTACCTATTGCAAGACTAAGCACGCCCGTGGTCAGTTACGCAGCTTCCCACCCAATCTATTAGTGGAAAGGGCCCGCCAGACTTGGACCGAAGGCGTGACCGAAATTTGGCTCACCTCGGAAGATACGGGGGCCTATGGTCGGGACCTGGGCACCAATATTGCGGCCTTGCTCCGCCGTTTGGTAAGGGTTATCCCTTCCGGTTGCCGTTTGCGGTTGGGAATGACAAATCCTCCGTACATTTTGGATCAATTGCCGGAGATAGCTGAGATTCTACGTCACCCCAAAGTGTACTCATTCTTGCACCTACCGATACAAGCGGCGAGTGATGGGGTTTTGCGGGATATGAAACGCGATTACACACAGCAAGATTTCCGAGAATGTGTCGATTTTTTGAGAGCTAACGTTCCTCACATCCATCTTGCCACAGACATCATCTGTGGATTTCCTACGGAAACTCCCGAGGATTTTGAGGAAACATTGGACTTGTGCGATTTCTACCGTTTTCCTTCTCTATTCATTAACCAATTTTTCCCCCGTCCGGGCACCTTGGCTGCCAAAATGCAATGCGTGGCCACCAAGCAAGAAGTGAAGAAGCGTACAAAAGCTCTTCATGAGCTTTTCTATTCCTACTCGCCTTTGGACGATCGTCTTGGACAGATTCATTCGGTGCTCATAACCGATGTCTCGCATGACAAGCGGTTTTGGGTGGCACACAACCTTTGGTATGATCAGGTATTAATAAACAAAGAGCAGACAAATGTGGAGCCGGGTCAGTTAGTCTGGATTCGTATCACCAATGTTACAAAGTTCTCAGTGCACGGTGAACCTTTAACTGGTCGTGGCGTCTTAGCAATGCTATTGCTCAAAAAATCTTCGTTAAATCCTCTCTCCATTATGGCAATTGTCTTCACTTGGCTTATTGTCATGCTGAACTTTTTGTTGTCACTGGGAGTTCAACTTTACTTGAATTAATGTCGTTTATCGAACATTGATTCATAATAATGCATGGCAAGTGATATAAATTGTATCGGTAATTTGATACATGCCCAATGATCGAATAAATTTTCAAAGAAAGGCTTCATTGTGAGTTGTTCAGTTCGACCTGAAATTAAGAGATCCCTTCTCTTCGCTTCCAGTACCCATGTAGTCTTTGCCCGCTTGTTTCAAATCAATAAAATCGACAAAACTTGTTGGTGTCACAACGTAAGGGTTTGATTGGAAATTGGTTCTCGTTTTGTACTTCAGTCAACATCTGAATTTTCGTGTAAAAGGACAATTAAAAAGCTGCTTGCGCTACGCGTACTCCTAACTTCAACATTACTTTCAAGATCACGAGGAATATTCATAGGCATACCTCAGGCCATTGACTCGTTATAAATGAATGTGTGTAACTTTATGGGTACTTGTGATAAAGTACCTGGACCTTAGTACCTAATAATGGACGGATGATCAGGACCATTTGGGTTCTCAGTTTGATGGAACTAAAGTTCCAAAACTCTCAACAATACATGTGCTGTTGGCACTCTTGGATTGCTCGGCTAATCTTTCATTGAAGGAAATACTCTGTAATGACGTCTTCAGCAAATGGGGTGTTCTCTGTTCAAGCTACAGAATTGGATTTCAGATGTTCTTCTTACTTCTGGAACAAATCACTGGCGTGGCGTGTTTACAAATGAAACATGAATGAATGATGACGGAGTTCTTGTGCACCTAATGAAATTCGAGTATGCTATTCCGAAATGACGATCCACGGCATAGGCCATCTTTCCTGACTGTGCTTGTCTAGACCATTGAAAAAAGGCATTTGAAATAATAATGAAGAGAAGCATATATTTCTTGATAAAATAATTGGCACTACAAATTTAGCAAAGTTCCACAAAAATGCATGAGAATAAATATATATTAGGGTATAAAAGCAGTGTGTTCCTTGCATCATGATTGCTTCGCGATACAAGGCGAAGACGATCTTGAACACATACATACTGGTGTAGTGTGGTTATCATAAATCATTCATTGGGGAAGAAAAGCCCCCTTGATTCAGCCCAAATTGGTCTGCTCTTCGATGGATGAGAAGCAGTCTTGGATCGACTTATTCGATCGACAGAGAGAGAGAGAGAGAGAGACAGCCAGAGAGAGAGAGAACATGGAAGAATCGGGGATAGACATGGGACAATCAAGGATGTAATAGTTGGTGATACTGTTTGATGCAAGTGAAATGGAAGTACTGGGCCAAGCAGGTAATTGGGACGGGGGTTCACCCCGGATGATCAGTTGCTGTTGTTGTTAATTTGCATATGAGTCTGGTTTGTCAATGCTGCACACCACTCACTTCTCTGAGTCCGCTTCATCGAGAGAAGAATCGTCTACTCCACTAGTGAGGGAAGAGGCATTCACATCATCAGCCTGAATCGACCCGGCACGCCCACCTTTCATTAACCGCGAAGATGGAATTCCTCCGAGACCTCGTCTGCAAGCAATCGAGTGAAAATTCAAATTAATAGCTGGTGGAAAAAAAGCGAAAATAATTGAAGGAAGGTTGCAAAATAATTTATCATCGTTTCGTCACTTTTGAAACCATCTGCCAATTGCTGTAGCTTTCTTGCAAGAGCTCTATGAGCCTGGTTTTGGGCGAGGTTTCAAATGTCTGTCAAGTCCTAGTGTTCGCTGGGACTAACTTGGTTGTATTATCATTAAAATGCGAAGGAGTTGAACAATCGTCGTCGTCGTCTTGTGTATGTAGTCGTGTTGGGATTAATGTTCTCGAGCACCCATCCCGTTTCTTTCTAAAGCATGAAAACAATTGTTTCATGGGGGAAAAGAGGAGCTAGTAAGTAAAATGAAGGACAGTAATCAGAAGATCTGGAGTAAAAAAGAGAGTTGTTGTTGTTGTTGGATGATCTAGATAAGATATTGAAATCCATCCCCTATAAGCTACTCCCGATTTTTACTCGGCTTTCAGTTTTAGGACTCGTACTTCGAGGTGCAGCGAGATCCTCGGTGCTGGTGGTTAAAGGAGATTGGGATGGGTTGGAAGAAGAGTCCTTCATGGGTGGACCACTAGAGGAATCTCTGCTCACACTAGTTGAGTTGTTTAGGTCTACTCGGGAAGAAAGACTCGTCAAATAATCTCTAGCTCGACGACCACTCGAAGTGGCAGAGCCTCTGGAATAATAAGAAAAACAAAACATCGGGAGGAGTTCGCCATGTTCTTGTCCGCAAGTTTGAACCACTGAAATGCAATCCTACGACCATGTGTAGGTAGAGACATAGCTCATGATGGGGTCGTGAAGTTGTGCACATCTTACGCCAAGCATACCGCTATGTCGACCATTTAAGGTGAAAGAATGGGTCGAGCGAGCGAGCGAGCCAGGGAGGACATAGAGCAAGTGAAGGAGCCAGGGAGCGAGTGAGCAGGTAAGTGAGTAAATGGTACTCCATTAATTCATATTAGGGGCTATCGCTATAGTTATCTTAAAAGTAAAAACAATAGGCAGGCATGGAAGACATTTGAACCACTTCCAGTAGAGTTGACGAAGGTAAGTAATGATGATCAAGAATGCTCGTTTTATCTTTGCAACAATTAAGACCTTACCTCAACTTGTTCTTGAGATTGGTGATCTCCCTCTCCTTGGACTCGTTGTCTTGAAGCGTATCCTCTAGCTCTCTCTGGGTCTTTCGCTTTTGAGCTCTCTCTCTCGAGATCTCCTCTTCGGCCTCATCCAATTGGCGCTTTAGAGCTTTGACCCGCGAGTTGACCTTTTCGGCCTGCTCCTTGTACTGATCGGCGTGTCGACGCTCGTCCTCCAGCATGAGCAGGGTCTCCTTCAATTTTTTGTCTTGTTTCCTGTTCAGCTTGGCTTGAGCCATGCGCTCACTGAAAAATAACGCCCAGAGAGGAGTCAGTTCATTCTATAGCCCTAACTAATTTCGGACAGAAAAATGAATAGTTCATTACTTAGAACTTACCCAGTTTCAGCACCCAGCTGTTCTTCGAGATTGGCAATCTTCGATTCGAGAGCGGCAATTGTGGCTTTCGCCTTAGCACGCTGTGATCCTTCCAACTCGGACAGCTTGGCCTTGATTTCTTTGTTTTGACGCTCGAGGAGCATCTTGGAGTTCTCCAGTTTCTGCACCTGGCCCCGTTCTTGGGCAAGCTCTGTCGTGAATTGCTCGATCTGGATCTGGGCCTTCTTGGCGCGCTCCATGAGCACCTCCGAGTTGCCCTGTTCCTCGTCGAGTTCTTCTTCAAGAGCAGCAATCCTGGCATCCAGTCGTCGCTTCTCGTCACTAAGTAAGAGGCCCTTGCTGGCCGAGTTGTTGATCTCCTCTTGCAAGTCGTCACGCTCGGTTTCGGCTGATCGTCGGCCTCGCTCTGCCGCACTGAGGTCCTCTTGCAATTGGATCATCTCGGCTTCCAAGGACTTGATCTTCTTCTCGAGGTCCTTGTATTGCTGAAGCACTTCACTCTTGCTCTGGTGAGCCTCCTCTGCGTCTCGCTGGAGCTCCTTCATGGCGGCCTGATGTTTCTTCAGTTGCTTGAGCGCATCCTCTTTCAGCTTGTTATTCATTTCCATCGTTGACTCGAGGTCCTTGTAGTCAGCCTCCAGCTTCTTCTTGCCGTTGAGGGCGGCCGTCTTTTGTTTTCGCTCCTCATCGAGCTCTGCCTCGAGGTCGCGAATGTGCTTGGTCAGACCACGCCTCTTCTCCTCGCCGGCTTCCTCTTTAGCCTGGAGGTCGCGCTCGTACTGCGTTCGGAGTGCTTGCATGTTGACCTCCAAGCGCATCTTCTGATCTTCGGTGGCTTGAAGCTCGTCTTCGAGCTCCTCCATCTGTTGCTTCATGGCCACGAGTTCCGATTCGAGCGAGCGTTTGGCCTTTTCCAGTTCGTGCACGTTCTTGTCGGCATTACCTTGAGAGTTGACTAGGTCGTCAAGCTCGCCCTGGAGTTGGCGTTTGGCCCGTTCCACGTCGTCCAATCGTGCCAAGGAATCCTCAAAATCTCGATTTAGGTTCAACAATTTGGTTTCTTTCTCTCTGGCATCCCGCTCGGCGTTGTCGCGTTCTTGGGCGATTCGCTCCCCATTCATTTTCTCCTCGGTTAGAATCTTGTCGAAGTTTCTCTGCTTCTTTTCCAACTCCACCACTTTGGTTCGGTGGGTGTCCAATTCTAAGGCAGCGTCATCTAATTCGGCCGCCAGTTTCTTCTTGGACTTGTCCAATTTCTCATTGGCGGCTTGCAGCTCTTCAAGCTTGTGGACGAGTTCTTCGATGTCCTTGCCATTCTTCTTCTTGAGCTCTTCCAGGCGAATTACGGATTCTCCTTCTTCCTCGGCCTTCTTTCGAGCTTCGCTTAGTTGTGCCAAGGTGGTTGAGAGTTGCTTTTCCAATTGACGCTTACTCTCCTCTTCTTCTTCGAGTTGCTCGCTCATTGACTCCTTCGCCTGTTCCAAGGCTCGGAGTTTGGAGTTTAGGGCTAGCTTTTGCCTGGTTTCTTCCTCGAGCTGAGAGCTAGCCTCTTGGAGTTGGGATTCCAGACCGTCAACAGCCTTGACAGCTTGCGATTTCTTGAACTCAGCCGCTTCTAATGCTTGATTTAGTTGTTCCACTTCACTCGACATCTTGCTGATCCTCTCCCCGGCGTCACCGGACAGTTTTTCCATCTCCGAAAGTTTCAACTGCAACTCCGAACATTGAGCTTCCAATTGCTTTCGTCGTCGATCAGCCTCTTGCTTGTTCCCGGAAATTGATTTCAATTCGTTGGCGAGGTCATTTTGTTCGGATTCAAGTTGCTGGCGTTGCTTCTCGAGGTTGGACTTGGCTTTTTTCAAAGAATCGATCTCTTCATGGAGAGCTTGGGACTCGTGCGAGTGCTTGTGCCGCATTTCGGTCACAATGCCTTCGTGTTGAGCGGCCTCATCTTCGAGACCCTTCTTAAGGGTAGCGAGTTCCTTTTCCCGAGCCGTTCGGAGTTCTTGCTGAGCAGCAGTCGAGTCCAAGGAATCTAGCAGCTCATTCTTGAGAGCCTCGAGCTCTTCGTTGAGATCTCTCTTCTGTTTCTCGGCCTTGACACGAGCAGTTTTTTCGGCCTCCAAATCCTCCTGGAGCTCATTGAGTTGTGCCTCATATTCTCTGACTTGTTTTTGGGCCTTAGCCTTGTGTGCGGCTTCTTCGTCAACCTTCATCATGGCCTGGGCGAGTTCCTCTTCTCGCTTGCCCAACTGAAGTTGGAGATCTTCGAGTTGGACCTTCTTTTCGACCACCTGCTCCTTTAAGTCGTTGAGCTCAGTCTCAATCTTCCGTTTGGCTCTCTCCACTTCTTGCTTCTGCTGGTTGTCTTTGCGGAGCTTTTCCTCCAACTCACCAATGGTGCTTTCATGCTTGGCTTTCAACTTGGCCAAATGTTTGGATTTCTCTTCCTCTTCGGCAAGGGTGGCAGTCACATCAGCCATTCGCTCTTCAAGGAGCTTCCTCTCCTTGCTGGACTTCTGGTTGGAATCCTCGTACATGGCTACGTCTTCTTCAAACTTCTTCATCTTAGCCTCGATTTGAACCTTTTCGATCTGGAGTTTTTGTCGAGCGGCTTCCTCTTCTTCGAGCTGCTCTTCCAGGTCTTGGATGTTGAGTTGGAGCTTCTTCCTTTCTTCGCTCATCTTCAAGGTTTTTTCCTCCTCTTCCTCAATCCGCGCTTCCATATCGTGAAGGATTTCTTCCAGCTCCTGCTTTCGAGCAGCCAACCTAGAAAGCGGATAGTGGTATTAAAGGATTATTTGAGTGAGGTAGAAAATTGCAACAAGAAAGAACTACATGACATAATTCCAACTAACCTGGCTCTCATCTCTTCGGCTTCGGCACATAGCTCGGTTTCAGCTTGCAGTTGCTCGGCCAAGATGCTCTTTTCCTCCAGGGCTTGTTGATACTGTTTATCCAGGTCGCCGACGGTTTTTTCATGTTGCTCCAAGCGTTCCTTAACGTCCTTGAGCTCGTTTTCTTTTTGAAGAACCTTTTCGTCGTTCTTGGTGACCTAAGCAAGAGGGGAAGCAACCAGGATCTTATAACAAGTTGTCGCAGATGACTTTTCCCGCTGGAATGATATAAATTTTCCAATAAATACCTGCAACAAGGGTTTGACCTTGGTGTACAGACGCCACCATTGCCAGTTTCGAAGTTTGAGGTAAGCCGCTCCATTCCTTTGAAGAATTCGAATGGCGTTCAATTGTTGGGTCCGTTTCACGTAGTTTCTTCGCGCAATTAATCCCCGACAATAGGCCTGGAACTTGACCACTAGATCTGTGATCCTCAAATCGCGCTCTTCCTCCAAATGAGCCAAGACTCCGGCACGGAAGAAGATCTTCGACTGTCCGACTCTGAATAGATTTGGATCTAATTCCAATGCCGTAATCATCTTTTCGCATGCCTTCTTGCCGTCCATGAATCCCTTGGGAATCACATTCGGGGTGAGGAGCTCGTAGCGTTGACGGAACTCCTGGAAGGGAATACGATTGGGGAAGCCCTGTCGACAGATTCTGATGCCCTCCAATACACCGTTGCATTTGAGTTGCTCCAGGACCAAGGTGGCATTGATCTTGCCAGCACGCTTGTCGTGATTGGGAATGATACAACGCACAAAGTTCGGGTTAGTGTTGCGCAGGGTCTCCATGAGCTTGCCCAATTGCTCCTTGTACAACTGGGACACGGTTCGGAACATGCCCTTGCGAGCGCGAGCTCCGAATTGGGTGTCACTCATGGCTTGTTGGGCCATGCCAACGATTTCGGCGTCTTTCCAGATGTTCACAATGAATTGGTCAGTGGAACTACGCAACTGTTGGACAATGTTCTCATTCAGTGGGTCCATGTTCTTCATGAGCCACTTGTGGGCCGAGTAATCCACCTTTCCGGCGTAGTGAATCACGGAAAAGTCGGCTTCACCGCGGAAATCGGTCTTGACAAACTTCGGATGAGCCGAGTGACTAGAGACCAACTTCTCCACGAAACTCTTGTCTGTAGCTTTGGGAAACCAGCACTCTTCGTCCACAAGAGCCATGATGCCCATGGGCTTCTCAATCAGGTCAATGGTAGGTTGAAGGTCCAAGCCGAAATCGATGAACTTCCATTCGATTCCCTCACGCTGATACTCCTCTTGTTCTAAGATGAACATCTGAAACGGAATTATTGCATAAAGCATCTCCCAAATCAACCTCCTCAATCTCAATAGTCATTCATCCTACGGTGTGATTGAAGAGCTGTTGGAGCTTCTCGTTGGTGTAATTAATACACAACTGTTCGAAGCTATTCAGATGGAAGATCTCAAATCCGGCAATGTCCAGGATTCCAATGAAGCTTGCTCCTTGACGTTTCGTGCGGTCCAAAGAGCGATTGATTCGGGTAACGATCCACTTGAAGAGACGCTCATACATGGCCTTGGAAATAGCTTCAACAGCAAATTCCACTTGTTCCTAAACCCAAACAAACATCAACAATTGTTAGCAAGAAAAAGCTTAAGAAATCGTGTTGAAGGTTCGCAAACAAAGGGATAAGGAATCCGAGATTAACAATAAAAAAAAAAAAAAAAAAAAAAACTAGCCGTCTCCGTACCTTGGTTTGAGCCTTGGTCACATAGTCACGTCCCACTTTGATTCTGGGTCTCAAGAAGGCCTTGGTCAGTTCGTTGACGTTAATACCCAAGAGATGGGCAATCTTTTGAGCCACCGTGTCATCCGGAAGAATGGCTTGGTCAGAGTTGCGCTCCTGACGGAACTCCATGTTGCCGAATAAAAGCACACCAGAAATCACCTTCCAAATGGAGGCCAGATCCTCCTCAGAAATGCCCATAATTTGCATAGCTTTAACAGTCTGTTGGAACTCCTCGCTATCATCCATGCCAGGAATGGTCACGTTTCCACTACTCAAAAAAGTGTAGTTCTTGGGGTCTTCCAAGATGAACTTTTCTGGAAAAATTATTGAAACATGAAGTTCTTGACATCTTTCTTCTACTTCGAAAGATGAACTTACTCTTTTGCTCGGGCGTGGTACCGGCCAAGAGTTGGTAAAAGATATGAAATGTCCGCTCGTCATCAGCTTGTCGGATCATTCTCGCCTTCTCCAAGAGGTACGTTTCTACATAAGAAATATCCATTTTAGTGATTTTCTGACGATAAATATCTTGGTAAAAATTCTCCGATAAAGACAGCCAGGGCCCTTCTACCATTACTATTCTTGTCGGTTTGATCACAAAACTCTGGACTTACCAATGTTGGCACCGGCAATGAATCCACTAGCATCGAAGTTGATTCGAATGAATTTTCCCTAAAAGAAGAGTCACACGTCAACGATCTATAGAAGTTTTAGAACCTCGGTGAAGTCAATTGAGCTTACAAAACGGGAAGAGTTGTCGTTCTTCACAGTCTTGGCGTTTCCAAAGGCCTCCAAAATGGGATTAGCTTTCAGAAGCTGTTGCTCCAACTCGCCCTGCAAACAGACCCAAATATTGTATGGGTGGCTCGGACAAGAATAGTATTAGATAATTATGATCTACTTACAAAGCTTGGTCCTTCGGTCTATAGTTTCGTTCAAAGGCAAGAGAACAGTAGAAAATAATATTTGGATGAAAATGAAAAAGGCGGCAATTTCACAAAATTCATCAAAGTAACTTACAGCTGAGGGAGTGTGAGAACTAGATTTGGGCTTCGAAGCAGCCACGTATGCCAAATACTGAATGACTTTTTTCGTGTTCTCCGTTTTTCCAGCACCGGATTCGCCAGTACACAAAATGCTCTGGTCTTCGCGATCTGTAAAATCAACTCTCTAAATGGACAAATCTGATCCAAGAAAGGGCACTCGTTGATAAATGTCAAAGTAGTCTCGAAAAATATTTTCAGTTCAAAGTTCGATTGACCATTTTTAAAACCTATCAAAGCATGCTGAAGTTTGCCATTCTCAAGTGTTATTAGTTGATCGTCCAAAAGTGCTCACCCTGAAGCATCGACCTAAAACGAAAACGATGCAATTTTATTAGTGTCACAAAATTGGAACAATGTTTTAGCTAGCCAACGACATGCATTACCTGTAGGCCGTGTCCGTGATAGCAAAAACGTGAGGAGGAACTTCATGGCGCTTCTTTCCTTTATACAATTCGATGATCTTTTCGGTGTAAATGGGTAGTCTTTTGTAAGGATTAACAACCACACAAAACAGACCAGAATATGTCTGCAAAAAAAGTAGCACACAAGTTAACGCATCGCATACATTGGAATGTCTTGAACGGCATTTTGCACTAAAATCTTCAGTCAGACGAATGGGAAAAAATCCACCAATTTGCTGGTATAACAATTTCAAAATTTACTCAGGTCAGCAACCAATATTTAGAGACTTGGCGGGTCTAGCTTGCTATCTCGGTTTAAGGGCTGCTAAGTCATCAGTCAACGTTATAATGCATGAAATAGCCTGATTGACTACAATCCCCGGGCAAATATTGCGTTAAGTGCAGTCTTAACCTGGTGCCTGCCTGACAACTGATAAGGACATTCACCAAGAACGATACAAATGATTTTCACCACATCAAGTAGAGGGACTTTATTGTTTTCGTTGTTCGCTGAGAACGCAAATCAACGTTCTTAACGCCTCTTCATTGGCAATATGAAATGTAGGAGAATGAGCTGAAGTTGAGTTTGTACGTTTGGCGAAGCATCCTCCAGCCTCCACCACCTACCTATATATCTATCTGCCTATCTATGGGTACATACATTCACCTGACAAGGTCATCATTATTTTCCTGCCTCCAAATCAGAATGATTCCATCCAGCCAACATTCAAGTGTACACTCTGGGTACACGTGATCACGATGATCTGTGTTTGGCCTGGTGAGGCCCATAAACCTAGCTCACATCCTCATACTTTGCGGCTGAAACAAACTGTCCTTGGCAGCTCGTTCAAGGTCTGTCACTTCCTCGGCTCGGCTGGTCGAGTGTGTCATCGTCGTCTTAGTTGTATGTAGTTGGTACATTAACATCGGCCAAAGACAGTCGCATCTTGGAAGTACAAGAGGCTGGCGTGAATGCCTGAGCCATGCCATGTTTCTAATACTACCACAGCCACCAGTTTTTGGGTTTCCAGCTATGTCCATCCAGCGAGTGTGCAAGGGGATGCTAGACTTCCGCCTCCTCTAGTCGGCCTTCCTCCTAAACCCGAAAATCATGCTCTATCTCAAGTCACGCCATTGGCGCCTCTCTCGCTAGATCTCGATGTCTTAGTCACCCGAGCACCTCGACGCCACCAAACGAGGAAGGCTTCGTGTTCAAGTAGTGATCCTGACATTCTTCCTCTATGACTCACACCCTCTCTTAAGTCATTTTTTTTCTGAGCACTGCCATCGAGCTACAGGTGCCAGCGACTCTCCCCTATTGTTCGGCTAGATGGGCCGAAAAAGTATGAACACAAATTACCGGTCGCCTTGAGGCCCGAAAATGTGACCCGACCAACTGTGACACTCAACCCTGGGATCAGACTTTTGGACTCCTTTTCATTGAGGCATGTGAGCACCGTTCAACTTTGAAGAAAAACCCCAAAGAATTCCAATGCCATTTCGGGAGTACGTCTGGCCGAGCAAAATAATTATAGAATATCGGGGGAGGGGGGCGGAAGAGTTCCAAGAAATGTGATCTTGCGCTTTTTCCGGTGATAAAAGACAGCGTTTGAATGACAGAAGCAAGTGAAAAGGGGCAAACAGCTACAGGTCCGGGGTTGAGGGGTCGCGACCTTCGAGAGACAGGGTCTTAACGCTCGGATCAACATAGTTGAGGTTTTTAATGGCCACCGAGGAAAAAAGGCTCTTACTCAAGCTAGACTCTTATAGACGTGGACATCTCGTTCAGTAGGTGCATGGCCCGAGTGGGCCAGCTCAACTCAGCCTTAACGATCAGGCTAAATCGGCTGAGCAGGACTTCCAGCACATGTTCCTCCTACTTTTCTCTTCTCTGTATGACTGCATCAGAGCATCGCAGCATCATTGCTGGTCGCTCGTCGTTCGGAGTTACAACCCACCGTCTGGGCCACCATCGGGAATGGGGAGGTCGACACCTCAAGGGGAGGCAGAGGACGGGAAATGACGGGCCAAGGACTCGGCAGAGTAATACGGGCTCGACCAGGTTAACCCGGATGCTTATCAACCCAAGGAAGGACATCATGGGGTAAAAGAAACTCCAACGGGAATGAGATGAAGGGTCATCACGCCAAGCAGGCTTCCAAAGTTACTTAATCAAGGGGAAGGGGGAGTATGTAGATTGGGCATGATGGCGACTTACGTAGATGAGTCCGGAATAGTATCGCTCTTTGACATTATGGAGCACGGAGGCTTCATTGAGGCAGGTCAGATCGGCCATATCCTCTTCCTTGTCGAATTTGGGTGGATTCATTTTCTGGATGTCGTCCTTGGAGACGAGTACCCGTTTACCGGTCTCGGAAATCTCGACCTCGACCTCATCGCCGCGGTCTTTCTTGATGGAGGCCGAGACGAATCCCTGTCCTTCATGAGGAATCCAGACCAATCGCTTCTGCGTCCATTCCGCCTGTTTCGTGGGATCGTTGAAGGCATTCCGGTCCACCACCAGGAACTTGAAGTCCGGATCAGACTTGTCCACGTCCACCATGATGATGATGATGATAGAGGGAGAGGGAGAGCCGGGCCAGGGGCAGGATTAAACGCCACTAATCACGGAACACCTAAGAACAAGAAGGGCAATTATTCGAGACGACCGGAATGAATCCCAGGCACCAGGACAGGGTGACCAAATCAGGGCCACGTTCAAGTCTCAACGGTCTCGCGGTTCCTAGGCTCATCACGAAAAAAACCACCATCCATGTTGCGGCCAATTTGTGTGAAAAAAAAGCTCAAGAATTTTGACAGCCAAGACTGCATCAAGACAATGCTACCTACGTACGGTCACATGAAGGCGGACCCGTCTAAGCAGACGTTAAGGGAGTGGTCTGTGGCCCTAAACAAAACACACGGCGTGTGTTGTGACCTACCTGGCCGACAACACGTTTAATTGCGGCCCGCAAATTAGACTATATCAAACATATCATTCAGCTCGCAGCGAACGAATCAAGGGCGGAAACAGGCCTAAAACGCCGCATCGGACGCGAAAAGAACGCCAAGACGCTGTCGACTGGGGCCACATGAGCTACCCTGAGTTCAGAAAGTCGTGACATGGTATTTTTTGTCTCAAATCTGAACACCAGCCACTCACAGGGCGGTTTTCTCGCGCTTGGTTTTTTTGACACGGCCACTCTTGAATGGGCCCCAATATTGGAAGGTGCTCAATAATTAACGGATGGAACCCCAGTTCTCGGATCATTATCCGGCGGGACGCCATTCCGTCCATCCAATAGGCACTGGAATGGAGTTCATTGATGGGATTGGATGCCATTTAATTCAGCCTGTGACAACCCGCTAATGATTTGGCACTGTTCATGGCACTTTCCATGAGAGGTCTGGGAATTTAGATCAACGAATGGCTGCCCTGTACTTGCTTAGTTTCTCTTTTACGCCCTTGGAGGATTCAATTTTCCAAACCAGGAAGAAATCGCTTTGTTCAGACTTTGGGTAGGAAAATTTGGCAAAGATGTCATTAGTGTCTCTGAATAATGGTCATACCGCTTGGAGGATGAAGATCACAATGGCACACCCACACTCTTGTCTGTCACTCACTCACTCAGACCAAAGGTCAAAAGTCTGCCAGCCAACACCGCTCCCCAACGGCGCGGTCACCAGCCTCGGGGATGAATCTCCGCAAACGCGGGATAAGATATATGTATGTATATAAATGAATAAGTTAGAATAATACTTTTACAAATAGATAGGCTCGGCCGGCTCGAGGATCACTGTGGGAGGAAGCGAACGAGCGAGCAAACCTGAGTGTCAGAGCCATTCGCTGTCGCTGTCGCTGTCGGATCGCAACTGTCGCGTTCTCGCGTTTCACGATCTTCCAAGAACGAACGAACGGATGAACGAGCGTATCCCGATCAACCGAACGGACGAAGGGAACCAAGGAATGAAAAAGGAGGCACATTTCACACACACCCTTCCCTCTTTTTTCCGCAGAGCGTGGCCTTGCCCGACGGCCAGACCCGCTGGTCCACCGAGCGCTCTGCCTCGCCCTCACCATCCATTCTTAAACCTGCTTTGGCTAACGGCCCTGGGAGATGCAGCAGACCCAGGTGGCTGGTGGCTTCAAGACCCTTAACCCTCAATGAGCCGTGCCGTTGGCCCCTGACTCCCTCCGTATTTTCCGTTCCACGGATTTCGCCGACCCCTATTCGAGGATCTCCAGCCCAGCTGGCAGCCATTCAGGAAGTGAGTCCACCAACCGACAATCATGTCGTTCGGCTGGCCTAATATATTTTTGCCACCGCTTGCCACCAGTTCCATGTGGTGAGTCCGGTGAGTCCTGGCCGAAGAGGTGGATGTCGGCCAAAGAGCTCGGCCGCCAACGAGCCTCCATGGCAGACATGAGTAGGGATGGCTAAAATCTAAACAGATTAAACTTCACCAGCCGGACTAGAGCTGTCAAGGAGTCATGAAACTTGGAATCGTGTCCCAAAAATCTTTCTGACGCTCAAACAGCGTCTTTTCGATTAGGAAAATGACTAAAGTTAATGCCGAAGTCTCATAGTTCTGGAGTAAAGGTGGTCGTTTCTCAGGGAGGCCAGTTTTTAGAGGAAAACAAAGAGAAAAATGCATGAATTTGAAAAACGTTAGTGGCCTAGCCAGACTGGGCCACAATTACTGCAGAAGCTATTTTGACCAAAACTCACGGCTAGCTGCGCCATATTCATAGAACAAATTTGGAATTCATCTTTCGGATACTTGCATTAATTTCTTCTGTTTTACTGTTTTGCATTTTTCAAGGTTCTAACTGGAAACAATTTAGGGATTGTGTCTCCAACTTTCCTCTATTTCTTTTGTATGAAAAAAAAAAATCAAGCCCCTCTTGGGAAATTGATGATTTTCATGCTTATCCTCTTCTGTGTTTTGCTTCCTTCTTTTTCTTAATCTTAAACTTAACTCCAATTATCCAACATATTGATAAAATTTCAAAACATGTTCTTTCAAAATCGTTGTACACAGTTGCATTAGTGTTTTCCAACAAATTCATTCAACATCAAATAGAGCACAAGGAGCTAGTGTGGCCAAGCAGTCTTAGAAGCAGTATGAACAAGGCCATAATCCTCTCCCAAGATGTCATGACCCCAAGTCCGAAAGTTAACTGTAGGGAGATGTTGTTTTGTGGTTCCTGCAATATCCTAAAGGCGCTGATCACACCCAGGGACTGAGCACCAGTCCTAAAACTGAGCACCTAACACAGTCTGTTGGAAAAATTGAACAGTATGATGCTTGACTTTGCTTTCCAGACAAGCCTTGCCCTAGCCCAGCTGCGGTACTGTATTGGTAGAGCATCCGCTTTCCAATTGTGGAATCCTGGTTCAAACCCAGGCCAGCCAAGTCCAAGCTTCTTTGCAGTATTTAAATCACAACTTAAGTTGTTGCCTTAAGAGCTTAAATGGGCGAACCTGCAATGATTGTTCCTGAGGGTGAGGTAAAAATTAATGTTGCACGTTTGGCTGTGACAACGGAGCTGGAATTTCCCTTCATTGGGCATGGACATAAATAACTTCATATAAAGATCGATCAAAGGCGCTGTGATTGCTTGTTTTCGTCTCAGCTGTCGATGGTGGGCAAAAGGTTTCATTTGTAGTCAAGCTACTTAGGACAACTATGGTGCAAATTTGAATCTTTGACGCCTGGTCCAACATCAGAGTAGATCCCACTAATACAACTCCTTGTCAAACAATTACTCTCATCTAGCACGCTTCATAAGATGGGTTTGTGTAAGTTGTCCAACCACATTTTTAAGAACGAAATTTTGAAAGGGTTAAAATGGGGCTCAAGTCAAAGTTTTCATCCATGTGGTGGAAACACTTAACTGAAAGGCAGGGAACAAGCATGGGTTGAGGCTGACCTCCAGGGGTGTCGGAATTACATTGATTACGTAAAGGTGCAATCATGTTGCCCACATTCAAGAACAATCTTTTTTACGGACTTCCTTACCACTACCGTGATTTGAATCCCAGCAGTTCAAGACGAGAAGATTATTCATTATACTTGACTTTTATTTATATGTACTATTTGATTGACCAATGAATTGGAGCTGGCTGATCTGGTTAATCCTTGAATATAACGCTGATCAGGAATTTCAGTCAAAAACTTGTCCAAGTCTGACTTAAATCCTGCAACTGGATCAACGGCTACATAAGCCCTACAAATATTTGAAGGCAGCAAATTGAACAATGAAGGAGCTGGAGAAAGAAGAGAGTTGGACTTCATTGTTTTAACTAGCCTGGATTCTCGAGGGCTTGAAGGTGCTCTCAAAACGCACATTAAGCCTCTACGGTCACTACATTTGTCCCTAAATCCTGGGTTGGGACAAAGCTCATGAATGCTTTTGAAAACGTACAATGCCAGATACCTTTCATACCTTCTCTGAGTACTGTACAATCCCAACCTTTCTAACCTCTCCCAATACGAGAGCTCTCTCATATCTTCAATGTTCCTAGTAAAACATCTTTGGACCTGCTCGAGCTTTTGCAAACTTGCTGAACTAATTGGAGCCCAAATGGGAGAGGCATATTCAAGATGCGGCTGAACAATCGACTTGTACAGAGTTAGCATCGTGACACTATCTCTGGACTTAAATAAACGTGCAATATATCCAACCACATGTTTGAAATGCCTTACCAACTTTCAACTGGATATGCTCATCGAACTTTCCATTATCTTGGAGGACTACACCTAAATCCTTGATGGATGAGACCTGCTCAATGTCCTTACCTTCATAATCTAATAGTGGAGTGTCTAATGGCGTCAACCCAAAGGTCATTGAGCGGAATTTCATTCCATTCAGTGCCATGTTACTCGCAGCAACCCAGTAGTAGATTTGGTCTAGGACCTTTGCCAGACAACCGGAATCCTGACCATTCCTACCAAATACCAATTTTGTATCACCAGCATAAGAAGAGATACTGACATTATTACTACCAAGCTTCTGAAGCAGAACAATTAAGCTGATGAGAAGGAGAGGACTCAAAATAGAGCCCTGAGGGACGCCTGACTTCACATCATGTATGTCACTGAGGGATCCCTCAACCTTAACTAATTGCTTCCTACCATAAATGAAACTTCTTAGCCAATTGAGAACCTTGCCTTGGATCCCAATCTCATGGAACCTGTTAACTAAAAGGCCATGATCTACCTTGTCAAAGGCCTTGGCAAAGTCAAGATAAACTACATTGACTGATTCATGGCTCTCCAGTCCCTCAATAACCTGCTCTATATGTTCAATCAGTTGGGTTACCGTGCTAAAATGTGCTTGGAACCCATGCTGGCTAGGAGGAAGGGCTCCATGGATATCAAGAAATTCAATAAGTTTCAACTTCATGATCCTCTCAAACACCTTCACAATATTGGAAGTGAGAGAAGTCAGCCTATAGTTACTGGAGAGCGACTTATCTCCCCCTTTGAAAATTGGAACAATATGAGCTACCTTCAGAGAAGAGGGGAACTTGCCCTGGTCCAAGATGCAAAGCATCAACTACAAGAAAACAGGAGCAAGAACCTGTGAGCATCTCATCAGAAACAGAGATGTCACACCATCTGGGCGAGAGGTCAGCTCGAATGCCTCACGTTCCTGATGGCCTCTGAAGCATCCCCATTGACGCCATAGACAATGTAGAGGCTAAAGCCAACATACATGGAGATTGTTGGGATATTGAAACGAAATTACAAATGCCTCATCATTGCCCTGCAATTTCGGATACATTTTGTTGCACTTTTGACATGCGTTCCTAAGCAAGGGCAATCACTAGAGTACATGATTTGCTCTATCTATTAATGTCCAAATCTTTTTTTTATATGTTCTGTGTATTATGCCCCAAAAGTATGTTTTTGCCATTTTACCGCTCTTTCTACCTGTATATTTGTAAGATTCAAAAGAATTTCAGATTTAAGAGGAAAAGGGCATGTCAAGTGAAGGAAATTCAAAGAAAAATGTGGTCCAGCACCCTGATTTTGGGCATTTTGGGGAGGGAGAACTAAGACAAACATCATAGGCAACTAGCACTATCCATACATTGGATTTTCAATAATCAAGTAATTTTGAGTGAGCTGTTCTACCAAACCCAACAAAATGAACATGTTTGGTGTTGAACTGTGAACGCACTAGCAAATTGCTCAATATATTAATATCATTTGCTTAGACGAGCACGTAAAATGAAATAAAAGTCAAAATTCAATCCATGCACACTGCAGTTTGGCTGGACATGTTGTCTTTGACTTTACTCCATAGAATAAAGTCAGTTATTCATGACCGCGTTCACTTGACAAGCCCTATAACAAAAATTTCATGAGAATAATAACTTGCCTGAAGCGAGATTTACGAAATATCTTTGTCCCTTTTCAACCAGCGTCAGCTGACCTGAAAAACTGCTAATGCGGTACAGGTCCTGTTCAGCTTAAGCATTCTAGTTATGGTTTTCTATTGGCATGGAGTACGTCAGTAGCATAGATAACGCCATAAATAGATCGATCAAGGGCGCTGTGATTGCCTGTTTTCGTTTCAGCTGTCGCTGGGGTCAAAAAGTTCCGTTCGTAGTAAACATTCCTAGGGCAACTATGGTACAAATCTGAATCGTTGGCAGTGCGTGCAAATTCTGAGCTGAAACTCCTAATACGACCCCTTGCCGAGCAATTGCTCTCCTCTAGCACCCTTCAAAAAACGGGTTAGAGAAAGCTGTCCAACCACAATTTTTACACCGAAACGTTGAAGGGGCTATGATGGGGCTCCAATTGCAATTTTCATCCATGTGGTGGAAACACTTAACTGAAACCCAAGGAACAAGCGTGGGTTCAGGCTGACCTCGAGAGGTGTCGGAATTATCTCGATTACGTAAAGGTATAATCACGTCGCCCACATTGAAGCAAATTGTTGGGAGATAGAAACAAAATTCTGAATGCCTCATCATTGCGTTGCAATTTTGGATACATTTTGCTACACTTTCGAGATGCGTTGCTAAACAAGGGCAATTAATAGAATATGTGATTTGCTCTGCTAATGCCCCAATCTTTTGAACATGATACGAATGTTATGCCCCAAAAGCATGTTTTTATTATCCTACCGCTCTTTCTTCATGCATATTTGTAAGAATCACAAGAAATTAAAAGAAAACAAGACTTATTATCGATTCATGGGAATGATTAAACTTGCCTAAAGGGAGATTTCACGAAGTGTGATTGTCACTTGCCACCCAGCGTCAGCTGACCTGAAATCATGCTCATACAGTACAACTCCTTTGGAGCTTGAGCATTCTAGTTATTTGCTTTTTATCTGGTAGTGTTTGAAAAGTATTGACATTATTTGATGATAGGAGGGCTATGCATATCATGCTTAGAACACATCAAAAAAATCAAAGGTCAGCATTGGAAAATGTTATCTATTCACTATGCAACAATCTGTTGTTCAATGATTCTTGACCAGGTAACTAACTTTTCTTCCCAATTATTTGAAATGCCACCAAAACGTGATGTAAAAATTGAAAATCATCTTTTACCAAAGAGATATTCTGAGCTCTTTAGAGAGACCTATTCCTCTTTGCAACTCAAAGATAGATTTGATCTATGAGATCAACCAGACCTCAGTAATCCAGATCATTTCCTACACAATCAAATTTTGTATAGGTGACTGGAAAATTAGAGATAAAAAAAGGCTGAGCACTATAGCTTTTTACAACCAAAAAATAAAGCAGCACACCAAATTGTAAGGAGGCACACTAGCTGTGAATGGGCCCACGGGAAACACATTTTGGAACAAAGAAAGAAAAATAGCCACAGCACACCAGGAAAATGACACAATATGAATTTAACTTATTGCTTTTTTATTTGGGCGCAACTTTGCTTGAGGGAGAGCGTAATAGGAGCAACATTTGACTACATTGGACTTTTCAAATGAATTGTTAAATATTTTAAGGGATGTGTTCTAGGGCATTTGGTATTGCTAGGTTTATAAAATTATTCAGTGCACTAAACAAAACTATTTCACAGCAACACATTCATCTTCTTAAAAAATCAACCTTGTTTTATTGGTCATGCATGAAATGGTGACTTGTGCTTTTCTTGTGTGTGCACTTTTTTGTGTAAACTTACTACCTTAATAGTAAACGATAGTTGTCTGCTTTCCACTACAAATTATAATATTATATTTAACAAACCGTTCGTAAAAAGGATATCACGTTGACTTGTGGCCGATTTTCAACATTTAAAAGCATGCCAGAAGCTTACTAAATAACAAAGTGCAAAGTTTCTTCAGTTAAATGAGTCAAATAATTGACTCGGCATGACAAAAATAAAAATGTGTTGGTCTCAAAATTTCCAGTTTCATTCTAAATCAAGTCTGTAATGATTTTTATGTAGTTTTGTACAATAATCGATTATTTCTTGACAGAGCATTTGAAAACACTGAACACTCTGAATAGGGCGATTCCGCAATTTCAATCAAAGGTATCTTTGTAGTGCAAATGGAATAGGGGGTCAGCATGTGAGATGTGAATCATAACTGTGCCAGTTAAATGTGCTGAAAATGGGTTTGTCTAAATGCATCATAACTCTTTTGCTTTTGGTGCACCCCTCTCCTATTTGGTAAGCCAAGCCATTTTTTTGTGTGCTAATTTAAGCGTGAAACTTGATACGTTTAGTGTGACCATTCATTTTTACATTGTGCTACTTTCGCTTTTTGTGTGCTCTAAGTACTTCTTTGTCTGGTACCCTGTCTGTTCCATTATTTCCTTTTTGTGTGCACGTTTCTATTTTGCACGTTTTTGTATTACAGTTACACATGAAAAGATCTACTGGTATTTCTGTTAAGCTTCTGAATTTGAGCAAGGAAGATGTTGAAAAGGAGAAGTCTTACTTAGTATCAGCGATGGGATCAAATAAATTTTCACAATCAAGAAAGCTACAAAAATGAAATCACCAGCCAATTTCAAAGTAACGTATAGAGTTAGGTTGGAACACAAAGGGAACCCTAGTTTGATTTAAGAAAAATATGGGTTACTTTTTTAGGCTAACTAACGGGTTTCCAACATCCCACTGCTGATGTGAAATGCCTTTGAAAACTAGAATGGTAAGCCTATACATAACCTCCCGTGATTATTTATTAGAACCAATTAGAGCCCATTAGTGCTTGATATTACTGATGTGCTCAAATTGACCTTTTCTGTTTTTTTGTTTATTTGATGGAAATTTGAGGATATTTGCTTGTTTACAAATATTTGATTCATATTCAAATAAATTTGGGTTGCTAAACCGTCAGGACTTGTTCTCATGCTATTCTTTTATTATTTTGTGGGTACTAGGTCATCGCAAAAATATTACTTGCATCTAAAAGTTGAGTTTCTGTAAACTTATGAACAGGCAAATAATGAACAAGGTGCTGATTTCAATCATGATAAGCTTAATACATTCTTTGCTCTGTTTTGCTCAATTGGATCATTCAGTTTACCAACATTGTTCAAGGAATCTTGCACACATGCTTGCAGGAGCAAATTGAGAGTGTCAGGAATCAAATATCAATGTGCTGCAAATTTTCTAACTAAACTGTAACTATAGACCGATTTCTCTCACTTCGAACATTGCGAAGGAGTTTGAGAAGATCATGAAGCTCAAAATTGGTGAATTTCTTGATATTCATGAAGTCCTTCCTCCTAGCCAACACGGGTTCCTAGCACATTTTAGCACGGTTACCCAACTGATTGAACGTATAGAGCAGGTTATTGAGGGTCTAGAGAGCCATGAATAAGTTGATGTTGTCTATCTTGATTTTGCCAAGGCCTTTGACAAGGTAGATCATGGCCTTAAGTTGAATAGACTTCATGACATTGGGATCCAAGTCCAAGGCAAGGTTCTCAATTGGTTGAAAAGTTTCATTTCTGGTAGGAAGCAATTGATTAAGGTTGAGGGATCCCTTAGTGACTAATATGATGTCTTCCGATCTTTCCCCAGGGTTCGATCTTAGGGCCCCTCCTGTTTATAATATNGAAAAGTTTCATTTCTGGTAGGAAGCAATTGATTAAGGTTGAGGGATCCCTTAGTGACTAATATGATGTCAAGTCAGGTGTTCCCCAGGGTTCGATCTTAGGGCCCCTCCTGTTTATAATATCCATTGCCCCGCTTCAAAAGCTTAGTATTGCTGCCATTCTCTCTTCTTATGCTGACGATACAAAATTAATTTCTGGTAGGAATAGGCAAGATTCTAGTAGCCTTGCAAAGGACTTAGATCGAATCTACTCTTGGGTAACTGAAAATGATATGGCCCAGAATGGAATGAAATTTCGCTCAATGACATTTGGGTCATCTCCTTTAAATACTCCACTCGTAGATAATGGAGGTAAAGATATTGAGCAGGTCTCATATGAAAGATTTAGGTGCAGTGCTCCAAAATAATGGAAAGTTCGATGAGCATATCCAGTTGAGGGTGGGTAAGGCTTTTCAAATGTGTGGTTGGATATATCGCACATTGAAGTCCAGTCTCGTATTGGGAGAGACTAAAAAAGTTGGGACTGTACAGTGTTCAGAGAAGGTACAAAAGGTATCTGATATCGTATATTTGCAAAAGCATCCATGAGCTTTGTCCCAACTGAGGATTTAGGGTCAATTCTAGTGACTGTAGAGGCTTAATGTGCGTATTGGGAGCACCTTCAAGTCCTCGAGAATCCAAGCTAGTTCAAACAATGAAGTCCACTTCTCTTCTTTCTCGGGCTCCTTCATTGTTTAACTTGCTTCCCTCTAATATTCGTAGGGAATACGTAGGCCTTGCTGATCCGGTTGCATCTTTCAAGTCAGACTTAGACAAATTTTTAGATAGCATTCCTGATCAACCATATATTCAAGGAGTAGCTCGGTCTGCCAACTCAAATTTGTTGGTAGACCAAATATCACATAAAGATTGAAAGGTAATAAATAGACAAATTATAACCTTTCATTTGAATAGAACTGGGGATTACATTCCCTGTAGCAGTTAGAAAAGCCCGTGAAAAAACAAAAAAAAATTAACAGATTGAATTTACTGTAGCCACCTTTGGTGCAAAATCTTGGATTTCGTCTTGTATTATTTATGTCAAGGCATAAATGTTTTTTTATTTACACTTTGGAGACGAAAACAATTAAAGATTGACAGAGACAAAAAAAGCTAGTTAATATATTTGGTTCATACCCTCACGTGCAGAAGGTCTAATTTCTAAGGGATAAGAGATAATCCACGTTTAACTTTGTAATGCTGTGTCGAGTTGGCTGAATGTTTGGGCTCAATCCCGGCTGATTGCCCTCTCCAGTCATAAATCAAAGTAAAGTTTAACTTAAAGCTGTCATTCCATGAAATCAGTGCCAGCTCATGCCAGGGTTCAGGGGACATAAGGTGGCCAAAAGGGGAAAAAAATGTATGACTGCTACAGAACCCTTAAATCAAAACATTTTTGAAGACGGGAAATCTGAGGTTGCGTGAGCTCACTTTTGTATAAATACTCAGAGGGAGAATTCATTGCCGCTTGACCTCCTAGCCGCATAGGGTAATAGGGTAAAGATGAGAAATTAGTTAAAGCTATTTTCTACCACCTGGCAGAAAATGGCAGAAACTTGCGCAAAATAAGTGGTACAATGTGGCTGATAATAGCTGATAATGGCAAAAAATGGGCAATATTTTCACTTCCTATCAGCAGGGGTTGATATTTCCGGCAAAAAAAGACCGGATATTCCTGGATTCAAAACAAGTTTAAGAAGACTATAATCAATCAGTCTAATTTTAGTTGGTTCATCCAGGGACGAGAGGAAACGACCCGGCTTTCCCCTGACGGCCAAGTTATGCCATTGCGTTGAATCAAGACAATAACTCTAGTAACACGAAAAAAAGATGATCCATGCTACATAGTACATTTTAGTGTTTTTAATTAAATAATGATCACCTTGATATACAACTTCGTCCATATACTAAATATTTCTGAATCAATGTTGAAAGTCAGAAGAATAAATGAAATACCCATGAACATCAAATTAATAAAAAAACAATCAAATTGTCTTTCAAATCAGTGAAATATTGCATAAAACTGGCTCATAAACACACATAGATAGAAAATCAACAAGAATCATTTTATTGCTTGATGAGGAACTTACACTGACTAAATGAAAAAAAATGTATGGAATAGGCCATCAATGTACATGTACATAAATGTTAACATATTAGAATATTTGGGATAAACATATAATAATTTTGTCTTAATCCACAAGTTTGTAAAATAAAAAAAACATCAGGCATTGGTGAAAAATAAATGAATTATCTTATGGTAGAGTTTAAATTTCAACTTGTTAGAAGTTTTCATAAAAGGCAGGCATTATTTAAGGGGCACAGAGTAATAACAAAGTACAGACCACTAGATCTCAATTTGAACTTTGAACTCCAATCAATTGTTTTCTTTGCAAAAGCATCCAAAATATCGAAAATAGTCAAATAAAACAGGTGTCGTATCTTTTAAGACATATTATTCCATGATTATGAAGCATCCAAATGAGTTTCAAGAACAATATGTTGCTCAGAGCTACATTATGTCTATTTTTGGACTGAGGGCCATTCCCAGAGTGACAACCATAGCTTCATAACAAATTCACCAAATTACTTGAAATTACAGGGAAGAAAATCAAACAATGAGGGGGACCGAGAAAGAAGAGAAGTGAACTTCAGTGTTCGAACTAGGCTGTATTTACCAGGGCTTGAAGGTGCTCTCAATATAGCTTGTCATCAGAGATTAATTTTCCACAACAATCACAGCTGTTGTCGATACGATACGATACCTTGTTCTAGAGAAATCAAAAGGCGGGAGCACTAGCAGCGATGGCTTCAAATTTCGATGCGTTGGTGTTAGGGTGTTCAGAATAGGTACAGACTCTCCAAGATCTGAATGAAATTGATTGATTTCTTCTGGCATTGGAACACCTCTATATTAAATCTTTTATTGCGACTCTCAGTCATGTCAACTTAAAAAAATAATAGAATTGTGTAGGTAAACAACTTACACAAATATGGATAAAACATTCGACTAGTGATATCACAGCAGAGATGACTAGAATTGGTTCAGTGCACATGAAAAAAGGGAACAGGTGAGTTACAGACAGTACAAAGACAGGTAGGTATGTAGAGGTAAGTGATGGCAGATACATCCAAATGAATGTTTTTTAACTTTGAGGTATAAAAGCGTTTAATGGGAGTAATACTTCAGTAAAGGGATAAGATCAAAAGTGCTTCTCATTCATTTGCAAGATATAATATAATGCTAAGATGGATTTGCGTATTTCTCTAATTGAAAGGGCTTTTCACCACCGTGGTGAGATGGCTGAGAAGAGAGGGGAGGAGACGACTGCATCGCAGAATCTTGTTTTAGGCACGAGGGAGTAGACGCCAATAGATGAGTGGGGAGTGGGTTGGGACCATAGAAAACTCTGAAGTTGGACCAGGCGTCAAAGATTCAAATTTGTACCATAGTTGTCCTAAGTAGCTTGACTACGAATGAAACTTTTTGCCCACCAGCGACCGCTGAGACGAAAACAAGCGATCGCAGCGCCTTTGATTGATCTATATATGAAGTTATCTATGGTTGGGACAAAGCTTATGGATTTGAAAAATCCACAATTTACTGCACAAATTGTGAATGGACGGTTTTACAAAAAAGGCCCTTGACTTACTAGCAATGCTTACCAATCTTGGCTAATTGCTCTACGCTCTTTCAACTTCTGGTTCAGGTCCTTCCACCACCAGACTCATTGAACTTTGGGTAAGCTAAGTTGTAGTTTGTCATCGGAACTTGTATTGAATTTGTCTTCACAACCTCAAGCATCAAGATGAAGGTATTTGAATAAGTTGGAAAATATTCTAACGTTTAAACCTATAATTATTCCATAAATGCCATTAAACAAATATGCAATAATTTCTCAATATTGAGACTCCTCCAAGATCTTTTTAGCCTCGCCCTCCATTCTTCCTTCTTTCCACCAGCGTGGATGGAGTCAGCCTTCATCTTCATCCATAAGAAGGGGCCCAGGGACATTCCAAACAACCATCGGACCATCGCCCTGGAGAAACCCTTCTTGAAGATGATGTCCACCCTACTAGCTGCTCGTTTCTCCGGATTGGCCGAGGATAGGGATCTCTTTCCCCAGTTCGAATTCGGTTTCCGGAGAAGCCGCTCAACCACCACGGCAGCTACTCTCCTCTACGAAATTGTGTATTCCAACATCAGCAATAAGAGGAGAGTGTATGGATGCCTTGTTGATTTCTCCAAAGCATTTGACAGGGTGAACCGAACGCGGTTATTCCTCAAACTCCAACTGTGGGGAGTTCCGCTTTCAATCTGTGTCCTGTTGTCCAACATCTATGCGGGACTAAGATCCTCCATTCGTTCTGGTGAGGATCTATCCCCCTGCTACTTCACTTTCATTGGCCTTCCGCATGGGGATCCACTATCGCATATCCTTTTCAATCTCTATTTATCCGACCTGCCCAAAGCCCTCACACACCAAGGCCCACCATCAGCCATTTTATGGTACAACATCTCCAATATGCAGACGACCTGGTTCTCTTGGATGATTCAGCCGTGGAATTGCAAAATGCCATCAATGTACTCCACGGTTATTGCCAAGGGAACGGCCTACAAGTCAATACCATCAAGGCGAAGGCCATGGATTTCCACAAAGGTCGTCTGCCTCCCACCTCTTTCCATATCTACAATAGTCCGATTGAAATCGTCAATAATTTTAATTATGTCGCTTTCACACTCTCAACTCAACCCTCCTTCACCAACCATCTCAAATCATCAATAGTCAAACCCAGTGCCAGGATCGGATACATTTGCAATAGACTTCCCATCAAGAATCTTCCTCTTCTAATAGTTTTTCAACTCTTCCGGACCTACATCACTCCAATTTTCATTTACGCCCTTCACCTGTGGTTCCCAAACTCCACCCAAACCGGCCTCAAATCCGCCGATGCCACCTTCACCAAGTTCCTCAAACGATATCTGTGTGTGCCCCAATATGCCACCAATGCATGGACGCATTTCCTATGTGAAACCGAGCCCCTCACCATCGGGCTGGCAAGGTTAGTGTACAACGTGGTGGGAACCTGACCTTTCCGGAGGTGATGTCCGGTCACAAGTTGTCCTTCTCGGTCAAGGACTTACTAACACCTTATTGTCCTTGGCCAGACATCCCTTCGGAGTATTGGCGGTCACGCACCTTTGTCCGGCCCCCGGCACAATGCTCAATCTGGCCCATCCACTCAATTGCAATAACCAAGAATTCCATCATTTATCTTTACCTAAGTGTGTTTGTGCTGTCTGTGATTCCCCTCTTCCCTTTTTTCATGTGCATTGAACCAACTCTAGTCATACTCATTGTGATATCACTTTCTAGTCAACTATTTTATTGCCTTTACCTTCTTGACATTTTCGTTCTATCAACAAACTCTGTATAATGTGTATACATCATGTTTTATTTTATAGTTATTTTTACGCCATGACATGACCACGAGTCGCAATAAAGATTATTAAAAAAAATAATGAAAGAGGGACGAACGATGTCGGATTGTGGGTGTGAAACCATTCTTTGGTGCTTAACAAAGGACTCCGTTGACGAATTCTGCCTTGTTGGAACTTTGATAAACCGTAAACAAATACAGGAAACCCATCGTTCGTGACACCCTTTATTCATAAAAACATGTCAATACACGGTTCTATTGCTTCAGTGAATGTGAATCAGTGTGTCAGTTCATGGAAAAA
Source organism: Tigriopus californicus (assembly GCF_007210705.1). Taxonomy (NCBI): domain Eukaryota; kingdom Metazoa; phylum Arthropoda; class Copepoda; order Harpacticoida; family Harpacticidae; genus Tigriopus; species Tigriopus californicus. Next base: position 8,118,833 of record NC_081440.1, on the reverse strand, counting down.
TCTCGAGTTGGAACACGTTTCCGTTTTACTCTAATCCTCCTGTGTGGGTTCTCAGTCGTTACTGCCCCTTAAAAGTAGGGCCGTGCCAGGCATGCAAGAATGGCTTTCCTTTTCTCTTAGTGGATCCCCTCACGATGTTAGTTGTCGACCTTCGTTGGTCCCTAAAGAAACAGCAGCAAAGAAGTGGACCATTTACTTTTGCTCCACAATGGTAGAAAAGTGGATTCTCATTATTAGCGAGCTCAGGCGAGTGTCACAACTAAGTTATAAATCAGATATCATCACCGTGTCAGGTATGTTCAATTGGCAGGAAAGGATTGTATATATATTTGTGTTTGCGAGGGGGTTGTCTTGAAACGGCCGTCTTTGCCCTAAAATTATATTTCAGGTTTGGACGAAGGCGATAAGAAGGCCATTGATCGGGCATTTCCTGACGTAGTTTGCCAACAGGACACGGATGATGACCGATTTGTTCTGAAAGGACCTTTATTCAACGCCATGAAAGTGGTCAATATACTTACAACTCAGAGAGGCTTTAGTATGAAATGGAACCCGACCCAACATAACATACCTTTGAAGCCTGGAAATCATGACGATCGCTTTGCCATGCTTTATCACTTATCTAAGACTGTATCAGATCAATAGATGTTGACAACTGGAATGTTTGTTAATCTATAGTAGTCACGTAATAAATTTTCAAGTTGAGCGGGTACCTACAAATGCATGGGCGCTTTTTGTGCTTGAAATCACCTCGGGTTTCTTATCATAGGAATGATGATGAGATACCGGATCTTTAAGGAAAAATGTATGACGAAATGAATCCCATATCCTGAAGAACATTTTAAGACGTACAATACCAAGGCCAACCATGTCAAACTCACTCCCACCAAAAGATGCTGCATCCAAAGACGCAGATTTTGAGGTTCAATTCAACAATTCCGGGGTGGATGGGCATGGGATTTAAATGTGCATGGAGCCTTGGGGACTTAATGCTTTTGCAATGTGGGGTATTAGGGTCGGAGGAATGAGTTTTGTCCAGTCAGAGCAATCAGCAAAAACAATGAGTTTTCATGAGTATTTGAGAATGCAGATCCGATTGAACTCTGACTTGCCCCTGCACTAATTAGGCCTAGGAATGTGTTTTTACTAGATTGGGCCTTTGAGATTAATATTTGCATGCTTTAACTTTAGTTGTATCTGAAGGCATAGACGGCTGAATCTACACAAAAAGGAACATAATACTTATCAAGCAAATGAAGACTCTTGTCATAAAACTGTCTGCCATATCCCGAAAAAGCCAAGAATTTTCACCGTCTTCTTATTTATTTGCTTTTTACTGTTTTGAGAAATTGAAAGACTTGAATACAAATAAAAGAGTGACAGATAAGCAATAGGAACTGGCATGGATCACTGAATCTCGCATTTCAGTCATCTACTACTAGTCTATGGAACTGTGAAAATAGTGCCAGATACCTAATATGTATAATGTTTTTAGAATGAACACAGTGATCAACTAACTTGTCCATATCAACAGGGAGATGTGCCCAGAAACGTTTTAGCCATTCCTTAATTGTATAACCTCCGGAAAGAAACGGATTACTGGTCCGGCTCCTTCGGCCAAAGTGAGGAAAATCGACCATTTCTGCCATCTAAAGATTATATCGACGAGTGGCCAAATTGTCAAATTGTTTTTCTGCTTTTTGGTTTGAATTTTCACGGGTTTAACGAACTGCTAAGAGGAATGTACTCCCCTGTACTATTAAAATGAAAGATAATAATTTGTCCAATTGTTTACACTAAAATCTTAAGCAATATTTGGTCTTCCAACTAATTTTGTGCAGTTGAAGACACACTACAGACAGAGAACCGAGCCCAGTTTTTGAAAGCAAAGGAGGGAATCTTAGATCAAGAAAAAATTGGGCTAATGTAGTATAGTACTATCCTTTCTCGATCTAATTTCCACTCCTTCGCTTAAAGCAACTGGGCTCTGATTTCCAAGCATGTTAACTAGTCAGAGAAGCTCCACTCACGAGATTTCTGAGATTTTTTTAGCTCCCTCGCGGCTGCCTGGTGTGTGCGATGGGGATCGTCTTTGAACACATTTAGTTACGTGATTCTCAAAATTAAGTTATGTAGTTGTTAAAAGGGTTGTGATACTCGCTGGTTCATGAAGTAGAGTGTATTTCCCAATCAACCATAAATCAATATATATAGTCAAACGCCAACGCAGTCTTGTAATTAGCACATTTGCTACAGTTCCGAATTCAGAGAGCCAGTGAGTTGATGGCTCGTTTATCTGCTTTGGTTGAAACTGAGTAACGCAAGAGAAGTCGATCAGCCCGACACCCTGTTGCCCGACTACCAAAATGTTTATTGTTCATTCCACTCAAATCATCTTGCTATGAAGATATAGAGTATGGGAAAGAAAATATAAGTAAGATTAGAAAATACAAGTACTACGCCAACTAGAAACAATCACAAATAATTCCTTATGATAGAAGCACTCCTTCAGAATGACGGAGAGAGAGGCCTTAAAGTTTCGCACTGATTCAGAGCACCTAATATGAATTTCAAACCAAATGTGTTCAAACCAAAGTCTCAAGTGGCTTGGTTGGAGTGATTTTTCTCTGACAAGCCATCTAATGGTAACCATAGACTTCAAAATGCCCTACTGGGTGTTCATTTTCCTCTCAGAGTTTGCATAAGAGATTCGACCTGACCTCAACCAATCTACTTTCCTTACTGAACTGGTCGTGCTCAGAAGTGGCCTTAATCATAGCTTGGATCAAATCCAACTTTATTTGAAGGCTGGCAACAACTACTGAATTCAAATTGCTCTGGAGCCTTTTTCCTAGTTCACAGCTCTTGTTGAACAATTGAACAATTTCAGCTTGTGTCCAACCTTTTCTGTAGTTTAAGATGCAAAGCTATTGAAATTTGATTTTCTCACTTTGCGGTATTTCAGGTTTTCATACTTTGCTTTATATTTAGCAATTATAAACTAACGTCTCATTGCCCGATGCAAAATGACGACCAAAGTAAACTTTTTGAATAATTGATTCAACAATTAACGACATTGACTTCTTGTCTAACGGTGACCACCACTACTGTTTTGAAAAGCTTAGAGGCAAAGCAGCACCACAATCAACTCCAGTCGGCACTAGTCTTCTTGTAGCAGTGTTTTATTGGCAAAAGCTAACAAAGATTGTGTCATTACAAATCAGTCGTAAATTTGAATTATACTCAATTTCCAAGAGTCTTGGTAACAAAAAGTCATGAACTTAGATTGTTATGAAAGGTTTTGCAATATGAGACCAAGCTCTAAGAACCTAAAAACTTGCTTTTGAAACTCTAGGAAAGTGTTCTTATCCTGGCGTGCTTTTCCCCTGAGGTGCGTCAAACCATAAACCACTGAGTGTTCTATGGTCAAACGTATTCCAACGCATGTATGTTGTGTCAGTATGGTCAGTGTGACGTAGCAAGAACATTCTTCCATCTCATAATGAAAAATGCGCGTTGAATCGACAAGTTCGGGCTCGTCCCGTTCGTTTTCTGGGATTGTTTGAGTCTTACTGCTTAAAAAGCGAATTTGATGTAATGGAGTGGTTGGGGGATTTGAATACGGCCACCTTCCGTTTTTATCGATCACACGATTATCCGTTTGGTAAAGTAGCCTTTCGATAGCTTGGACCTCGGGATTTCGCTTACCGAAGCCGTTTCTTAAGTTATCATGAAGAAAAGTAAAAAGAGCAAAGCCTCTGCAGGCGAAAAAGATGACGACAAAGTCAAAGTTAATGAGGTTCAGAAGGAGACTTTGGAAACAACGATTGCTTCATTGGAAGCGAAGCTTCGTAACCGACAAGAAAAGTTGCAAGCCCTAGGAAGCGAAATTGCTCTGGCTAATGAAAGGTACCACCTAATGCACCGTGTCTCAGTATCGTGAAAAATTATGATAGTCCCGGCTTAAACAATGAATTCCAAGTCCAATCAGAAATAGATTATGATTGATATATTTTGACAATATGGGACTTTTGGCATGTGTACAGCACGATATGTGTTAGGGTAAGAGACTCGACACACCGTCGTTATTCGAGCGCGTTCTTTTACTTTCTCTCAGATATTCCAAGGACATAGATGATAAAAACGATGTCATCACTTACTTGAAATCTACGTCAGAAAAGAAGAATGGTCAGATCCTTGAACTCCACCATCGTTTGGAAGGGTTGCTCAAGGAACAGGAATCGTCCCGTGCATTTGAAAGGAAATCCCATGACAAGCTCGTGGCTGATTACTCTAAGCAAGTTAAGGAGCTACTTTCCCAGAATTTGGTGCTCGAGAAGAAGTTGGACGCTCTAGAGGAGTTCAAGAATCAAAAACAGCACCTAGAACATCAGTTCCAAGAGCTGGAATCCAAACAAGCCAGAGTAGTTCAAAGCTACGAAATGAGAATCAAGAGCTTGGAACAAGTTCACTCCAAAGAGGAAGAGAGGTACGAGCACAGTTATTAATAGCATCAATTCAGCCTAAACAAGGATTCTTCCACTACGGCGCATCTTGCATCCTCTAAGCAGGGTGGGCATTTCATTTTTGGACACTTTTGTCTACCCCTGTCCAAAAGTGGACAAAAATACTAAACTTCAAAACCACAAATCTAAAGGAAATTCTAGTTGAAACCTATCTTTTACTTCAAAAATTGCTCATTGATGGTTCGAAAAACAAAGTAAGTCTTTAAAACCATTGCCATATACCTCTAACATGAGCAAAAAAGATATTTTAAAGACAGGTTCTTAACTCTTTTTATCTTACCTTAGACAGCAAACCAGGAGCGAAGCCTCCCTGTAGTAGAATACAGCTGACGCAAAGCATTCAAAAACTTGAATAGCTGAATATTATACTCTGGTTATATAGTTTCATTTAATCATCATTATTAAGGTTTTTGCAACAATATTTTTGTTTAAAATCATCATTTATTTGGGATTTGCTCCTAAAGAGAGCTAATACTAAAAATTGACCATCTTACCCAATTGCTAAAATTTAATAATGACATATTTTTCCTATATTTGTGGTTTTTCTTCCATAAGTAAGTTGCTTGAAATATTGTTAGGCATATTTTTTAACTTTTAAAGATGCGTTTGATGTCAGGAAATGAGAAGAATCACTGTGTTATTTAAAGGAACCTATGCCTTAGTTTTTAGATGTATAATAAAAGTGTAATTCATGTACTCCTTACAAATATAAAAAGTATTGTTGGATATTTGATAAACAGCTTCTAAGCTGTTTTTAGATTTAAGACTTAATTTTAGTTAAGATCACCCAACCACTAAATGCCCTGATTGCCGTGTGGTTTTGACTTTTCAACATTCGAAATATATTAAAGATATTTGTTTTGACTTTACAAAGCTATATTGTATCAAGATAGTGAATTGAGATCTCAAAAACACATTTTAGTGTATATCTTGGAAATCAAAAACGTTAGTGAAATGATGTATCTGTTTTCTACAAAGGCTAGTTTCTACTTCATATTTATATGTATTTTAAGAAAGCTTAGATTTCATTGATTACTGTTTCTATTTGCTGGTTAACATCTAGGTTAGGTAAGAAATAACATGATTTAGGTTTTAAAAGTTTTTGCTTGTCGACCCCCTTTTGGACAATTGTGCTTACTTTTGGACACTTTTAGACTCTTTTGGACTCTTTTGGACACTTTTGGACACTTTTGGACACTTTTGGACTCTTTTGGACTCTTTTGGACTCTTTTGGACTCTTTTGGACTCTTTTAGACACTTTTCGACACTTTTGTTCACTTGGTTTCCAAAATTCACGCTAATTCTCAAAATTGCCCACCCTGTCCTCAACGGTATATGTAACAGATAAATATTGTTGGAACATGTTCCGTCGAATCCTCTGGGGAGTAATACTGTGCATACATCTACGAGATCCATTGTAGAATATCAACAAATACGTTTGTTCAACACTTTATCATGCCAATGCTGGATTGACCCTTTTAACTCTTGAGCTAATTACAGTAGTTCGTAAGTAAGAACAAGCGAAAATGGAATGATTTTCCTTTGGACTCGTTCTTTCAGACTAAAAAATGATCTGGTGAAGAAATTGGAGCTGACCGCCTCTCAATTCCGACAAGCTGCAGTGTCGCAAATGTCCGCCACCACTCAGCGAACCATTCGTGAAAACGTCAGCCTCAATGGACAAGTGCAATCATCGGCTCAAGAATGCATTCAACTTCGTGTTCAAATGGAAACCCATGCCCAACGAATCCAAGACCTAGAGAGAAGGCTTCAAATCAGCGAAGAGGAAAGAGAAAACCAATCCAAAATTGCTCTGTCGAGGTAATTTCAATATTTCCGACCAATGAAATCATTTTTATTGATAAGTTAGGATAAAAACGAACAAAGAGCTGAGAAATTCAGTTAAATACAATTGTTAAAGTCTTAAAATTGCGATAGCAATAATTCCGATCGCAACTTCTTGGCACGTCTTGACAATCATTCAATTTTCCACTTCAAGGGAAGTAGCTACAGTATGACCATAAAGTTTTTGCCCTCTCATAACACTTCGATTTTTAACGAACCCCTAATCCGATTTATGCATTTGAGGAAAAGTGCAATATCTAGGGGTCGGAAAGACAGTTTTCATTTTGAGGCAAAAATAAATTGATTCGCGAATCTTAACCATATAATAACCTGAAAACCGACGATTGAAAGAAATTGCAGTACTTGTAATTTATCTAACTTAAGCGAAAATTCGAAGCCATTGAGAGCTGGTAGATATGACGCTTGATATCGAGCATAATTTTTTGATAATTTTATCACTTTTATCATCAGAGGAGATCTTATCCATTGCACTGGCTGTCATCCTTAAAGCTGCTTACTAACTATGATTGAAATTACAATCTACGCAAGGGCTATCAAATCAGACTTCTTTCTCCTAATATCGTTGAAATATGGCTCTCGTCTATCGCTCAGTGCTTTTGGGGGTGTCATGGAGGGCAATTTCTAACAATATAATTTCCTGTGAAGATGAAATAGTCCTCTCTTTCTGGGTAAACTAGATATGGGCTATGATTCGTCATGTGCGAAAATCAGCGCCTGGTTTTTGCAGGGACTAAACAATATATTTGGAGATGCCAATCTTGACTTTATGTTTGAAAGCATGCACCATTATCTGAAGGGCAAACAAAATGAGGTGCTCCTCTAGGGGACAATGGCTTTACAGTCACAGTGTATTGGGATTGCCAACAACAATTGGCAAATGTTGTTTGCCTTACTTTGCATACATTCAAGATTCTTTTTGCCAAAGGAGGAACGTACGTGACAAAGTTGGGTACTTAATTCATTTGAAATGGGAAAACGGTTTACAAAAATTGCAAAGGTCCGGATAGGGACAAAGGGACATATTTTCATGCTTATTCTCTCTCACGTTAACTTATTTCATTTGGTTGCTCAATTTTCGTTCAATCTTTTCAATGCGGAAACTTTAACATTTGATTTGATTTCGAATTGTAGGTTGAACGTCATCAAAGAGTTAAAAGGAGAGACGGAGAGGCTGAACATGGAAGTCAACCATCTTACGCTCTTGCTTCATGAAACCAACGAGTCTCGTCTTGAAGAGGAAGCTAGCGAGAAAATATCTAATGCTTGCTTTGGTTCAAGTGTTGCCAATGCCAACGCTAAAGACCTCTCATCACTCGAGTCACTTGAGAGGACCTCCAAAACCCTTACCAAATACATTCATCGCTCAGATAACTATCACAAACGCATTGAAGAGGCCACTAATTTGATTCAGAACTGTCTTGGCTTGAAGGTGAATATAACCCGTTTTGGTTGTTGGAATATTCTGAAAACACTACTTTAGAATGAACTGATAGAACTTGCTCCAAAGTCAGAGGGCAAGTATTTTAGGGAACAAATCATTAAAGCACAAACCCGGCCAGGTCTTTGTGATTGAAATTTTACGAAGTGCTCTCTCTCCTCATACAGTTAGAAAGGATCGGTGCGCAGACAAAAGAGAAAATTAGAACCAATGAACCACAAGATTTAGACAAAACATGATCAATTGTCCATCCACTATGAAGACATTTGAAAATTGAGTAATCCAGCTTATGAAATAATTTGCTCACTTTCAGATTTGCGATGCCAATCAGGCTCAGAGTGCAGCCCGCGAGGAGATGTTGAGACAGCTCTTGCTCCTTTTGAATACCACAGATGAAACCAAGGCCCAAAAGTCCTTAGACGAAATGACTTTGCCCATTGAATATGTGTCAGGCTCTTTGGGCCTGGTCTAAGCCAAAGATTTTAACTAAGCGTTTAGCTGAATCGTCTCTGCATTTCGAGTTTACGTAACGCTTGTTGTTGTTCCATCCGTCGGTTAAATTGTTCTGGTTTTCAAGGATAGGAAATGTGATCAGTGATCAGCAATCACAATTGCAGTCAGGCTCGCCGTTTGGGTTTTGTTGCAATATGATCAAAATAACTCCCTAGGTTCTGACTAAGTTAATTTCTTTACTGACATCCGTATTGCCACCGTGAATGTACATAATCTACAGCAGTTAAAAGGTTAACCAACCGGCAATTAACCAACCGGCACCGAGGCCTGAACCCACGACACCCTTAAAAAAGATTCTCGCCTTGGTTTTCGTAGCCCTTTAGAGTGCTCATTCTTGTCGCTTTGGTAGAGCTTATAAAAATCAACAATGAACATCGTTTTGTTAAGGGAACTTAGAATGAAATCTAACTGTTTCGAGTTTATTGAAAAAAGCTGAATTTACATATACTTCGACAGATTGAAGAAAATGCATAGACGGTTAAACAAAATAGAACTCAACTCGACAAGGGCAGATATTGCTGTTTGTCATCGTGGACTTCAACGGAAAAGTCCAAGCTTCATGCTTCTATACTGCCTATGGGGAGGTGAATGAATAGTCATAAGACCAAACAAAGTACTCAAGGATTTGAGCCAGCACACGCCAGGGTGCTGCAAAGAAATATTGTTCTTGCGTTCAATGTACAATGCTGATCTTAGGCCTGCAACATTTTAGCTGACAAGTGCTTAGATGTTTGAATCTGATTGTCGACTGAAGCGTTCTAGAACCAAAAAACCTACGGCATTAGTTCATAGGAAAGTGAACTCACGGAAAGCCTTCAAGATTGAGAAAATCATGTGAAATGAACTTGGGCTACTGGTTGTCGCAAACAATGTGAATCATTATCAACTTTCATTGTACATAGTTCATCTTCCGCGCATAATGCTTAGAAGTACGGTACGAGCTTAACCCGAACGCTTATTGAAAACTCGGTTTGAAGATTCATGGAATCTTTCATTCGTCTTTTAAGTTGAGACTTCCAAGAATATTCCGATTGTTCTGAGAAATGATTTACTATGTTTGATAGTTTCAATTTCTTAGCGGACGACCGCCACCTAAGCATTGAAGTCAGAGATTCTTTCGGATGATAATTTCGCCATGATGAGGTTACACCTCTGCTTCCTCTAAAATCAGATGCCTTGAAAAAATCTTCCCGTGGCACCTCTCCTCGATCTTCGAAATGATTTGGAATTTGGTCTTGAATTGTCACATTTTGTTCCCCATGTCGGATTTCAGTTCTTTTGAATTTGTTCCCTACTTAGCGTCGACGATAATCGACTCGTATGGTCATTGTGCACGTCTTTATTTGATTAAAGATTCCTGACTCATAAATCAACCCACCTACCTTGTGGGCATTCAGTCAGTTCGAGAGTTGAACGGCTTCGACAACATCCACGGCCACGTTCACGACTGTTTCAAGAGTTCGAGAATGACTGGGCGTCAATGATTTTCGGACCTGAAACGCAAGAGATCAGTTTTCGCATTTAAAATTAGTTTGAAATCACAGCGCACCTGGTAAGTGGGGATTCCATTCACATTTAAATCCTTCCCAGGCCTTATTCCAATCGGCTTGTTTTGTGACCAAACTTGTCATAAATCACTCATGTAGGGCGAGACCTTTCACAATGGTAACGATGACGGTCAGAAGAAACCTTCGAGTACGTAAAGGATAGGTAGAGTGTCATGTTCTATTTTGGCACGAGTTGTTTCGTATGATCTCTCAGGACTCAAGCCTCAAATTGTTGGGACGTTTAGCTTGTTGATTGAGTTATGTATGTACACATACATCCACTACATACATTGATTGGCAAAGTCTTCTGGTCAAGTATTCTAGAGAAATGATTTCACTTTGATCAATTGACAATAAGGAATGATCTTATGAGCACCGATACATTATTTTCCAATCAATGGGGTACCCCGCGTGGTTTCGTGAACGCAAATTTTGAAATGCGACAGTACTAAACTGTACCCAGTCGTATTTCAAAATGTGTGTTCACGAAACTATCTGATACTCGCAGTAGGTGCAACTGGGTACAAATCGCATCTCAAAATAGGCACTCACGAAACCATGCGGGGGTGCCCCATTGTCGCGGCTCTAGCCTTTCTTGGCAACTCACCCATCCCAAGGCTATCCTAGCAAAAATAGAATAGAAATAACACCGGTTTTTGTGCATTTTACATCCGACATGCCATTAGATATAGACGGATTGTGGCATGAACCATTTTGAGTCTTTGACTTGTCATCGGAGTCCTCATTGACTGTCAGGAGGGGGAAGTTGCGAACAAGTTTCATGTAATAGTGAAAAAGACAAAAATCTGACAAACAAAGGCTGACTAAAGTAAAAGTATTAATGGCAGATGGCAGTAGATAATAATAATAGTAGCAGTAATAAAATAAAAGTGAATTACTTTTTCGGTGAATGGGCATCGATTTCGGAGGTTGAATAAATACCGGAACATTTATGGATAAAAAACCAGTATTAGGATTATTTATTTGCTAACTTGCTGACAATAGCCAATCGTTTATCAAAATGCGCTAATAGCGTAACATGTTCGTACGTAATCTTTGATTGCATCGTCGTCATTAAAACTAAATGGCCCTCATATCCTGTTCCTAATCAAGTCATAAAATTGGTAATGTCTTATCAAAGAATCAAATAAAATGGGATGTAAACTGCCGCTTTTCTAAGCCCAAAAAAATGAAGCATACCCCTCGAAATAAAAGATAGCGTGCAAGTACATACATTCAACATCGGGGGAAACTTACCACATCATTTTAGGTGCTTATTCAAAACTTTCCTTTTTAAGCCTTTACGATCACTTTAATTGCCCTTATCCTGATAGTTTGTACATTGATTGCACTGTACTTGACACCTTGGCATTGAATAATACCACATGGTCTAACTTTCAGTTCTAACCAAGACCTATGGAGTCCCAAAAACTTTGGCGAGAAGCTCTGAGCTTCTTGTACGATTACAAGAAAGACCAGAATCTTGACGACCTTTATCGAATCGATACCTTGAACGACAATGACCAAGGTGTGCTTAAGCAGCATCGATCATGGCGAGATGAGGACTTGGATGACAATCTGGAGAGCGACTACAAGGTCTTCTATCGTCAATTGATAGAAATGATCTTGACCCAGCAAAGGATTACCATCCCGCATAAGGTGCAGGAGGTGGGCAAGTTGAAAGGCTTTCAAGAGCTCACCAATCGATTGCAGTATTCGATCAATCAGCACTTGATGACCGAACTCCATAACGTGAAAAATGAGATGGCCAAGCTCCAAGAGGCCGTTGGAGGATTGCAACAGTTCAAAGTCAATGTTGATCAAGTCAACATGGGATGGCAAGAACAAATCCAAGTCAATGTCCAGACCTTCAACGTTTTCGAAAGCCGCTTGGACGGCATTCAAGAATCAGTCGACAATTTGGAGGAGCAAAAACGGGATCAGGAGTTCCACATTGAAAAATTGGAGCAAGATGTTCCAGACATGAAACTCAAAACAAAAGAGATCGAAGATGCCCAACGTTTCCTCCAAGAGGCTATGGAAGACGTGAAAAAAGGTACTTTCCAAAGTCAAAGGTCAAAGCTAATCATTTACCTCTGAGTGATTACCAAGAAAACTTTTATGCATCCTATGAGCTATCTGACTAAAGTTGAGTAGTAATATAGTATTATGGCGGGCGCAGGTGGCAGGCTAGTCGAATTAGGATTGGATCGAGGCGCTCTCTCTCAGTAAGTAGCCCATAAATAAACTTCTTGAGGTGAGCAAATAAGAGAGGGCAAAAGAACAGAGGAAGAAACAACTTGCGTACTTGCTCAATGATGCATTCGTTTATAAAGTTCTAAGCAGGAATGCCAAGGTCAGGCGATTGTCAAAACGAACAAGGTCAAGTTAAAAATGCTTTATCATTATATTTTTAGCTCTGCATCATAGTCACTAGAATACTCTTTCATCGTGACATGTCTGAGTGCTATGCAAATATATAAATTCAAGAATACTTGTATAAAATGCGCTGACCCAACACTGAAACTTTCAGGAAACGAAGATGAAAAGAAGAAGGTCTCGAGTACATTGAATCAGCTCGGAGACGACTTGAAGGCCAGCAAAGAGGAGCTCAAGGTCTCCCTTGAACCTTTGATTCGGGTGACGGATGACGTGGAAGATGTCAAGAAACGCATCAAAAAGATGGACGAAGCCCAGGCGGACTTATTTGATGAAATCAAACCAGCCAAAGAAATGGGTGAAAAATTGGAAAATGCATTGGAGGAAATCCAAGATGAGATCACGCACCTAAAGGAGGATTTGAAAGTGCGAAATGACGATGTTGATGACTGCCAACGAGACTTGAGGGAGGTGAAGGAAAATTGCCACCAAACTGAATCAGGGCTGACCGATCTAAACAAAGACATGGAGAGAATCAAGGCCGACGTCGACCGAAACACGAAGAACATTGACGAACTCCAGGGAAACATCCAGGTTTACATGAATTCACGCGATGAGTCGGACGGAATCGCCCGAAATGAGTTCCAAGACAAGATAAGTGGCATTGAAGCTAAATTGAAAGATCAAGAGCTCACTGTAGATGATTGCTCTATGCGTATTCAGACCAACACGGATAATTTGGCCCCTCTGCTCAAATTCGATGTCGCTCAGAAGGAAGAAGTGAACGAGATAAAGAACAAAATCGACATGATGCAAGACAAATTGACATCTTTGGAGGGAAACCTCAATGCCCGATGTACAAGCCTCCAAGCTGGTCAGGTAGAAATGCAAAAAGTAGAAGATGGGCATTTTACCACCACGAGTAAAAACTTGGATCATCTCCGAGAGAGCCTAGTAAAGATCAACTCGGATTGGGATGGGCTCCTATTGTCTCTTCAACAACAAGACAGCAATTTAAAAGGCGAGGCCAAATCATGGAAGGGTAAAATGGCTGCTCTGGAAGACCAACTTAAGAGGGTTCATGACGAACTGGAGAAACATGTCATGGATACCAAGAAAATGAACCAAGAAATGCAAGGCAATGTGCAAGACACCAAGGACAATCTGGCATATCAAGCAGACAATCTGAATCAAGCCAATGACCGACTCGACAAACTTCGGAGCGATTTTGAAACGGTGAAAAATGCTGTGGAAACATTGCGAAAAATCACGGAGAGTGACGTCGAAAAGCTTACCGATCAAACCAATGATAACTTGGAAAAGATCATTGCCTTGGAAGAGAACAATTACAACCAGCAACAACGGGTTGACGTCGTGGAGTCCCTCAATCGTCGTGTAGATCTCATTAATGAACAGAAGCAGATGTCGGAGGCCAAGTTGATGGAAGACCTCAAATCAACCGAACAATCCAATTCGAACCGTCTGGCCGAACTCCAACAACTCCTTCAAAGCCGAATCGTCGACCTCGAAGACCAATGCCAAACGCTCGAGAAAGAAGTGAAGGATCTTGAGCAACAAGTGGAAAAGCATGACCTCTCGTTGAAGAACTTGAACGCCGACGGGGAAACCATCAAGGACAACGTCAAGCAACAAGGCATTGCCACGGCCAAGAACCGATCCAGAATTGAAGATTGCGAAAACAAGCTCTCTGACATGGAACAGCGTGTTGACAGCCTAAACGATAATGTTGAGCATTTGGACCACGATGTGAACCAACTCAATGTCACGATAACTGACTTGAATCAACAAAACCTGGACGAGCTTCTGAAGCGATGCGATCAAGAACTACACAAGATCAAGGCTCAAAGTGAAAAGAATGAAAAACACGTTGAAAATCTTCGATCCCTCAACAACAAACTTCTGGAAGAGATCCAGATCCAAGTTGAGAAGGAGTTGAACAAGTATTCGTCTCTGGCCGAAACGGTTCGAAGCGAGAACCAAGATCAGCTCAAGAACATTGAAGACCGAGTGAAGAAACTTTGCAATTCTGTGTTGGATCAATGCTCTTCAGACATTGCTGAATTGCAGGGCAGTGACCGCCGTCTATTGGACAAGATTGAAGACATGGAAAGACTCATTGACACGATGAAGGCTCAGTTAATCACGTTCGAAGGACGGGATAATCGCGAAGAGGTTAACCAGATCTTGGAGAAGATTGCGATTTTGCAAATTGAGGTGGAGGCTGAACGAGGAAGGGTGAATGCCACCGAGGCCATGGTTCAAAACCTGGAGAGTAATCACGGAGCCCTCCAAAAGTTGACTGATAATCTGGCAAATCAGGGCCATGATTTGGACTCACAATTGAAAAAAGTCATGGAAGACAACTATAATCAGATCCAGTCTATTGACAACTCCCTCGCCTTGTCATTGAACACGATTGGTGAGTGTACAATTAACAATGCTAAACCTACTACTGCCTTTGACATGGATTCGGTCTATTTTTGAGCTATTCGCTATTGAGCTATGAGCTATTTGATCTATTCGATTCTTCCACTTTTTCCTTAGACGCCAAGGTTGAAGCCCAACAAGATGACTTGTGGACAGTCCTACTTCACTTGTATCGAAACATTAGTAAGAGCTCTCTCTGCTTGGACTGCTATTCAAACGCAAGAGTCAAACAGATTCGTTCACTATGTTTTATTGCTTTTAGACATCACCACTCTGATGGTTGAATCGGAAGGGAATGCGGCCATTCATCAACGAGGCTGCTTGGGGACCTACCGAGTGGTTGATCTTTACAATAACAAGCCGGTTTACAAGCAAGACGAGGGTGATCACTTTTTGTATTATTCGAATGAGCAAAATGCTTGGCTCATTGGAGCCAGGGTTGGACAAGAACGGGGATGGGTGCGAATCAAATCTGACGGCCACGAATTGACTCCATTGGACCTCAAATCTACTTGGGAGTACACCAACCATTTGGTCCATTCCAACGAGTCTGAATGGCTCGAAGATGATCATACCCTGACCACACGGGGCGTTCCAGGTGAGTCCCTTACATTGCGTAGTAAGATTCAGAGCAAGGAAAGGCTTCATTAGCTCAGAATTGGGTCAAGTACCTGAAAGACTACTCAAGAGCAGCTTGATCTGTTGGAGAAACTCAACAAGATCTGTTTGGAATAAGTTAGGACTGCTTGTGGATTTTCATCTTCTCGGGCTCAAGTGTTAACCGGTGAAGTACCGCTTGTTTGAGATCATGTTAAAATATTTTAGACAAACAGAGCTGGCCCCCATTCCGCAGTCTGTTGGTTTTCGCTTGCCTTGCCTTGCTCTTGGGATGCATTCTTAAGGCTCTAGACAATAGCACGCATTGCTCTCTCGACGACTGGATTCGCCTGCGTCGAATAGGCATTTCCAACACGACATAGGCTGGCAAAGCAAAACCAGATAGAGGTGAGTTGCCGGTTCTCTGACGGCTTGTGTCAAGCAAACTCACGAAACCTGGACCCACAGATAGGTTTTGTTTTGGTTCAAGTTCAATACCACCTTGAATTCGCAATCAAATAATGCAAAAAAAGTAATGATGCCACCCCTGAACCAGGAGAAATTCAATTCATGTCGATATGTAGAAAAAAAGCAATCAGTTTGAAGATAGGCTAATCTATTGTATGGAGTGCAAGTAATGGTGGATAGTTCAAGCTTCATGACCTTTGCTAAAACATAATCTTTTTACAGATTTGCTACACATCCAAGAGCTTATCAAAAGCCTGAGAACCCCGGGGAAAGCTGATACCACAAAGGTCTAAATGAGGGGCCACACGAAGGAAGTGACTGGCTTGCCAACCTTTCTTTCGTAAATTATTGCACCGGTTAATATGAGTTTTGAAATACATTTATGAATAATCTGTGAAAATCATGCAGGGCTAATCCATACGATGGGGACTTTAATACAATATCGAGCTAGACCTAAAAGGGTTGGGAATGACCGACGGAAGAAAGCCAATTCGTAATTGGCTTATGTGTCATTGTTCATCCTTCTTTGTTTGGTTGTGACTGGCCACAGGAAGATGAACCGACTGAATGCATGCTGTGCATGCACAATAGTTATGTTTTAGGGTTCTGTGCCTGATATGATTTGTGTCACATTGCCCCTGAGTTTTACTCCTTTTCCAATACTCTCTAGATATTTACTTAAAATTACCATGTAGAAAGTTGCATTAAATCCCCAAGTAAACCAATGGGAAATCTCTCGAAAAAGGACCGTAATGCTATTACATTCGAAAATGGTGTAATTGTAACGACCCAAAAAGAAATACTTTACACGTTCCTTTTTTCAAAATCCAGAGTGGCCTTTAACTTTTGTCACTCTCTTGACAAGTAAAGAAATTTGAAGCTTGTGGGCAATCTGAACAAAAATTGCCACTATTTTGCTATTTACATAAAATGCATCAGGAAAAGGGAGATCCGGGTTCAAATTCTGCTTACTTTTAGCAACATTGAATGTGTTTGTGCCTGCAAATTTTATATTTGCACTGGTTTATTGTTTGTAGCTCCTCATTGAAACTCCGGTGGGCTTCAGAGAAAATTCCTGTGGCTTGAATATGTTACATTAAATTTCCCAACTAAATTTCCTCAACTTTCCATGACTTAAGGTACAGGTTACTAACAGGGAAGCTTGTTAAGCTCGAGAATGTCTAATACTGCCTTTCCATCATGACTCCTTGTGGCATTGTTGCAAACCGTACGCAATCATTAGATGAGACCACGAAAATAACTCAGTTTTTGATATGAAATGCCTAAATGATATTTACTCTAGAAAAAGGAAGAACATCAAATATCAGTTCTTGGTACGTTTTCAAAGAAAGTTTCGAATACCTCCGAAAAAATTACAACCAAAATCAACAAATCAGTTTTCCTAGGGTTGATTTTTCAAAAAAGCAACAGTGATGTCGCAGCTTCGCCCTATTCATTATGCCTTAACAAACGAAACTATGTACATATTGTAATATACCACAAAAGAAATGTCTATGGTATCATCTATGTATCAATATATTTTAACTTTTTAAGTATGTCCTTTCCCTCCCAAATTTCTAAAAGACATGGGGCATGTTATCCTCATAAAATTGATACTGTTTTAATCATGAAGCAGTTTAAAACCTTAAAAATATATGATTTTACCACTATGCATTTCCATTGGCTTGGCAGCCATCTTGCCAAATAAACGAGGCCAAGAATCGGAGTATTTTAGTACTAAGCAGATAAACAATACAAGCAATTCTAAGAGAAAGATGAAACACCCTGTTGGGCCTTTTGAGGTTGATGGAGAAGCCATTAGCAATGCGGCGGCTATGGCTAACATGCTTGGAGATCAGTTTTCCTAGTGTGATTTCAACCCCACTGAGTATAGATGCAACAGCCAATTGTTCCAATGACGAGTCTCTTACGAGTGATGATTTTAGTCAAATGGAGCAACATGACGATCTCATATTAACATATCAAGTTGCTTAAGCGGGCATCAGGGACTTCAGACTTTCAAGTTCTCTTGGTCCAGATGGTGTGACATCTCAGTTCCTGATGAGATGCTCACTGATTCTTGCTCCTGTTTTCTCGTACTTGATGCGTTGCATCTTGGATCAGACAAGTTTCCATCGTCACTAAAGATGGCTCACGTTGTTCCATTTTTTAAAGGGGGAGATAAGTCGCTCCCCAGAAATTATACAGTGTGCGCGAGCAAAACCTGACCCTCCCTTAAAATAGCTGTAGAACCATTATTAAGCCGATTTAGAGGTTGGGAGGGGCTGGAAATGAAAGTTCCGATTCTTATCTTTCAAATGATGGTAAAACAACAACCGTGACTTAAATATTCGCGATGGCAGCTTCAAAGAGAGAAAGGGTGGCAGATTTGCTTCTTGCCCAAGTGCCCCAAAAGCAGAGTGCGGAGATCGGGTCAGGTTGACAACCCTCAAGCGCGTCAATGCCCTCATCAAGGCCGGCAAGACCACCAAGAGGAAGGTCGGGAGTGGTGGCAGCAATTGCAAAACCTCACATGGCTTCTTGGCCGATCTTTCCCAGGCAAAAGCATGAGGAAGTGGGTCAAAGAGGTCAACATGGGCGAGGCCACGATATACAAGGCCGTGGGCATCCTCGGCCTGCACTCGTACGTGAGGAGGGGGCGTCAGCTCCTCACGACGGCAACCAAGATCTCCCGGGCCAGCAGGGGGAATATCTTGATCAACTGGCTGAAGAAGGAGGCCACTTCAACAGTCCTGATCTTCTCAGACAATAAGAACTGGACCGGCGTCCAGGCCCGCAACGACCGCAACGACCGCTACCTGGCGTTCAACGTGGACCAGGTGCCCCCCATCAATCAGACCAAGCACCCAGCCTTGGCGATGATGCTTGGCGTCGTTGCGTCTGACGGCAAGAGAATGTCGCCGTTCTGGTTTCCCAAGGGGCTCTGGGTCCTGGCCAAGGAGTACCAGGAGGTCATGAAGGATGTGGTCAAGCCGTGGTTGGACAAAACGTACCCCAAAAGCAACTACATGTGGCAGCAGGGCAGCGCCACCGGCCACAAGGCCAAAACCATGTAGACCTGGTGCAAGACGAGCCTCGCCAACTTTTGGCCCCCCTCCAGCCTGGACTGTGCCCCCCTTGACTAGGGCATCTGGGGCTATGTGGAGAGTAAGGCATGTGCATCCCCCCACAGCAGCATCATGAAGTCCAAACTTGTTGAATTTCTTGAAGTCAATGAAGTCCTTCCTTCTAACCAGCACGGGTTCTGAGCACATTTTAGCCCGGTTACTCAACTGATTGATCATATTGAGCAGATTATTGAGGGACTGGAAAGGCACAAGTCAGTTGATCTTGATTTTGCCAAGGCCTTTGATAAAGTAGATCATGGCCTTTTGTTGAATAGACTTGATGACATTGGGATCCAAGGCAAGGTTCTCAATTGGATAAGAAGCTTCATTCAGGATAGGAAATAAATTTTTAAGGTCGAGGGATCCCTTAGTGGCATACATGATGTCAAGTCGGGTGTTTCCCAGGGCTCCATCCCAGGGCCCCTCCTTTTGATAATATTCGTTGCCCCGCTTCAAAAGCTTAGTATTACTGCCAGTCTCTCTTCTTATGCTGATGTTACAAAGTTAGTTTCTGGTGGGAATGGCCAAGATTGCACTAGCCTTGCAAAGGACCTAGAAAGAATCTATTCTTGGGTTTTTAAGAGTAATGTGGCCCTGAACAGAATGAAATTCCGCTCAATAACCTTCGGGTCAACTCCGTTGAATACTCCACTCATAGATAATGGAGGTAACGATATTTAGCCGGTCTCATCTATGAAAGATTTAGGTGTAGTCGTCCAAAATAATGGAAAGTTTGATGAGCATATCCAGTTGAAGTTGGGGCAAGCTTTTCAAATGTATGGTTGGATATATCGCACGTTTAAGTCCAGAGATAGCATCACAATGCTAACTCTCTACAAGCCGATTGTTCAGCCACGTCTTGAATATGCTTCACCCATTTGAGCTCCAATGAGCTCAGAAGGTTTGAAAAAGGTCAAACAAGTCAAAAGATAGCATTCCACATACATCTTACATACAAGGACTAGCTCGGTCTGCAGGCTCAAACTTGTTGGTAGACCAAATATTATGTAAAGTTTGAAAGGTAATAAATAGACGAATCATAGCCTTTCATCTTAATAGTACAGGGGATTATATTCCCTGTAGCGGTTAGAAAAGCTCGTGAAAACCCAAACCAAAGAACAGTATCAATGCTCATTACTGTAAAGGTCGGCAAAATAACTTTTTTTGCCTTTGAGGGTAGATTCTAGGTGGTTGTCAAAACTAGAGTCAAAACTAGTGATAATTACAGTGGCAACTCTGCACGTTAGCTTGTGTCCAGACAACTACTCGAATTCGAATCTCTAGGTTTTCTGCTCGATGGCAAAGCAAGTTATTTTCCGAGCTTTACGTCATGAGTGTAACATGTTGACAATGAAAACTTCATTTTTTTTACTGTTTATAGGCTAAAACCGTCGATTTAATAAAGTATGGTCTTGCTGGGGGAAAAAAACTTCAAATTATGATCTTCTAAATTTTTGGGAAAAGTAATCCTAACGGGCAAATGTTTTGTAACATGTAAATAACATGTAAATGTTACATGTTTTGACGACTAACGTTTGGGTAATGAATTACTCTTTTTAGTCAAATTAATTGTAACTGTAATCCGTTCCTTTTATTGAGGAACGACTAACCCCCCGGTCTATAAAACACGGTTAACATGAGTGGACCAAGAACTTTCCGGTCATTGTTTAACGCCAAAGCTGAAATAGATGTGGCGTAGTGGTTAGTGCGGTTTCCAAGTGTGGGAGAAGTCCCAGGTTCCATTCTCCTCTCC
>NC_081440.1:8065777-8098139 GCF_007210705.1 Tigriopus californicus | reverse complement strand
TGAAAAGAATTTTCGGGAAGGCAGAGTTCGGTTATAGGGAAAAATCCCGATATAAGACCTTGTTCGTGATTTTTGGTAGATTTCTTTACGCAAATTTTACTTTCCTATGGTACAGTCTGAGGAGCGTGTGAAGCTCATTTATATGGCCGGTACTTAACGTATCCTCTTTGGGAAACAGTTGTCGTGAGAGTATTGCTTTCTTTAGGAACACCTATTTTGGGTAACTTTGATAATGATGACGGAGCAAAAAGACAACACTCTCATTGCCAACTGATCAACATTGTGAAAACTCTTCTTTGTACTCACAGTCTTATTATAACTTGTTTGAAAACGTGAAGTTAGATACCTCGATTCTTTAGGGTATTATGTCCCTTATTGCTCACTCGAGTGGATCGAACAATTATGCTCAATGTTCACCTTTGCCCATTTTTTCTAAGCGAAGGAATGAATCTTTGATCGAGGAAATGTCGTGCTATACGAGCACTACATAAGTTGAATCTTTTCCCGATCTTATTAAGAATCGCTGCTTTACTTTAAAAAAAATGGGTTTTTGTCTATGGTTGGCCTCTCCGAGACATTGAAGTAGCACGTGATATTCTTGATACACAGGACATACGAAGGTATAACAATGGTACAGGACAAGGATACTGATTATTGTTGGCATTTCTGATGCAAATCAATACGGTTCAATTTCAAGCATTTGTTAGTGAGTATTTTTTCCTTTTGTTTGTATTTGGTCACAAATCAAACTAATCCCCGTCTCTGACATCAAGATTGATTGACATTTCAGCTCACACAGGGCTGTCTTTTTGATATGGGCATCATATTTAACACGTAGAATGAGACTGAAACTGAAACTGAGAGAGATTGGGAGAGAGAACGAGAGAGAGAGAGAGATAGAGAGAGATTCTCTAAAGCACTTACGGTACATCAGATGGTAAGTTTTTCTTTTCAGTCACATACACACATGCGGAGAAAGTGCCAAGAGAAACCTTCAAACATGAAGACCAGAAATAGTAGTGAAAGGATACGTGACCTTGATCTTTTGAGCGACGTGGCTTTCTCAGACCCTAGAATTGAAACGAATTTGCAAGAAGTCTGGGTCACTGGAAAATGTTGCTCTTGTGGAATGAGAGTTCGTAGTGTGAAGTAATCATACTTCGGAAATGAGCCTGACATAAGCTTGAAAGTAACCAGTTCAAGATTCAAATGAGACAAAAGCATCTACTTTGGTCAACTAAAACTCTGTTTTCTTTGTTTTGCCGTTATCGTAAGGATATTGAAGCATTCCTCGATAAGATTGTGAAAAATGTTTAGTATTACATATAGTATATTGCAGATGCAGTTCTACGTACATGCTAATGATAACAACAAAGCTAAGGCAAACAGACAGATTTATACTCTACTCACCGACATGACAAGTCGCATTTTGTCATCTTGAACAATTGACAGCCTATTCATTAACGCCATTCATCCCTTACTGGATTACTCTAAAACCGAGAGGTTGTATTGCATCCGAGCATCGTCACTACCTTGGCCTCATTCACTTTATGGAATGCATTGATACGACTATTAGAGAACGAACATAAGCAACTTTCGAAACTTGACATGTTGTCAATTGATCGGCGTTCTCCAATAGTCATAGACGTTATATCAATTAAAACATGGTTTCTTCAAATCACAGCCCTTCAAATTAAGCCAACAATTTTCTAACGTATTCTGATCAGATTTGAATGAGGTGGCTAAATTTTGTCTATCATCCTTCCAAGGAATAAACACTCGATATTGGAACCCATCTATTGACATTTTTTAAAATAATTTTGACATTTTGATCATGAATGTTAGTTCAATTGGATTACTACCCCTCCGGCCTAAACCGGGAGGTCTTAAAGAGTCGTACAGTTCATTCATTAACAAAGAAAGGGAAAATGTGAGAAGTGATGAGTGATGCCATTGTTTAAAGGATTCGCAATGAAACGGAATTATGAATACCGTATGTCTTTGTTTGGAACAATTGAAATATGTACGTATAAGGAGGGTATGTCAAAAGCAATACCTAATGCCATCTGTGTTCGACTCCTAAGACGTTAATGGACGGCAGAGAATGAGCATCAGATTGCCCCTTGTTTATATAGTATTCTCATACCGCATTGACACATTGGCTGTTGTTGACTGTTGAAGGCAAGTATTGTGTATATGGTATACTATATTGGTTGGTGGCTTTTTGACTTTATCCTCTTATACATTACATATAATATTTACTCGATTGCTCGCCAAGTTAGTGGTGATGCCTCGGCTCCATCTCCATCCACTGCATTGTTCATCTGACATCAGTGCGGCATGCCGATACAAGAGGCCACAATTGTTGTCGAGGTTAAGGCATTGAGAGCTAAACACTGTCGATATTTTGGGAGCGGGCGACAAGACGAAACATAGAGTAGTACTAGTCTTTGTATACAATATAGTATTGCAGTAGCCAAAGCATCAAACGAACGAAGGAGATGAGTGGTACCATCCCGGAGCAAGCTTTAGGCCACCAACCACTTGAGAATGACGTGGCTTTCCAGCGCTTTTCATATCGTCTTGAACGTTGGAGCGAATGATTCCACATTCAGCGACTTGATTCGGGTTGGTACAATGAGAAAGTTTGCTTCTCGTCAATGAGAGGCTCCTCCACTCTTCGGAGATGGAAGGAGACAAACGAAGGAACGAGTGAACGAAAGGCCGAGCGAAAAAGAAGACCAGGCAGTGGGAAGGTGCCGAGAATCGAGATGCGACCGTGGTGGCCCAACTCTGTCTTTCTTTCTTCGTCCCTCTTGAAGAGTCAGTCTCCTGGCCTCACTCTGATCTCGAGCCTACAGCAGGCCACAACAACAACAACAGCAACATCACCATCATCACAGAACGAAGAGCCAGCCTTGCACGGGAGTTGTTGGAAGCCAGGGAACGAGATCCTTTCCTCCCAATTGTGAATTCAGACGACCAAAGTGGTGGGACAGAGTGGAAAAAGTAAAAGAAAAAGAGAGAGAGAGAGAGAGAAAGAGAGTGAGTGAGTGGCTAAGTGAGAGAGGGAAAGAGAATGAGAGGAACAGGGCAAACTTGCATGTAGCTCAGGCCTTAGTAGCCAGCTTACATCCATTAGAAATATCCTCAGCAGCAGCATGCGTCTCGTTGGGTCGTACCACCAATACTTGGTAGCTGGCTAGCTAGCTAGCAGCTAGCTGGCACTTCTTGCACTATGGATCATTGCATGGGTATGACCATCAACAGAAGAAGCAGAAGGAACGCGGCAGTCGGAGTGGTGGCCTTCAAGTAGTAGTAATACAAGGACGAAGAAGGAGTAGCGGAAAAGAAGTGGAAGGGGCAGTGGAAATTCTAGTAAGGACAGCGGAAACGGGAGGAAGAGCAGCATGTCCAAAGGCTGTGGCAACAGCAACAACAGCAGCAGCAGTGGCACCGACACACACAAGCAGTATTGGTCGAAACTTGCCAGCCACCATGTTCTTGCTCCTATGACTAAGACAGAAATGGCAGGCCTCACATAATACATCATCACTGTCTGTCTTAAGGCATGGTGTTAGTTTGCAAAGTCTGGCACTATGTGGACTCGTCTCTTCATTTGTTGTGTTTGGGCCATTCGAGAGTGTCCTCGACGATGACACGGTAAAGTGATCCACGGTAGAGATTCCATGAGCCTGTCGGGACCAATAGTTGAGCCTCGTCTTGGATCCTTGTTCTCTTGTTCCACGCATCTTCTGCATGCACGCTAATGTTCACCTCAATCTTACCCACATGTTTGAAACTTCGTGTCATGCAGATGGCCCAGTGCTAAACTAAATGCCACCTCAATCAGATACGGCCGTGCATCGTTCAACACGCATGTCAGCCAACCTCCACACCAACGACCCAGCTCTGTCAACGTCAGCCACTTCCCACTTGTCGTTCATTATCAAGCACACCCACCCGACTCACAACCCTGGTTTCCTATCATCTCATCCGCCGCCACTACCTTGATTGATTTGCCCTCTCATTCCACTCAGACACTCCTCCACATGAGGCGGCCTGCAGACCCATCCCCGCTGCCGCATATCCCTTAGTTCGAAGCTACTATGTCCCTGGCCAGTTCGAAACACCCGCCACACAAGTCAACTGAGCCTACACCGAGAATCATTTCTTGGCCTCAACGAATTTGGTCATGTTGGAGCATCTCGTGGGTTCGCACGCTTCCTTTCAACTGGATTCATATCCCAGGCTGGGTGTTTACACCTGGGTTCCCCCTGTGTTCAAATTCGAGCCATTCGGGCACTAAACTCTCCGCCTCGTCCCCCTGCTCCTCCTCCAGCTCCTCGCCCACTCACTCCCGCCCATCAAGTGCCGTGAAATGGTCCAAAATGTACAAAAGTCTTTTGTTCCAATTGGGTCCGTCGCTGCGAATGGTGACCATTCGGCTGATTCTACTCTTTTCCTTGTGTTCCCCTCCGACAACGCATGGGCGTTCCTTACTGAACGCGGGGAACCCCGACGCCAAACGGCTTTACGATGATCTCTTGTCCAACTACAACAAACTAGTTCGTCCTGTTGTCAATACCACCGATCCACTCACAGTGCGGATTAAATTAAAGCTGTCGCAATTGATAGACGTGGTAAGTGTATTCAACCAATCAATAACATTCGCTCAAGTGATTTACCCCATGCTAATAACTAATGGTATCGAGCACGAAGTTAACGAGTGACTAAAGTTAAGGAGGCCGAGACTTCATGTAAAACATAGACGTGATCAACTTGAAAAGTGTTTGAGCCATAAGCTGTACTCTAATTTTCAATCATGTTTCATAACTTATGATTTTCATAATACATGAAATCCCAACATGTTACTTTGGGCCAGACAAACGCATAAGTGGAGGAGGGGTAATAATTTAAAATATCAAACTCATGTTGTTGGAAATGGATACCTTGCAAGAAAATTGATCGAATTTTATATTCTAGTTTCATGGTCTGTTTAGGAAGATATGTCATAGGCTTTCAACATGAATATCAACAAATTGTTGTCAAAATTGATTTTCAAATACGATTAGACTTCATGAACAAAATTTAAAATCTTGAACACACATTAGCATAACTTTACGAATCCATATGCAATTATTGATTTTTCCTGGTCGTCCAGTGATTTGCATTTTACACAAAAGATTTGGGCCTCACTTGCATGAAAATTAAACCGTCTGTGTGTATAAATAACTTCCAAAAAGTCCCAAAGAATGATTGATTACGTGTAATCTGGATGTGATGGTGGATCCATTCAAGTTGAACTTAGGGTTGATGTGCATACCTACTTCAGCTCAATTAAAGCCTGGCAAGCTCATTCTTGGCAATGCACCACTTTTATTGACATTGGCTGATCAAAAGAGCCTGAGGTATGTTGTGTATGCTGGGAGGCTTGAGAAAAGAAAGATTCATCAAGGTGGTGATGAAACAACTCTCCACTATTAAAGCATTAAATCTATCCACTCGTGAACGTCCACCGCTTTCCTATAGTGACTCGATGACTCGAATGTCCAATAACCCGTCCAGAAGGTGGATGGGTTCTGCATTAGAAGCACTCAAAGTCATGTAGAATAAGCCCTACCATTTTGCTAACCAAATTAGCTGCATTGGCGTTCCAAGCAACCTTTCGACTGAAAAGGAATGAGGAATCTTAGTAGCATTTCATTAGTTCTTTATCATGAACTTCAAGTGTACTTCCCGAAACGGGATGAATTCCACATGCTCTCGTTGGAGCCTAAGAACCTAGATAAGTATTCCTGGGTATTGAGGTTGCCATGTTACCAAATGAAAGACGAAAATTGTCTTTTTAATAAAATTTTGATGGTCAGCTCTAAAGAGCTTGGGACTTGTGCTTCTACTGTAAGTAGGCCTTTGGGAAATTGTAATTGAAACAATTACATGATTGCCATTACGATTATGCAATTGCCGTTACCTACATAGCAGTTTATTGCGTTTGACCCAAGGCAATTGTATTTTTGCAAATTTCTATTTCTTTTCACGGCAAACAAAACCTTTTTTCTAATCGGTTGTTGGCTCCCCTTTTTTGCTGGGGACAAATGTTCATTTTTCTCGAATTCTTTGGCTGAATCGTTTTTCAGCGACATTGGTGAGTCTGGTGCTAAACTCAGTTTGAATTTAGGACATTTAGGCACCTACTAATGAGCATTATTGCAGACACTTTTCTTTGTATAAAGTAATTTAGAAAAAAAAATATTTTTCCTAGTACATCGCCTCACCCTTGACTCAAAAAATTCATATGCATTTTGAAACATTTGATAAGAAAAGATGAAGTCATTTGATATATATAATTCCTAAAATAAAAGTAAGTCCATATATCATTATTCCTTCAAAACTGCATGCGTAAACCAGCCACAAATAACTTCTTCAACATTCAAGTGGAAAAAATGTGAAAAATGTAAAGGCATCGGTAGGTGACTGTGAGTGAAAAAGTTTAGATTTAAAGTGACTGCAACGACAAATAATCATATTTCACAGTGATGAGATTGTAATTGAAAATAATCATAGTTTGAAATGAACTGACAAAGGTCTGCTCGATGAGTCTACGTGGACGATTGTCGAGCCATTAACGAGAAATGAAATGTGATATTCACATCTGTTGCTTGGTGGATTTATCTTTAAATGATAATAAATAAAAAGTGATGGGATTAATACCTAGTCGATTCAGTCATGTACAGTAAAGCTGTATCTCACGCCACAAGAGTGGGAGGGAGTGCTTGAGGCATTCGTCAGCAATAGTAGAATATTGTACCTTTCGCTTTAGGTTACATGGGCTGTTAACGGTGTTGAGAGAAATAGTCAAAATAAGGTTTTAACTTTCTCTTTTTTTGTGTTGATCACTTTTCCCTTTCTTGCGACTTCCATTGACTGCAAGG
Organism: Tigriopus californicus; assembly: GCF_007210705.1. Lineage (NCBI taxonomy): Eukaryota > Metazoa > Arthropoda > Copepoda > Harpacticoida > Harpacticidae > Tigriopus > Tigriopus californicus. Next base: position 8,091,204 of record NC_081440.1, on the reverse strand, counting down.
AACAAGTTCTGGAAACTGAAAACTGCGCCACAAGCAAAACAGGAGGTTGTATGCAAAAGCATGCCAGCAGTATGTATGATTAACTCGGTTCGATTCGAAGTTCTGCTCTTCCCTTTCATTCATTCAGTCAGTAGTTCCTTCCTTGTTAGGAACGTGAAATCAGTTGACATTCCCTCCTTGATGAGGAGCATAATGGACATAAATGAGTGAATTTTCAATTTTTGATCCTCTTAAACATGAGTCAAGTGCTAAGGACACCTAAATTTAGGTTTTGTTCTTTTCCCTTTGCAGACAAAAACCCTTGCCGTGATATCAAAGAGAAAAGAGTACTTAATGAAGTCTCAATAGTATTCAACATTTATATCGACGAAAGCTTTGTGTTTAAATGTGGCAACTATTTTTGTCCAGTGGCTACTTTCAACTTACTCCACAAAAAATCCGGCAACTATGGTGAGGAGGTCAACTTTCAAACATCTTCAACTGCGTAGTGAAATTCCACTTTTTCCTCTATCTTGCAACGAAATAAAGCGCGCCATGCGTCATTATTTTCCTACGCAGGGGGGGGGGGCGAGCTCAAAGTTGGGTTTTGGGTCACGCTTCATGTCTCACCGGGGATGAAAAAACGGTTTTGGTCCGATGACCAATATAAATCCTGAACATGCTGAGCAAGCATGTCAGATGGTACAAATACGTGATGCCGTGGGCAGATATATCTTTTTCAGAGTTAAGAAATGAAATGTTTGGGAAGTTTCCAAAAAATAAGAAAAAGTTAGTCATCAAAATACAATGTTGACCATGAAAGGCGAGTTTCCAAATCCGCGATCTGACTTCGCTTGTTTTGATGGCGCCAAGAAAACAAAATTTAACAATAGCTGGCCTTTGAAGGTTAACAAATGTTTTATTATGCTACGCTATGGCATAGACTCCATGGCTATGGTAAGTCTTAAAATTACTCCATTATTTAGCGCCAAAAATGAATTATCTGAAAGTTTTCGAGTGTTGTATTTAACCTGGTTAGTCATAAAACGAACTTGAAAACGGGTTTCAAACGTTGAGAATTTAGGTCTTTTCCGCGTAAGGGAGCTTTAGTAGGGCATAAATGGTTCAGATAAGGGTAACAGTGTCATTTAAAATTGACACAGAGATTAGGGTTGTCTCTTTTTTAGTAAGATTGTGAGGTGATCTTACAGTAGACGCATGTAACGCCATCTATCTCGTTAAGAGCCTGGTGTTCTCTAATGATCTTCATTTGGCCCACATGTGCTAGGGTTCATATTGGTATCATGTTTCATCATTTGATCATTAGCAGGTCCAATAAGGATGCTCTTCAACGGGATTTTAGACAATCATAAGACTTCAACCTAAGTAACTTTGGTAAAATTGGATTGCCGTCAAAGTAGCGCTACAGTTTTGAACCAAGACAGACTAGAAAGAAGGCCTAAAATATCTATTTAAGAGGACTCCCCCACCAAAAACAGACACTACATGCAATAGCAAGCATCCATTTAGAATAACGAAAGACCGAAGAGAAACTTCTGCAGGGACCTTTGTTTTCAGCCTCCCTTTATTTCCTCTTCCAATTTTATTGTCGTTAGGATATTATTTTCAGCTTTATGTGTTTGTTCGCCAGCCCTCAAATAAGCAAGTTGAGAAAAAGGCAAAAAGGTGATTCAAAAATTTCTTTAGCAAAAGACATTCCGGCGGATTCAGGTTGGCAAAACATCTGAAAAGAATGGCCTTGAATTGGTCGATGGGTTATAATGGAAATAAATCGGATCAAAGGTCTGGTGGGGCTTCTGAATATTCATGGAGTATTTTTTTAATGAACTGCAAAAGCAAGACCAAGTTATTTAAGATCAGAAAATTGATGTTGAAATCATATATATAGCAAATGCCAAAAGGGCTGCCTTGAAACGAATAAGTGCACTTCAAGTTTAAAGATTACCTCGGTATTAAGTTAACATAGCCGGGTAGTTTATAAGATTGGTTTTTAAGTCACCATCGATAAGCTGGTAGGATTTGAAGTGAGTGAGCACCGCCACAAATTCATGAGACTTACTGGTCCCTTTTCTTCGTTTATTTGTACGGCAGAAGTGGTCTCTCTTTGCCATTGCCATTTCATATAATGCGATCTTTCATAGAGCTTAATGGTATTCTGGAGCAGTTTGGTTTGATGATTCGAACTTTTCAAGATTAATTCAGTCAGAACTTCGCTAGCAGAACCCCCACCTATTCCTTCGTGGTTGAGGTGTAGCAGTTTTATGTCAATTAGGTTATCCGAATACCCAAAGATAAAAAGGTTTTTATGGCCCCACGGACGAGTGACAGCGACCGTGCAATATTTTTTTCAAAATCTTTCTCAATTTTTTATTTCTATTTTGATCATTGTTGTTGTTCTCCCTTTTCAGAACTTGAAAAATCAAATCATGACCACGAATTTGTGGGTGGAACAATTTTGGTTCGATTACAAGCTTGTGTGGGACCCAAGCGAGTATGGAGGAGTTCAGCAGCTTCATGTGCCGTCCGACCACATTTGGAGACCAGATATTGTTTTGTACAACAAGTAGGACTGATAGCCTTTAAACCCTCTATGTACTATTCTCGTGCCATTCATCTCACGCTCAACGCATGTATTTTGAATTGCTCATTAGCGCCGACGGCAACTTCGAGGTGACGTTGGCCACGAAGGCCACGCTCTCGTACAATGGTCTCGTGGAGTGGAAACCGCCAGCCATTTACAAATCGTCGTGTGAAATTGATGTGGAATATTTCCCCTTCGACGAGCAAACGTGTGTCATGAAATTCGGCTCGTGGACCTATGATGGTTTTCAGGTATGCTACGTACATGCATAGCAAATGTCGTAGGTAGGTGTGATGGCTGCAATCTAAGAGCAATGAGGAGTGTAGATATAAAGAGACATCTTGGCCTCCGCTGACGACGACCAGCTGGTTTTGTTGCGAGCATGTCTCAGGGGAAATTTTCCTAATGCATGGAGCAATACCGCGCAGTCAATGCCATTTGAGGAGAGCTCTCTAGATAAAGGAATACGAAGTGGGACTAGGACGGTGAAGTCGATACATATGTACGTAGAAATATTGATAACACGAACATCAAAGGGGTTGCAATATTCTAGCTTAGTGAGTAGTTGTGGCGCTCCGTAAAGTATTTTGGGCAATGCCTTGATTGCACAAAAAGGCAATGTGTAGCAATAAAATGACCGCTACAAACACAAGCATTTTGCTTCTAAAGTTTTCGTAAAAAATACAGTCTTTCTCCATCTCGGTGTAAAAGTCTTTGCTCTAGACGTAGTTTATCACTTATCATTTCGCGCAACATCCCGTTAGATTAGTGATAGTGTCTTTTAAATTGTCCCCCCTAAAAAGTAAAAAATCTACCCCTCAAGTCGGGATTCCTGCAAATGTTCTATTGTTACGGTATATTGGATGCAAATTGCACAAGGCTTGTGGTTAGTCACATTCTTGTGGTAGTAAATTGCTTCTTCACGGAAATACCAAAAAGGCTGGATTTATGTTGTGAAAGTCTTGTGGCTTGATGAATCGCCAGGGATATCAAGTGAGTGTTTCAAAGGCATCGATTCTTTTGAAAGGCTAAGATTCATTATACATTCGTTACGCTTCCCTGTTAAGAGAAGTGGAATGCTTTTATGCTTTGCAAACGGAAAAAATGAAACCAAATGAACGTTTTGGCACTAAAAATATCCACCTTGACAATCTTATTCTTAAAAGCGATGATTGCTTCAATTGGTTGTGACAAATATAAATGCTATTTTATGATCGAATCGAGGTTGATCGAATTGGCTTAAACTAAAAAAAGCTTTTGGCCTATCAACTCAATCCACTCACGCCTTCGGTTTTGACGTGGGACTAAGCTCAATGCAGCACAAAATACGTTGGACCAAAAAAGAACTGGGCTAGCTGTGATGCTCATAGAAGCTTGACATGCATTACTGTCCTACATTTGGCCTCTTCTATAGCATGCGGACAAATTCTAATATCCATTGTCCGCTTATCGGCTAATCCAGCCAAAGACCATTTAATGCCCGTTATATGGTCTGTGGATCCTAGGCACTCGTTAAGATCTGCTCAATCATTGATTGCAATGCCAACGTGACGAATGTTTGTCGTTCCATAGCAGTTGGTATCAGTTGGGAAGACATCTCTATTAGGGCAACTACCGAGTGAGGACAGTCAACAAATTGATCAGATATGCCCTGTCACATTTGGACAGTTTTCTCGACACCTTATCCATAATACATATGTCATCATGCCTTTCAGGTTGATCTACGCCATTGGTGCGAAGTAGAAGGAACAAACACGGTACCACTTGGCATTGACTTGTCTGAGTTCTACATGTCTGTGGAATGGGACATCCTGGAAGTGCCAGCAGTTCGGTAAGCTAGCATCAATGGACCTACTAGTATACGGTACATATGGTGGTATACTGTACACATAATGTACGTACACAAGCTGCATCTAGTCGAGGACACGATGCATAAGTGCCCCCACAAATCTAGGGTAATGTGCCAAATTACCAAGGACACTTCGTACTGAGCGACGATGCTTCTTTTGCTCCTTATGTCAAACAATGATATCCGGATGAAAGCACCTCCAAAAAATCACGAAAACATTTCTTATAATTTAAGTGATTTAAGAAGACAAAACAACGGTTTCCATAAAATTGGTGCTTCTATCAAAATTGTTTCTTTAACCGAAGTTCTTATACATAGATTTCATTGTATTGATGATATCTTCAGTGTTGTGAAATATTTCTTTTGGTTACTTCTTAGGCACGAGAAGTTCTATACGTGTTGCGATGAGCCCTACTTGGACATAACATTTAACATTACGATGAGAAGGAAAACGTTGTTCTACACCGTGAATCTCATCATTCCATGTATGGGTATCTCCTTCCTCACAGTCCTCACCTTCTATTTGCCATCCGACAGTGGAGAAAAAGTAAGTCAAGCATGAGTAGAAAGGGATTTACAAAAAACAGCTCCCTTGGGAATCACCTCCACCGAGATGAAGGACTCCTTCGCCCAGATCGGATCGGCCACCTCTCTCGTGGAGATTGAGACAGTCATTGACATAACAGAGCACGAGGGAACAATTGGTGTCTGGAGATAGAGTCTACGTATGTACTGTACGTACTCGTAGTATTGTACGGCAGGTTTGGCTAAAACGAGTGAGAGTTCACCCTTAGTGGACGGAGCCTGGCAGGCGAGCAAAATGCCCAGGGAAAATCGAAATTTCAAAACTAACGGTCGCTAAAAGATCTTCAAGAGCTCTTCACATAAATGCCCCTTCGAAGTAGAACAATTATTCTCTTGTAAATTTTACATCAACTCAAACTGCTAATGAAGAGGAACCTACCACGGTTTCATGACATGGAATCGAAAACTGTTGTTTATTTACTTTTGCAACATTTGTTTCAAATCAAATTGCGAATAAATTATTATGGTCATGCACTTGGCACCATATTCCTTTGATAGTCTTGATAAGTTCAAATAGCCTCAAAGAGACATTTCAAATCCTCCCTCAATTTCAAAAGATGTCATGCAGGTCGGTGAGTTTGAAAAACTTTATAACGATCTGTTTACTCTTGAATGTTCCAGGTAACCCTCTCCATATCAATTCTCACCAGTTTGTATGTGTTCTTCCTGCTGGTAGTAGAAATTATTCCGCCAACATCTCTTGTGGTCCCACTCCTGGGAAAATACCTTATATTTGCAATGATTCTGGTGTCCATAAGGTAATTGTTGAATGCAGCTAATCGTCTTTTTGTCGGCATAAAGATAGCCCTCGCCTCCAAAGTTTGCGTGAAAGCACGTTATCCATTTTACTAACAAGTTAATAATTGCGCTTCACCACTCTTCAATGAAAGCACGTGGGACCGGATCCACTATCAGTCTAAAAAAAGTTAACAGACAAAGAAGGGAGCCTTAAATCTGAGCTGAAAAAAGGGTCGGCTTCTCATTTAAGCGCAGGCAACAGACCTGTCAGGTTTAGCCCTGATTTTTGTACCGAACACACCGGATAAATATTTGGCCTTTGGTTTATGACAGTGTCGGTTACACTCTTTTTGTCTCATTAATCCGATTGATTCGCTTTTAGTATATGTGTTACTGTCGTGGTGCTTAACGTCCATTTCCGTTCTCCTCAAACTCATAAAATGGCGCCATGGGTCAAAAGGGTTTTCATTCATATTCTTCCACGATTGCTCATCATGAAACGGCCACAGTTCCAACCCGATAAACACTCGTAAGTTCAGTGACACAGTTTACCGTTGAACATTTGGATATGGGATGCTGGGCTAATACCGGTAAATACTTCAATGAGTCATTTGTTTCTTCGCCGCTGTTCCAGATCATTTCGCAAAGTGATGTTACGAACTTGTATGGGAACAGAGACCTCCACCACCAAGGAGGTGTCCAGCTTTCCCGAGAAGAAGTCTGCCCAGCTGTTTGATAATGGCGATATTTTTAGAGCAAAAAAATCCGACGACTTTTGTGAGGTATTCTCCGATATATTTCCTGAGAATATTCCAGGACTGCCCAGGCACAGACCAAGTCTTTTTTCACCAAGGTAAGCTCAATTCGGCCAAAATCGGCCCTTCATACTATGCCACTCATTTGATACTTATCCAGAGTTTAGAAAAGCAATCGAAATACCTTTTGGTTTTGCACACTTGACCTTATCCACGTCACCCTTGTTTGTCATTTCGGGCACTTTTGGTACTTTCAATATTCAGGAGTCACAGGTTATGATAAATTGTATGTGTTTACAGATTGTCAGAAGACGAAGATGACTTGTACCAATCGGATTGTCGAGTTCACGGTGCTAGCTTACTACACGAGGAAGAGCGAGAGGCTCTGAATCCTGTGGCCGTAGATGGACATTTGAGTGGAGGCTCGAGTCCACATCCACCCATGGGGCCAGGGGATCTTCCTCCATACGACCACTCCAATTGCTCGACTCAGCTCCACAAGGCTTGTGCATGCGTCAATTTCATAGCTGAACACACAAAGGCCAAGGAAGAGGCCACAAAGGTTAGTGCAGCCACTGGCCATTTGTACGTACAGCTGAGGTCAATGAGATGACCACACCACTGACACCTTTGAAAAGACCCGGACAATACCAGACATGGCCCACGTCCCAAAAAGGGACCAACGTTGGATGAGCCCATGCAAAATGTACAGTAGAATTGTTCAAAAGATGTTCGTGGCTCAACGAAACATGACCACGGGATATGTAAGGAAACTAATGCAAGGAAAGTATTTCGCATGTTGTTGAAATTCATTGATATTATTTGCACTCACTTGGAATCGTGAGCACAAAAGCAAAAGATTCAATCATTGCTCATTTCAAATCGTTACAATTTTTCATCCTTTGAGCATCGAATTACTCTGATTTTTAAGCCTGCATGGAGGGATTTGAGTTCATAATTTTAAAGGTGACAAATGTGACGTGAGGATTGGCAAGGCCGCACCTTTCTCCCAGAAGCTCATCCGACTTAATTGTGTACAACATATTGATAATGTGATGAACAAGAAATCTATCCTGTTGGTAAATTGCCTCCAACATGTTTCGGACTAATTTTCTTTTAAGATAGCGGCTTCTGCAGTTCAGTGATTTCACAGCAAGTAACGTTGATAGGTCCTGGGAACCTCTGGTTTGTGTGCTTTGATAGCCTCTCACTTAATACTTGATAGTCAGGTTGAATCGGTTGACAAATCTGAAAACAGGAGAAGGAAAGCAGGATTCCATTGAGGATGAAATTTGTTGGAACGATCGAGTCTTTATTCTCTGGCCCTGTTTCCATTCCAGGTCAAGGAAGACTGGAAGTATGTGGCCATGGTGCTGGATCGCTTGTTCCTGTGGATCTTCACTTTGGCTGTGTGCGTTGGAACGGCAGGAATTATACTGCAAGCTCCCAGTCTTTATGATGATCGAGTGCCCATAGATCGAGAAATATCAGATATTGGTATTGAACCTCATCTAAGGACCCGGAAGAAGGAAAAGATTAGGAGCTTGAGCAGTTGCTAGTCTTCGTCGTCGTCGTGGCCGTGGCCGTGGCCGTCGTCGTCGTCGTCGTCGCCGTCGTGCGCGATGAAGGACTAATCCAAGTAACGAACTCGATGCACATCCAATTCACTGACCAGCCAGCCCACCAGCCACAAACAAACAAACAAACAAACATATGCTTCATACAACCAACCGCCCACATCCATCGTTGGCTACTTTTCAATGGAGCTCTCCTTGTATACAAGCTCTGCTCTTGTTATTCTTATGTTCCTCGCTCCAAGTTCTAATCTCGAGAGCAAGACTCGGGCCACATTTACGTATAAAAAGGGCCTCTTCGGTTGGCACTCGCCCACCACTGCCATCTTTCTCGCTATGAGTATCGCAATCAAGTTCGCTCGTGCTCCACATATGATTAGTTCGATCCCACGAGGTCACAGGTTTTGACGCGAGGATCACTTCCAGACGAACGCTTCAAAACAAAAAGAGTGGATGGATAGATAGAGTGGATGGAAAGATGAATATATGGATGGTGATAATCATGATGATAAGATGGACTGATGTTTTGTTTGAAACAGAACTTCTACAGATTGGGCGCACTGAAGCAAAAACAAGAGTGCAACAGTACTTACATAAAAAATCCTAGGTTTTTGTTGTCATTTTCTGTTTTATGATGCTGATGAAAATTCTTGCCCGCTGATCCTCCATGCGAAGAAAGTGCAACCCGACGATGAATAATGAACCGACGAATCACAAGCTTGGGTGGGGCTGCTTGCGAATAGTCAAAAAAAAGAAGAAGAAGAAGAACCATGGAGAAAGATATCGTTTTTGATATCCATAGCAATACAGCAAACAATAGACTAGAAGAATCCACTGACCAAAATGCTTCTTACTTCGGACAGTGCCACAACCCTCTCATCGAAGGACAACGATTACGACATCAAGAATATATACCCAGGGATGGATCTCATCACGGGTTGGGTGAATGTATGTGCACGAATTTGGTAGGGCCCCCACCCTATGTCGAACCAACCACCACTGATAGTATTGGCAGGGCTATTGACGAACAATGCACATCGTAATAGGGCTTTAGGGTTTACAAAGAGCCAAACCCAAACATTGATTCAATGTCATTTTTTTCAAAATCCATCCACGTCTACAAACACCCTTATCCTTGAGATGAGCATCCTCGTCGTCCTCGTCACTGACTTGAAAATCATCGTAATCAACCACAACCACGACGACCACAATTTTCATTACATCGAAAAAGAAGAAAAAGAAGAGGAAGATGCTGGGTGGATTCGATTGATTCAATTGTAAAATACTGCTAGTTCATATTTATCGTAACCGAGGAGTGAGGAAGTGTTGCCACCACAGGTCTAAAGACTACAAATATGTCCCCGCCACTTCATTACTGAATACTATGGAACGTAAAATGCCGCCACACCCACCGTCTCTGAATCACTTTTGAGCATGCTCTTCTCTCCTGACAATGCTTCTACGTGTCAACTATAGCGATGATGACGGTGGTGGTGGTTGTGGTTGTGGTCTGTAGTGGTTGGTGAGGATGCAGTGGTGGAAGGGCCAATGGTCATTCCAATTGTGGGGTGGGGGCAACCATCTGAACTCATGCAAACATCTACTAAACTACTGCTGCTATTAATATTACTACTACTACTACTATTATTATCATTATTATAATTATTACTACTACTACTACTATCGCTATACTACTAAAACTACTAATATTACTATTCAATTACATTATAATTGCTACTTGCGTCACCACATTATGAAGAAAAATATGAATTGCAGATTTGTATTTTTCAGTACTCGGAGGAAATCGTTCACGCGTGTTGTTAGTGCCCTTGCATGACACAATCTGTAATTCATAGAGTAATTATTTTTCAATACTGGTGCTTAGCAATCTCATATTTACAGAGCATAGCAGATGCATGGGCCAATTCTGTGGCATGTTTTTGTATATCCAATTACAATTTTATACTGATTTAAGTAATAAATATAATTCCTATGATCCATCGATGTCTTTCTTCAAAATAGACTCAACTGATCAAAATATCCACTTCGAGCAATCAGACTGTTCAATCAGTGTGACGCAAGAGCTCGAGTGGACAAAGGTCAGGTGTCTAGCCCCATCAATGACTCCGAGGCAATTTTTTGTCCACTCTAGCTCCGTGCCCCTTGGCAGCTGATCACGAATTCTCTTAAAAAAAAAAACTCAAATAGCAATTAGGTGGTGCTTTCTGTAGGCTCTTGCCTCAGAATAGTAGTTTGAAGATGGAGGAGACTCCAAATTTCAGTAGAATATGTTTTGTTCTACAATTGCTTTGGAGTGATTATCAACTATTCCACGAACCACAAGTAAATAGTGAAGGATTCCAAATGGCTTGCTTCCTACTCAAGATTTTATCCTTTGGAAGACTTTGAACACGAACTTTTCACTGAAATGGCCTTGGGGAGGGCAAAAAGGCCACCAAAGGCTTAGAAACAAAATTGATCAAAGTCACTTCTTAAAAAATATGGCACGAAAGAAAACCAACGCATTGTCGACAATAGCCAATTTAGAATTTGAGTTGTGTAGAGATGAGCAAGCACAAGGACTGCAAAGTAGACGACATTCTTTTCTCCTAAGTTCTACAAATCTTTAACAATACATTGCGGGATTATGAAATAACGATTTCGCTTTTCAATTTGACTCCCAGCGGCTAGCAAGATTGTCAAAAGCCTAAAATAGTTTTCCGTTACAAAGTGGAATGGTAGCCTCAATACGACTGTTCTATTTAATGAGATGATGGGATTCCACAGAAATTGTCTTCAAGTTTAACAATGTACTCTCAAGGCGTTTTAAGTCTCGTTTTGATGGCAAGGAACCTTGTGGTGGTCAAAAACGTTTGCCATATGGAGTAAAAAGATCAGAACTTCTTCAATGATGCTAGTTTGATTGCTTTTCTTTGCGTGAAATTGCCGTTGCCATCGTCAAACTTCGTTCTTACATGGCAAATTAGTTTATTGTCTTTATTTCCGGCCACCATGTAGATAATGGACGAACGTCAGCCCCTTGTCATCCGGTAGGTTCAATTGCTTCATGTGTCCTAATAGAATTCTAACCATTGGTCGGCTGAGGTTCAACCATCTCTCTGACCTTGGTCCCACATACAAATTTGAACATTTTACATGAACTAGCATGACAGCGTTCAACTACATAAGGTTCTAAAAGTGAGCATAACCAGGATTTATGATGAGCGGCGGACTGCTTGCGTTGTTTGAGTGTTCTGATCAACCAATGTAATGCAATCATCTCTAATTGAAAGGCACTCCAACAATGTAAAGAGTGGAGCAAATCCTTTTTATTTATTTCATTCCTTCGAGAATTTCCAATCGCTTAGCCAGTCGCGCAATGTGACTCCTTTTGTTCCCCAATTCTATTTGAAGATGGAGCTTCCCCAGATTACATTTTCTGCTTTGACACAAGAGATGTTGCAGTTTCTTGGATTTAGGCGCATCATGGGCTTTCTCTTTATCAGATTTGGGTCGGTCCTGAAATCAATCGGGTGGTTCATTAGCATTCAGAGGACTTTATTCATCATGCTCTCAGCCCAACCTTGCGCGTTTGCCAATCAATCCAGAAGTGAAAGTTCCAAGGCAAATAGTCTGAGAGGCCCACCAGCTCCAGTATCAGGATCAGAAACGACAGTAGGATTCCGCTGAAGAGGAGGAAAAATGACGAGAGGAATTGCTCAGGCGCCAAAGGCTCTGTAGATTTGTTCTCGTCATCCATCGGATTGCAGGAACGAGTAAACCAGAAGCGACGCAGTCGTTCCAAGTCCCCTAAAGCACGTGCAGGTAAAAGAACTTTGCAGCAATGATCGATCAATCACGTCTTCGCTGAATGGGGAGTTGCACACGTTCAGATCCCGATAAAAATCAAAAGGTTATTGTACAAAATGTGCCGAACTCCTTGCCGTATTACCATTTTCCTTGTATTCGATGATTTCCCGATTGAAACTCATGTAATGCTTGGAGTTTTTGGGTAGAGCCACCGCATAGCTGGTCATGGCAAACCAAGAGCCAACGGTGAGCAGCTTGCATTCCTCATCTTCCGCTACCATGTGATTGAGCACCGTTCCATCATAAATGAAAGCATCCAGCTGCCTATAAATGGAATGCATGCCACATGATGATCCCAATATGATCCCAATAATACCATTTCTGATGAGCTTGATGCTTTACTGGTTTTTATACTCCCATAAAAGAGACGAACCAAAGGCTCTTTGGACCAAATTATCAACTTTGAGTTGAACTGTAAAAGCGTTGGATCAAAATATTCCTGTACCGAAATAGAAGGCACTTCAGTCAGGAGATGGTTATTGCTCTATAGACAAACTCTGAAGAACTTGAATCTTTTAAGATGAATGTTATGAAATCACTGTTAATGACATGATCATGGTACTATTTGTGTCCAAAAATGTTTGTCTCCAATACGTACGGGTGCATTTTTCATTGACACAATCTGATGTATGATGAATGATGAAATACTGTAGGTCACTTCATATATTTGAAAGTGTTCCACGTTTAAGAATCCTACTTGCTTGCTGCAATTTCGACATATTTTCCATTATCAATCAAGCATTTTACCTGAAACTTGTTCGAGGGAAAATTATGCGCACCTTTCCTTTTTCGTGCAACGGGGTATCGATTTCTTTTGCAGTAAAATGTTTCCTAGATTGAATTCTTCCAATATTACAACACTAAAGAATTTTTATCATAAATTTTCCAAATGACTTTGAATAGAATACATATATTCCATGATTTCGGTTCATTCCTCGGGAGGAAGGACCCCGGGTCTCACTCATTCGAGTAGAGCAAAGCCAAAGCAAGACAATTTCCTCTTCTCGTTGTCAATGGCATCTGGTCGAGTTTGATCAATCACAACGAAGGACCACCACGTGACCAGGCTCATCAATCCTCTGAAGGCATTGGTCATGCAGTCTCGAGGCTCGTAACATATAACCTTCTACTGTACTTATTACTTACCCTTTCTTCACTCTGTCTATCCCGCTGGCTGCATCAAATGTATTGAACTGCTTCATGTGAGAGTGCATGGATGGAAAATGCACAGCCAGTGCATGCTCGGTGTAGGTCCAAGGGACAGTCCCAAATCGCAATGGAGGCTTCACACTCATCGGGTTCGAGAGCTAAACAAAGAACCGAATAGATCCCATTTACCTTGATTGACTGACGGACATTAATCGATCAGAACGTACAGAAGTACGTATTACTTGGCTTGCTCATCGATTACCTTGGGGTCTTGGATGCCTGTATAGGTGTCCCACTCCTCTCTCGAGATCATGAAAGCGGCCAGGTTGGCTGTATAGATAGCCAAAAATACCACGGCGAACAAGGCCCAAACTGAGCCCATAAAACGAGCCGAGAACGTGCAGGGCGAGGTGATGTGAACCGGGGTTTTGCATAACAAGGCCCAAACCAGCCAATATGTTTTATACAGTGTTAGATCAGACATGTTGAAACTCTGAAAGTGAGCGAAAATCGTTTTGATCTGACTGACACAGTATGTAGTCTTGCATTTGATTTACAGGATATGGTTCCATACCTTGGATGGCGGTGGTGTCTCCTTGGGGCTAACGCATTCAAAACTGTAAATGGCGATAGCTGACAGCTGCACAGCCACCATTCCAACCAACAGCCATGAGGCGGCATCAAAAGGCTCTAGAGGAACAAGGCACAAGCACTTCGTTAAACCCAAGAAGGTATATTGCAAACATTGCAAAGATTGGGAGCACAATTAGCTTTGCCTTTGTCGCATGATTAGTCACTTGCTAAACAATTGGGGTTTATGCGGTTCTTCATTACAACTCAAATCACCGAAAATAAAACAAGTAACGAAAATGCATTAACCATCCGTAGTGATCAATGACAGCCCAAGTTATTAGAAATGGAGGCGTTAGATGCTTTTTGAAACAACTACTGCAAACAATTGGTTCCGATCTAGCAATGCTACCAACTTTCGTTCGCCCATTATTTCTAATCCAAAAATAGTTGTTGAAAAACGAATTAGCTTCTAAGGCCTCTAATTGATTAACGTTCTAGGTTGAAGTTGTGGCTTGAACAGGAATTGTGAGCAGTACCTAAAAAAGCTGTCGGGGAAATAATCCCCGTTCGTTTGGCCACGACGATGCTGGTTCCAGTTTCCATGAATGGCACAGTGAAATCCACGGCGGCTTCTCGATCTGAGTTCACTTTCAATGAGGTAAGCACCATATCGACCTTCTTTTCCACTAAAGAAGCCATCAACCCGTTCCATGTGCCATTCTGTAAGAAAATAAGCGTATATTGGGAGTTTTGTTTTCATCTTCTGCTTCGATGTGGAGCAGCTAATGGCCTTACCTCAAGAACTCCCCATCGATTGTCAGTGCCTTGAACGAGATTATATTCGAATTGCAGATCATCTGACAATTTCTCCAAAAGGTCAATACAAAACCCTGAGCAACATTGCACGATAGGCCTGTGGACATAAGTGAGCTGTGAGTGGCCTGTGAGTCAGAGACTTTTTTAGTGTGGACTCATTGATCATACTCATTTCTGGTGGCATTATGGATGGTGCAGACGACTCCTCGGTCCACGTGGCATTTATTTGTGATCGGGTCAGGTGGGGTCACATGGATGAATGGGGGCTCTGGCAGGAAGCCAATAGTTAAATGGAAACGCTCTGGGACGCCCTCAGGTGGGACGAGGCTGTTTTCCGGCCAAACAATGTCTTGGATGTCCAGGCCATCGCCGTTTCGATTGCTCTTCCATATTCCAACCTGTAATATAAACCATTGGGGTGTGGACGGAAATGCTAAAGCTGTGAATGGACTTTTTCTTCAAATGAGTACCCCCAGGTTGTTGTAACAAATTTGAATATCTGGCTTTTTTTAAAGTGAAGCTGACAACCAAGTTCAAACTTGATGCCAAGTGGCAGTTATCGTCTCAAATATACTTTTTCGAAACCTGTAAGTATTGCTCATTCACTTAAAAGTATAATAATAAACGTTTATCGCGACTTTTGGTCGTGTCAGATTGTAAAATGTATAAAACTGTTTGCCTAAGTATCATATGCAAAAAACGATTGATAAAAGAATAAAATGGTCGAGTCTGATAAAATAGGTGACTAGAGTGTGATATCACAGTGAGTTTAACTAGGATTGGTTCAGTGCACATGAAAAAAGTGAAGAGGGAAATTGCAGATAGTACATAAACAGGTGGGGAGAGGTAAATGATGAAATTCTTGGATATTGCAGAGAAGAAGATGGGCCAGATTGAACAGATCTTTTGTCAGCTCTCGTCGTTGATGGCATTGGGTAGGGAGCCGGACAAAGGTGCGTGACCGCCAATACTCCGAAGGAATGTCGGGCCAAGGACAATAAGGTGTTATTAAGTCCTTGACCGGGAAGGACAACTTGTGTCCCAACATCACCTCCGGAAAGGTCAGGTTCCCAACACTGTTGGACACTAACTTGCCAGCCCGATGGTGAAGGGCTCGGTTTCGCATAGAAAAGGCGTCCATGCATTGTTGGCATATTGGGGCACACACAGATATCGTTTGAGGAACTTGGTGAAGGTGGCATCGGCGGATTTGAGGGCGGATTGGGCGGAGTTGGGAAGCCAAACGTGAAGGGCGTAAAGGAAAATTGGAGAGATGTGGTCCGGAAGAGTTGAAGAACTATTGGAAGGGGGAGATTCTTGATAGGAAGTCTATTGTAAAAGTATCCGATCCTGGCCCTGGCTTTGACTATTGATGATTTGAGATGGTTGGTGAAGGAGAGTTGAGTTGAGAATGTGAAACCGACATAATTAAAATTATTGACGATTTCAATCGGGCTATGGTGGATATAGAAGGAGGTGGGAGGCAGACGACCTTTATGGAAAGCCATGGCCTTCGTCTTGATGTTATTGACTTGAATGCCGTACTCTTGGCAATAACCGTGGAGTGCATTGATGGCATTTTGCAATTCCACAGCTGAATCAGCCACGAGAACCAGGTCGTTTGCATATTGTAGATATTGAACTGGAAACGGTTGATGTAGGGGCCTTGGTGTGTAAGAGCTTTGGACAGGTCGGATACATAGAGGTTGAATAGAATTGGCGATAGTGGACCCCCCTGCAGAAGGCCAATGGAAGTGAAGTAGCAGCGGATAGGTCTGCACCAGAACGAATGGAGAATCTGAGTCCCGCATAGATGTTGGACAGCAGGACACAGATTGAACGAGGAACTCTCCCAACAGTTGGAGTTTGAGGAATAACCGCGTTCGGTCCACCCTGTCGAATGCTTTGGAGAAATCCACAAAGCATCCGTACACTCTCCTTTTATTGCTGAAGTTGGAATACACAATTTCATAGAGGAGAGTAGCTGCCGTTTTAAAATATGCGGGATAAAAAGATCTCTCCCCTCAAAAATTAGCAAAAGTTGATCAATGATTTATCCAAAAGCGTTTAAAATAAATCAAAACATTTTCAGTTCACGTCAGATAAGACAAAATAGAAATGAAGAGATTGGTAGCAGCAAGTAACACGGGATCAGCTAAAGAGTTGGGTTTTGAGAAAAAGCACCAATAAACACTTCACAAGAAGGACCAAGCCTAAAGAAGATTCTCTAGATCATTGGACCTGTCAGTCCCGATAATCTATTCTAGAGGCTATTACACTACTTCAATCAGCTCCCTCCAAGATGTGGAAAATGCTCCTTGTGTTGGTCGCCTCTAAATGTTCTTGATCGGATTCTATGAGTCTTGGTGTGTAAGGTGGAGCAAACCCCTAGAGCGACTCTTGGGAAAGTACCGGATGAGGTGACAATAAGGTATGTCAAGGGAAGCAAATTCAAGGAAAAATAAGGTCCGTTACCCTGATTTTGGGCATTTAAGGGAGGGAGAACTAAGACAAACATCACAGTCAACTTGCACCATTTGCCCATTGAATTTTCAATAATCCAGTGCTGAGTGAGCTGCGTTACAAAACTAAAAAAAAAATGAACATGTCTGGTGTTAAACGGTGAACGCACTGTCAAATTGGCTCAATACCACAATGATTTTTGCTTAGACAACAAGGTAAAATGAAATAAATGTCCAAATCCAATGCATGCACAGTGCTGTTTAGCTGGGGATGTTGTCTTTGATTTTACTCCATGGAATAACGTCAGTTGTTCATGAACGCGTTCACTTGACAAGCCCTATTGCTGAGGTCTCTGTGTCAAAAACAAAAACGATCAGAACCCATAGGTTTCGAGTACGATGGCCATGAAAAACCACGTTCCGGCAGCCAAGACATCGAAGGTCGCGTGGACACGATATCGGCCTCTACCAATCTGTCTTGTGTTCCAACGACACAAAGATGAATGTTTTAAAGCAACTACTTTCCGACAATTTATCGTCATATTGGGCAAGTTTATTCGCCAACAAACACTAACTAAAGTGAAGCATGATTGAGATTCAATCATAAGTTGGAGATCAATTTGTGCCA
The DNA here is from genome assembly GCF_007210705.1 of Tigriopus californicus. Classification (NCBI taxonomy): domain Eukaryota; kingdom Metazoa; phylum Arthropoda; class Copepoda; order Harpacticoida; family Harpacticidae; genus Tigriopus; species Tigriopus californicus. The sequence continues at coordinate 8,073,624 of NC_081440.1, read as the reverse complement.
AAGGAGTAGGCCAATTTGTACCGATTAAGGAATCATGAAATGAAAGGCAACCTGAGAGTACTCGAATAACTCTGAGAGTGTGACCAAAAGGCTAGCTAGAATTAGTGCGAGTTTCTGGTTTCAGTATGATAATGATCCTTAACATCGCAGCATTATTGACAAGTAACGGTTAAAGGCACACGGTATTCAAGCTTTGGAAGGGTCGGCCATAAATTCCGGCTTGAAACGCGTTAAAACTGAACGGGCGAAACACGAAGCGGAGGCGCACAAATCTGGCCCAATTGGAACAAATTGCAATGGGTGAGTGGCACAAAACATCTCACGATAATTGCTATCTTTGACAAATATCTAAGGCTATTACAAAAAATATTCAGCAACATTATTCAAACTTCTTATGGGAGGTATGTTCTTTCTCAAGAAAATATTTTCATCAATAAAGAGTGTATCATGTTTTTTCAAGAGGCATATTGTCCTATTCTTAAAAGGGATGGTCTAGGCCTCTTGGCACCATGTTTGAAATCATCCAGCCTGCTTCACATCGAAAAGGACAATTCTTCAGAAAAAAACCTAGACTGTGTGATTCTGTTCTGATTTTCAGCTCAATCAAACGACTGGATCAATGGCTGTGCCCTCTCAAAGCTCACTAATCAAGTCTGCCAACTATGAATGAGTTAAGGTGGATTACCAGAAGAGGGCATCGTTTCTGGTAGTGATCGTTTTTGTACAATACCAGGTCGGCAAGCCATATTTTCCCTTTCCTATAAAAAAGGAACAATTTTTAGAACATCTCCATTGAGCAATCTTGAAGGCTTAGCTTCTAATTGGCCATCTGCTTTTCAATTAGTTTTTACAAATATTTGTGAAAACTGTTTATGTTGCAAAAATCGTTTGCTTTTCTGAGCGTCAAGAAATGAGTTGACAACTGATGTTAAATCTTAGGCTGATCGTCGGAAAAGGAACGAATCAGCGTTTCCGTCCTTTCGTCAAAATACCACAATGATTTTTGCCTAGACAAGAAGGTAAAATGAAATAAATGTCCAAATCCAATGCATGCATGCATGCATGTTACTCCGCCAAAGAACGGATTGGCGGCTTGAATTGAACTCAATTTTATTTGGTTGTAAACAAGATTTTGATGATCTGTCAAGCCTTTAGCAATTAATTTTCGGAGTTTCTGATACCAAAATGTTCTATTTATTAACAACAAAAAACAAAAAACAAAATCTTGTTAGAGCGTATCTTAAAAAAAGCTGTAAAAGTTGTGCTTGCTCTCAGCGACATTTAAGGTATTCTTGGCTTCGAATCTTACTAGAGCGATTCTTAAGAGATTGCCTGTCACCATGGTTAAAGTTTCCTCTATTGAATATCAAATAGCAGTTGGACCAATATACCTGATAGAAAGTAAAGTTGTTCAAGGGAATCATCCCTTGGCTAGAGTATGCTGCAAAGAATTTCTCAACTTTTCACATTTCTATGACACGGTGTTCAAAAAGCCATATCAAGTTTCTAGAGAATTTCCCAAACACAGCTTGGCATTTTTCTACCTCAAAAAGGCATAGGGAACAACTTTGATTTTATTGCTTTTTGGAGTTCTAGCCCACATAAAAAACTTACATACCTAAAAACATTATAAAAACTAAAATTTTCAAAAACTTACACAATGTAAATTAGGAACGCACTTAGTTAGCTCTTGAATTTGATTTATGATATCACCTATTCCACTGCTCTCTAGTTACATGGGATTTTGTGGTCCAAGTTTCATCGTTTTTAGATTTAATATCGATTTTCATTATCACAAAAATGAAAGATTATTTTTCTTTTCCTTGCATAATTTTGAATTAACTTAAAACCTTATGCAACCATATCTAAAACCCTAAAAGAAGCAGATTTTAGAAATTTATTTTGGAACCGTCCAAAGAACATTTAGTTGAGCGGTCACTGAAAATGTCACAAATATCAATGAAGTCTTAAAGTAGCCATTTTAATCAGTTTCAACAAAGACTTCAAGAAACGACAAAATCTATAACATTGTTTGTTGTATGTATTGTTTTCAGAATTCAAGTGATTGGGTACCTAAATGTACTCATGATGATTGTTAAACACATTTTCAAAGATTACACTATTAGTGTGTTTTAAGTGACATTATATAGCATGTTTAGGTATTGTGAGACTGCGCAAGAAAAAGAAAAGCAGTCTTTCGTATTTGTGATACTGAATATCGATATTTATTCTTTGGGAAATTAAATTAACACATAACCGAGGCATTTTGAGGCTAAAAACGATGAAATTTGAACCATTGAATCCCATGTAACAATGTAGCGGTGAAATAGATGATATCATAATTTATATTCAAGAGGTAACTAAATGCGCTCCCAATTTACATTGAGTAGGTTTTTGAGAATTTTAGTTTTTATAATGGTTTTAGGTATGTAAGTTTTTTATGTGTGCTAGAATTCCATAGGGCAATAAAATCAAAGTTGTTCCCTATGACACTGTTTGAGGTAGAAAAATGCCAAGATGTGTTTGGGAATTTCCGTTAAAAATTTAAAGGGTATTTTTACCACTGTGATTACTTATGTGTAAGCAAGTGTCTAAGGGGAAGCTTTACAAGTTTGATACAATCTGATGCTTTTTTTCCATCATGGCTCTCAGGGTTATTGTTGCAAGCCCTCAAAAATCATTAATAATCACCTATAGGCCAAGCCAATCTTCTTGAATTATACTTTAAAGCACAACTTATCTTGGTTATTTGAGAGTTTTTGGCCCTTTTTTGTCAATAATTACTCCGTGCATTCCATTTGTCTCTCTCCAGTTGGCATGCTGTGACAAAGTCACCCATTTCAAATACCAGATATGGAGACGAGTTGAAAGGCATTCTTCAGGCAAGTAAATAAAACAAAAAATACTACTCCTTATACTTTTGGTGGCTTATACAGAGTAATTCAGTTTCTTTTCAAAAAAAATCTTCTGCGCCCTACTACCTATTGCTCTTTGAGAAGCATAAATTTTGATATTGCCGTTCGGTTGAGCTGGGGTGGTGATTTTGGTTTCTCAGTAGGACTTTCTATTACATTGTGTGGTCTTTCCATTACATAATTACATTTTAGCGTTGCTAACTTTATTTTGGGTTCTTGTGATAATCAAAGTACGAAATGGAGGATAAAATTGGGAAAACTTGTCACAAAATAATATCTAGTCTTGGCCTTACATTTTGATCCTTTCATATGCCCATTGAAATCGACGCATGAAAGGATATGCATTTTCAATAAAGTACACTTGGTCCAGTACTTGGACCATATCTGACTGAATATATTGTAGGGTTGGTTACCTCCTCCCAAAGGCCGTTCATTCGAGCGTTCATGATTCTCAAAGTCACGTCAGTCAACTCTCCGTTGTGATGAAATCGAAGGGGGCCTCTGCCTTCGTTCTCGGGCAGAGTCACATTGAGCATGTATCTTAAAAGGGAAGAAAAAATGAAGTGGATCTCTAAATTAATCCCAGACGGTTCATATTGCTTTTTGACGCTGAGAATTTCCCTCAAACTCTCTCAACCTGTGATTCACTTCTTTAATATTTGCAACGTTCCGTTGCTGTTGTAATATTATATATTTGCGATGTAATCTGTGCTTACTTACTTATGCAAAAGTCGTCCATAATGCTTGTACGTGCCGGAGCCATCTTGGTCGGGTAGATCCGGTAAGTTACAAGAAAGTCCCGGAGAATCTTGCCATCCCTTTGAGTTTGCTAAGAGGGCATCCATAGCTCGGGAAAAGACCTTCAAGGCTATGGGTATTTGCTCAATCAGATACTCCAACGAAGTGTCGAAGCTCACTCCTGAAGGAAAAATATAAGCTCTCGATTAGGATGAATCGAACCAGGCGAACAATCACGGCATGCCGTTCTCGTACCCAACATTCCAGGCGGAAATCCAGGAGCCAGGTCATTGGGATCGGCAATGACGCTCTGAGTGACGATCCATACGTGATGTTTGCCGGTCAGACCCAATTCCCCCGCCCATTGGAGAATTTCCAAGCCCTCAGTTCGGGTGCAGTAGAGAAGCACAATCCGTGAGTCCGACTTCTTCAGTTCAAAAAGGTCTTCGCGCATCGTCACCTTAACCACATTTTCAATCTGAAGTCTGATTTGAAAACCCGTATTTTATTCAGCTTTAATCGCTTATCCTATGGACTTTCAATGAAATCCCATTAAGCAATGAGTAACCGTATCGAGATAAAAGCGAACCCAGAGTGCCGCATGACTTAGGCCATTTTTTTTTGTTTTCTTGATTCGACCCTTACTCTTCAGTAGTAAATAATCAATGAAATTTAATTTAATCAATTGGTCAAAACTGACCCTTTGGCTCCTGTTGTACCCAATATTTTATCATATTTCACTGTGGTAAATGAGCGTGCCAAAGGTAAGGCGTAGGCACTTGAAATGGGAGGCTCAAAAGCATGTCTCAAAAGCCTCCAGGATAGGAGCCACTACAAATATAAACCAAGTTCCACCAACGTTTATCAAGCTTCTGGTTAGTCAGAAAAATAAAGAATGGCAAAAGAGCATTTCGAGTCGCAAATAAACTTGTACGTTTACTCATTTTCTTCCAAACTCTCTGTAGAAATAACAGCGTTTACGATGGAAGTTTTAGACAGCGACCACTGCCTAACGTGCAGTAGGAAGGAATACCATGTTTTACCAACTAAAGATTGCACCTGCAATGTTTGCGACGAATGCCTTCCTCATTTCCAAAACATATATTACTTGCGTGACCATAAGGTTGAATAACCATCGCAATAAATAATTTTCCAGAAATGACAGTTCCCTGGAATCTTCCTGAAACGCGATTTAGAAACAAATTAGACTAACCGATTACAATTCGGTTTCGAGAGCGGAATAACCCTTGTTTTTTCATGATCAGGGTTGGAAAAGACACAGAAGCTGGCAACTTTAATAAATATAGCTACAATCCCTGCATAGATTTACTACATCAGACAGAAATCATGAGCCAAATCCAGTGCTGTTTGCATAAATTTAATTCTTTTAAAGGCGTTACTCAACATTATCAGTTATCGTCATCCAGGAAAAAAATATCTTGCTGAGTGTTGCCAATTCTTTGAAATGGCGTGTTGCCAACTTACACCATCCATGTGTTCAAGAGGCTTTGGAATGCTATATTTCTAGAAATTTCAATTTCGTTTTGGCCGTAAAAACCCCCCTCAAATTAACTACATTTTTTGGTGCTTCATAATGGCCAAAATGATGCGGTTCTTTGAAACTTCCCATGATACCCTGGTTTGATGTACGTTCGCCATCATATAGGTTGATCATATGATCAAATTAGAATGTTTTGAATATGGTTCAATTCAGATCAACTTACGGGTTTCTTGAAGGGAGTATCTTATCTCGAACAGACTGAATAAAATCCTCATGACCCGCAATGTTGCTGGTGAGAATCGAGAACTGCTTCCATTGGTAGCGACGGAGTAAAGCCAGCATAGCTTCGGCTTGATGATCAATACTTGGAGCAAGATGAACCTGGAGGTCTTCATGAGACTGATGATGAGGCAAGGGAAGAAACGAAAAGAATGAAACAAAACTTCAAAAAAATTCGGAAAGCTTTTATTACCCTGATTTCTAGACCAGCATTGTCTGCAGCCCATGTGATGACGGGGATGCCTAGAAACGCCGTCAGTTGCAAGAAATATTGAGACGAGGCCGTGGATCTTCCAAACAGTTCATTATTGGTCATGAACACGATCGCTGACACGTTGTTCTGCGCAAAATTATCGCAAAGAGTGCCCAATATCTCTAGAGGAGTCATTAGTAGAGAGGGACAGAATATGATGAAAAACATCATTTTAGAGACTAGAATATGCACAAAAGCAGATCAAAACGTGAAAGAAATGCTCAAAAGCCTGTAATATCCAAATTAATTCCTCTAAATAAAGCTTAAAGCATGGGCTACAACTCGAAAAATTATTTTGAATTCGAAAGTATTGAATAAACGGAAAGTAATCACGAAGAAAAGGCTCCGGGCAATAAGAACGATTTTGGAGGCTACATGTAATAAATGCAGGACATCAGTAACGAAATTACGATAATTTGTTCGTTTTTTTTGAAAAAGCAACTAGAAGTCCATTATATTTTAATGTTGTGTAATTGTAACAACCCAAAAACTAAAAAAAATACTCGTTCCTATTTCAGTTTCCAGAATGGCCTTGAATTTCTCGTTGATCTCGTGACTCTGAGGGTGTTCTTGGTTTTAAATCTTGTTGCATTTGCGACTTTATTTTTCCATCCTCTCAATCAAATTCCGTTGGACTGACGGCCTGATTTTTTAGTATAATTGTCAAGCTGGGAGAAGTCTTTTTTGGCTTGAGTATGATGAATCAAATTTCCATGACTTAATGCGCAGGCTTCTAACAAGGAAGCTTTACCGGCTTGACAATGTCTAATACTGTTTTTCCATCATGATTTTTGCGACATTGTTGTAAATTTCCAAGAATCATTACCCTGCCCAGGATCCCAATCTTGTCTCCTCAAAGCATTACAATGCAATAAATACATTTTGAACATTTTTGCCAAGATTAAATACCAATGCTCGTTATTGAAAAATGTTGACACGAAGTCTCTAAATGTTACGCGTTAGGACTGCTTGAGACAAAAAACACAGTGTCTTTAGAGAGGTGTGGTCTTTATTGGGCAAAAGCCGTAAAATATTGGTCACTTGAATTCTAGGAAACCTAACGAGTAACAAAAAACGCCATTACATTTCTTTTCGAGTCTCGGTTGTGTAAAGAATTACTATTTTTAACCAAAGTAATTGTAACTGTAATCCGTTCCTTTTCTTGAGGAACGACTAATGCCCTGAATTTATTTTGAAACTAAATCCGAATACGCCTCACCAGTGGGTCCAGGATTGACCTTCATCATAATACGATGAATTTGATCATTGGGACGAAAGGCAAATAGTTTAGAGCCAGCTTTACGAAGCTCAAAAATGGATTTCGATACCATCTTGGTGTAATCTCGATCCTTGTATATTGAATAGGGAACAATGAGTCCCAAATGAACTTGACGGGACTCGACCAAGGCCAAATATGCCTAGCGTAAAGAAGAAATCGAGATCAATAGCGACAAACCTGAGAGCGCAATTTGACACGAGGACAGGGAGAGGTTATTGTCCCCTCACAAATGTCGAAATTATCAATTGACAGGTTTTCTTACCAAGCTCGAGACTGCCGAGAAGATCAACACGGTGCGCGTGACACTCATACCCATGCTGTCAATCCCCTCCGAAATTGGGAAGACTGGAGTTCTTTTTATTTCCAATGAACAACTTTTTACACTTTTTCACGCTTCAGTTCCGAATCTGAATGACCACAACCAGCAACCTCTGGAAAAGTGCCCTTCATTTCTTGAACCAGAGACTTCCAGCGAAACTGTTTGGGACCAAAAGAGCTAGCTAGTTAGCTAGCGAGCGAGCGAGCGAGCGAGCAAGGAATCATATCCTCCTACACACTCTGGGCCTCTCTGTTCCCTCGTTCTCTTTTTATCCCACCCATAGTACACAATCTTGACTAGAGACCCAATACTCTTGGATAAGGGGAGCTTTCTCAACAGCATCATCTGAAGTCCCTTCCGACAATTCGAGACCAAGTGACAGAGACTTGGAAAGTTAACACTTGCCCAATGGGTATTTATGATTCCACCCTCTATACATACAATAATGGAATGGGGCAAGACTTAGAAAATCTTGCAATCCAGGATTTAGGGTTATACGAGTGGCCAACCAATTGCGTGAATCTTTTTGTGGACGATTCTTCGTCCATAATGAATGTAATCAG
>NC_081440.1:7988466-8065752 GCF_007210705.1 Tigriopus californicus | reverse complement strand
ACGAGTGGCCAACCAATTGCGTGAATCTTTTTGTGGACGATTCTTCGTCCATAATGAATGTAATCAGAATGTGATTGCTTTCACTCAATCCGATCCGAATCCAAAAGCATTTGGTCAAGCTGATCCAAATCAAAATTGTTTTACTTGATCAGATCTAAGTCCATTTTTCATTCAATCCAATACGAATCCAAGAAAGTTCATTCAATCCTCTCGAAATCAAATGCCCAGTTCTATCCACAAGGACTGCATTTTCATTGTTACAATCACAACGCACGGAGTATTTTTGCCCTAAACCTTACCAGGGTTGCTCAAAAAATTGCCAATGTTGGAAGCTGTGGTATGGCTTAGACTGTATTATTCTTGGAAACAAATACCCACAGTTTTGAATGTGTTCCAATTTGGACCATAATATTGCTAAAACTATAGGACTATCCTTTCTTGAACACCCAAAAGCTTTGACGCTGAACCTCCCTTGAAAAAGGTTAATACGCTCCATAGCTTGATATTTATATCCATTTTCAAATGATTCAAAAATTGTTACAAAATCATAATTTAAAAACTAGATAATTTGTTGGCTGCAGTGCAACAGGAAATTTTTGGTTTGATTCGCGATTCTCGTCTTTTATACCACTTATAAAACAAAGGCTACTGTGTCAAAAAATGGGTGAGCAAGTGATCAAAGATGTCAATAAATTCGGGCATGTCAATGAGCTTATTGGAGGTCACAATGGTTATCGTAGATAGGATAGATTGATACAAATTAAGAGAGGTGGTGTTATTCCATGAGCCCAATGCTTTAAAATTTCTTTGTATTTAAAGGACCTCGATGACCTGGACGCATAGGCTATCAGTATAAGGACGAGAAATGCAATTATCTGGCTCAATTGGCCATTGATTTTTTTTTCTGCGCACCACTATGTAGGTTCTTTGATCTGCCGCATTCCATTTTACTTTAAAACTTCCGATTGCCACGTACAGCACGGTCCAGTATAATTGAAATTCGTATCTTTATTGGCTTACACGGCAGCTTATCAAATAAATTTTGCCGTTATTTAGAACCAAATGTCACATCAGTATTCCAACGCAAAAATGAGCTCCTCCCATGGAGTCAAACTCATATTCTATTGAATATTTCAGGGACTCGAGGATACATTGATTTCTTGTATTTAGAGGTACTCTAGGGTTCCCATAAGTTCTAGGCTTTTTGTTTGGAACCCAATGATGGTGGTGATCTAGCTATCTAGCAGGGCATGGTACGGGAAGCTCTTAACTCCTCCAAAAGAGTGCTCCTTTCACAAATTTCCAGAGAGAGAAATTAAAAACAACTCAAATTATTGCATTGGTTTGAGTAAAAAGAGATGATCAATTCTGATGAGTAGACTTTAGAGTGTACCGAACATTGAGTACCGAACGTTTAAATCCAGGGACGCATTTAACATGAAAACTCTTTTCAAATCAATAGCCCAACCACATCTTGAAGATGCTTCCCCAATCTGGGCCCCAACGTCAGCACAAAGGTTAAATAAGATTGAAAGAGTACAGCGATGTTTTACAAAATCCATTGAAGGTATGTCTAACGATCCCTAACCAACCTTTTGTTCGAGGGTGTCCTAGAGCGGCAAACTCGAACTCTTTGCATGACCAAATATTTTATGAAATATGACTTTACATGACTTACAGAGAATTTAATTCCTTTGCATCGGTTAATATCCCGAGAATTAGCAAGGGAAAAAAAGATTTTTTTTTTGACTAAATGCATTTGGCATATCTTCAGTATCCTCCCACGACCTCGAATGAATGTATGTAGATCGAGGGTCTGGAACTAATCTACGAGTCGTAGCTTGCAGAAGAGAGCAAAACAAAACTCGTGGTTAACAATGTTGTTGACATCCTTTGTTATAAGAAGGCCACAACTTTGAAATCAATCTCCATCAATACTAGCTTGGGTACCTTGTTGACAAACCTGTGTCAATTACTTTTAGAGGGTTATTGTTTACCATTACAATGATATTTCTTGATTTTCAAGTAGATTTACAGTTACTTTCGAATTGTAATTCAATTCCATTCCTTTTCTGATGTACAGTCTCTTTGAGAATTATTTCGTTTTAAGGAAAAGTATGTCAACATCCTTAACAATAAAAAGAAAAAAAGTCAAGTGAGGAGAAGGTGGTAGTGCAGCCACCAAAATTAGATATATTTGAATGCTTCCCAAAAAGATACTATGAATGAAAAACCAAAATGAAATTGTAAATCTGTTCGTAGTTTTGACTAAACATAGTCAGGAGGTTCCAACTTCCAACTTAAAGTTGCTGGGAAGGAAAGAGGGAGATGTGCAAAAATATATTTAAACATTGTTTAGAGTTGCACAACGCTTTCACTTACTTTGTTTCTGTCGCATTTATTCCTGTAGTTAATATATCTAAAGCTTTAACCTAAGTACTGGTCTCTAGATAAGCCAGTAGACGTTCCTTGGTCCTTTTTCATAATTAAAATAGCTCTTGTTACTAGAACTCTAAATCAAAATTATGCTGGAAACACTATATAAAATTCAAATTTTTGGCCTGCTCTTGGTCAACTACGTAAGCTATTGACAACATAAGCTTGAAACCAACCGCTTTATAAGTAAATTTCATAAAAATGACCTGCCTTTAAGTGAAGAGAAATACTTTTTATTTTTTTTATTTTATTACTTTAATTTGGAAAGTGGCTCAGAGTTGCTATGACCACGATCAGGTCCATATGACGGGAAGCTCGTTCACAGTCCATATTTCTAACAGTTCGTGCCTAATCCAATCGTGAGAGATGCGTGCCATGGCTATGAGAGTCGTATCTCTTAAAATAGTCCTCTGAAGCCCGGGCTCCTATTCTCGTTCGACCTCAGCAGCTGATTCCAAATCAGTGTCGCAAAAATATACGCGACTGAATTGATTGTGTTGGCGAGAATATAAGACCGGAACGTAAAATGTAAGCTTGTGAGGTGTTCATCCCGATTCAAGTCTGGCAAGCACACCATATTACGTGTCCAAATCCCTGTTCGTAAAACTCTCTGAAAGATGTTGAAAAGTTGCTCCCTTCCACGGGAAGAAGGGCAACGGTTACGAAGACAAGTGAGACAAAGGTGTTTTTTGTGAGGATTAAAAGACGTTGCTGTGGGATGGTCTGACATAAATTTTGTAATTTAGTCATAAGAATGTTCCAATTCGATACAATAGTGTCTCAAAAAGCACAAGGAGCCAGGCAAATGGTTTTTATAATTCGATTTGCCCTCTTTGGCCGGTGCATTGGCGCTATAACCTTTGTCATTCTTTGGAAGCACTGATCTCCTCCTGAAATCGGGCCAAACTACAGGTAAAGGCATTTCAGAAAGTGAACGGTATGGACTCAATTATGACGTCAACTGTGGGGCAATTGACTCCTTTAAGTAGCAGCTGAATGAGGATATCAGTACAAATTTTGGGAGGTCACTAGGACACTTTCAGAACAGTAAAGGTAATAAAAACCTAAGATACAAAGCACAATATTAGACAAAAACTGTTTCTAAGGTTTCAAAAAGATTTCGGTAGGAATAGGAAGTTCTAAAAGAAGAAAAAGAAGTCCAAAATGGCTTTTTTTCAGCTAAAAGTTATTTCTAATCATGTTAGTCAGTCATATTGTGACAATTTATAAAAATACAATGTGAAATGAACCATTCCTTATATGGATCGATGAACTGGAACTCTAATTTGATCCCTTAACAAAGAAGTATGAAGCCTCAAAAGAGTCAGTAACTTACCTAAATTTGATGGTGACATTACCTTCATTTCTTACTTCAACGTCCCAAAGATGCAAGACCAGACAAAAGGAACATGAGATTTGCTCTTGGCCAACAGGCCTTTGGGTTTAAGTTAGGATGCCTGTTGATCATGGTTGAACCAATGCTGGGTTGGAACTTTATGTTACCTTTCACCTTGTGGCAAATGTCCTTGCTTCTGCTTCTTAGAAGGCTGTAGAGTTGACAGGCTACCAAAACAATATTCACCATCCTTCAGTAATATCCACAGTGGTGATTAAGCGTCTGCTTAAATACTTAGACTACTAATAACAACATTCATGGCTGGAACAATAAATGAATTCACTTTTGGAAACCACGCTACTTCTTTTATTTGAAATTAATTCATTAGTTCACTTACAGTGAACTGATATCAAGAATTATTGTCCAATCAGGATGAGAAGGATATTCACCTAACATTGGCTGATCTTTCTTTTTCAAGCATCTTTAGCCCTAGATAGCATGTTGCTTGTTTTGAGCCAATGTTTGATATCCTCTTATTTAAGCTCATGGCACATATCACATTCCATACTTGGTTGTGGCTCCCTCCAGTTTTAAGATGTTATTGTTGTGGCTTGAGTCTAGGTAATCACTAGTGTTAGGATCAAATTTCAAATTCAGCCAGAAAACGTGAAAATTGAAAGCACCCATCATAACGCAAAAAGTAAAGTTTGAGCAAAAAGGAGCCCTGTGATGGAAGAACAATCAGGATTACCTTTTGGGGCTAACTAACGGGTGGCGAACATTCCAACAATAATGTCATAGACCACTGAAATTGTAAATTGGTAGTTCTAGTCGCAACCTACCTCTCTTGATAATTAATTTGATCCCCTCTGTAGCAATGAGCCGTCGCCCCTTTGGTGACGTCATGGCAGTGTGTCAGGGTTGTAGAAGCCGGCCAGCCCCAAAGAGTAGACCCTCACACCGCACGCAGTGAACGACAGTGAACGAGAGAGAAGGAAACCGTTCTTCGATCCGTAGTCCGAAGTAGCTCACCCAAGATTGAGCCCCCATCCCCCCCCCCGCGTCAGCAGTCCGGGTGGAGGAGTCTCCGCCAGTCTCCCCGCCCCCCCCTTCACCTCCACGCTAGGAGAGTGAGTGCTCTCTCTTTTATCGTTCGTTCTTTTTTTCGGCCTGGCCGAGCGAGTCTCGTTCTCCGAGACGTGATTTCGGCGTGTGAGTGTGTGTGTGTGTGTTTGTCTGTCCATCGGTGTGTGTGTGTCTATCCGTCTGTGTGTCTGTGAATAATTGTGTGTTTCTCCTTCGTGCTGTTCGTTCAATGTGTGGATGTGTGGCCCCGCGTTCGCCATCCATCCAGCCATCCATCCAGCCATTCAGCCCACCATCGATCACGTGGCCCAGATTCACCACGCCCTCCCCACACCCACCACCGTCCAAGCCGAGGGGCATTAGTCGGAGTGCCGCCGCGCCAGCCGGGCCAAGACTGGACTGAGTCAGACCTCATTGCTCAGGCCCAGCCCATCCGCCAGCCAGCTCGGGCTGGCCCAGGCTGAGCTCATCCCGGGCCCCGCCCACTGTCCAAGTCCGGCGACATCGTCCACGTTCCGGCCTTGATCGGCATGAATTGGCAACCCGAGGCGCAGGGCTTGGCCCAGATCTTGCAGTTGCTGCGGGAATCTCAATCGCCGGATACGACCATTCAACGCTCGGTTCAGAAACGACTCGAAGAGTTGAACCGCTTCCCGGACTTCAACTCCTATCTGATCTATGTGCTGACTCAAATGCCCCAAGAGAATGAGGCCACCCGCTCGCTGGCCGGCCTCATTCTCAAGAACAATGTCAAGGCCCATTTCCACGAGTTTCCTCCGCCCGTGGCTCACTTCATTCGCAGCGAATGTCTCCGCGCCGTGGGCGACCCCTCGCCGCTTATCCGGGCCACCATCGGCATCCTCATTACCACCATCACCTCCAAAGGTAAGTTGGACGCCCGCCCCGGCCTACTGACGCGCACCAGGCCTGGCCCGTTTACCCGCACGCCCTACCCCCCGATTCATGGTTATGTTTGATATGTTTTCTAGGTGATTTGGCACAATGGCCCGATCTGCTGCCCAAGTTGTGCGAGCATCTCGAGTCCGACAATTATGCCTCTTGCGAGGGCGCTTTTGGCGCCCTGCAAAAGATCTGCGAGGACAACGCCCAGATGCTCGACGGCGATGTGCTCCACAACCCACTGGCCGTCCTCATTCCCAAGTTTCTGGAATTCTTCAAACACAACAGTGCCAAGATACGGTCCCACGCTATCGCTTGCGTCAACCAATTTATCACTTGTCGTTCCCAGGTTTGTAACCCATCACCGACGGCCCCCTTCCCCCTTCAACCGGACCTCGCTCCGTCGTACTACGGAGGTGGCTGACGATTTTGTTTGCGTTTTCCAGGCCTTGATGACCCACATAGACGCGTTCCTCCACAGTTTATTCTTCCTGGCCAATGACACGGACCCCGAAGTGCGTAAGAATATTTGCCGGGCATTAGTCATGTTACTCGAGGCGCGAATCGATCGTCTCATACCTCACATGAATAACATCATCGACTACATGCTGCAACGCACCCAAGATGCCGACGAGGGTGTTTCTTTGGAGGCTTGTGAATTTTGGCTCTCGCTGGCCGATGAACCTGTGTGCAAAGATGCGCTGCAGCCTCATCTGGATAAACTGATTCCCATCCTGGTGCGTGGCATGAAATACTCGGAGATCGATATCATCCTGCTCCGCGGGGATGTCGAGGACGACGAGATGGTGCCGGATCGGGAAGAGGACATTCGTCCTCGGTTCCATCGCTCACGTAATCACCATGTGGGTCAACTCTCGGACTCGACCAATGGACAGCCCACCGCCTCCAATCCGGATGGCAATCTATCCGATGATGACGCCGGAGACGATGATGATGACGATGACTCGGCCATGTCGGATTGGAACCTAAGAAAGTGCTCGGCCGCCGCCCTCGATGTTTTGGCCAGTGTATTCCGAACGGATTTGCTACCCGTGCTGCTACCTATCCTCAAGGTAAGACATTTGTTTGTTAGTGTGGGCGAAATCAAGTATGGTCTCGCTGATGTTGGAACATTGTTTTTGCTCCTCACTTGGCAGGAAACCTTATTTCATCCGGAATGGGAAATCAAAGAATCTGGGATCTTAGCCCTCGGAGCGATTGCAGAGGGGTGCATGGAGGGCATGGTTCAACATCTCCCCGAACTCGTTCCCTTTTTGGTCAATTGCCTGTCAGATAAGAAATCACTGGTACGTTCCATCACATGTTGGACCCTGTCCCGTTATTCCCACTGGGTTGTGTCCCAGCCCCACGAGTCCTACCTGAAACCTCTCATGTCCGAGCTGTTGAAGCGCATTCTGGACTCCAACAAACGAGTCCAAGAAGCGGCTTGCTCAGCCTTTGCCACCTTGGAGGAGGAGGCTTGCACGGAGCTCGTGCCTTACCTGGGATTCATCCTTAACACGCTGGTGTTTGCGTTCCAAAAATACCAGCACAAGAATCTGCTCATTCTCTATGATGCGATAGGTAATTATCAAGAATCAATAAGCTTACCATTACACCCAGATGGATCTAATTTTACAGAGTTTGGTACAACATCCATCCCATTTGGGGCTGGTAAAAGTTAGGTTTTGGTTATCATTCGGTTTAATGCCTGGTTGTACTCATAAGAAGACAATCCTAAAAATTCTTTGAATACGCTATAGACCGACCGTATACGACTTTTTTTTTGCCATGTTCATTTTTATTCCTGTGCCCTCCCATTCTAAGCATCAAAAACGTGTTGAGTTTTTTTTTCAGCTCATCCTGTCAATTTTTAGCATCAATAATTCTTGTCATGATTAGATTTTGTCTTTGTAAGAATAAGGGTTGAGAGCAAGTTATTTGATAATGCGTTTCTAATTCTGCAGGCACCCTGGCCGACTCCGTTGGGCAGCATTTAAATCAGAGCGAATACATAAACTTGTTAATGCCTCCTTTGATTGAAAAGTGGAACATGCTCAAGGATGAGGACAAAGACTTGTTTCCATTGCTGGAATGCCTCTCATCCGTGGCCACAGCCCTTCAGGAAGGATTTCTCCCCTATTCTGAGCCCGTCTACCGACGGTGTGTCTCGCTTATTGAGCAGACATTGACACAGCACGCGGCTTACCTGCAAAACGCCGAACAATTTGATCAACCGGACAAAGAATTCATGATCGTGGCATTGGATCTGTTATCGGGCTTGGCTGAAGGCTTGGACGTACACATCGAATCTTTAGTGTCCACCTCGAACATTATGCACCTGCTGTTTCAATGTCTACAAGACCCAATTCCTGAAGTGAGACAGAGCTCATTTGCGTTATTGGGCGACTTCACCAAAGCTTGCTTCGTTCACGTCCGGCCCTGCATTGACGACTACATGCCGCTGGTGGCGCAGAACTTGTACACAGACCATATATCCGTGTGCAACAACGCCACTTGGGCAGCTGGGGAAATTGCCGTGAAATTGGGCCCGGACATGAAGCGTTTTGTGGTCAACCTCTTACCTCCCTTGATCGTCATAATCAATCGGAATAACACTCCGAAGACTTTACTGGAAAACACGGCCATCACCATTGGGCGCATGGGACTCGTGTGTCCTCATGAAGTGGCGCCCTCACTAAACCAGTTTATCCGACCTTGGTGTACGTCCTTGCGGAACATTCGTGATAATGACGAGAAAGACTCCGCCTTCCGAGGCATTTGTCACATGATTACCGTCAACCCTGCCGGTGTGGTGCAGGATTTCATCTTCTTCTGTGATGCCATTGCATCGTGGCAAACCCCGCAGGACGACCTCAAACAAATGTTCCATAAGATTCTTCATGGATTCAAGGAGCAAGTAGGAGTTGAGGCGTGGAATAATTTCGCCTCACAATTCCCTCAGCCACTGAAGGAACGTCTGGCTAGCACCTACGCCATTTAACATTTAACCATATGTGAGTGTGAGACGTGGACCAATGTGCTATATGGCATAGTTGATGACAGATCAAGTGGCTTTTGGAATATGTGGGACCGGCCATTTGGCGCTATGCTTGGCCCACATTGCTTACTACCAAACTGTAGGTCAACTAATATCACTACCTACCAACATAACTAAGGACCTACCTAAGGAATACATTATCGTCCTCTCTGTAATGTCTTTAAGTCCAAATACACAAGGCTAGGATGGTGTTTCATGGTGTCTTTCAAAAAACATTTTTGATTAGTACTAGACTTAGTCGTCGAAGCAACTGCCAAGACAATTTAATGCTGAGAAATGCCCGACAAGAACGGAGGTGGAAAAATATTGGCAGACCAGGTAAACAGGAAAATACGGAATCCCGGTAAGATAAAGACAATATTCTAGATGGACGAGCCTGATTTTTGAAGAAATCAATAAAATGCAATAACACGGCACTTTATTAATCACTAATCGCTTCCTTGTAAGGAGACACGTAAAGTAAATCATTCAGCAAATAAAATCAGCTTTTACCGCCAAGGTCACGGGCCAGCTTTTCCAGATTCAGCTCCTCACGGACCCCATTCATATGAATCCCAGCTCCGAAGACAACGAAGAGATGCCACAAAGCGTGAGCAAAAGGAAGGATGCCATCCATTTTAAAAAATATCACGCCCACTAAGTAAGAAAGGCCACCGAGTGATAGATGGACTAGAGATTGCCAAGAGATCTGCAACATGATAGGCTCATCATCAGGAAATGTCGAATTGTGCATCCTGTCCTGGGCCTTTCTGGCCAGTATGAGAAAAGAAGCGTCAGAGGTCGGTTAAATTCGATGTGCTTACCGAATCGAACAGGAAGAAAGCGGGCGTGGTAGCCACTATCACGTAAGACAGAGTTTCAACCATTTTGTATCGATCATGGCAAAGCTGTTGAAACACGATGCCGACGAGTGTCCACACTATGAGGCCCCACTGCAGATCATGGTGAATGTGTAAAAGCTGGACGCGTTCGAGGCTGAGCCACGGAGCGTAAGACCCGGCGATGAACAAGAAAATCATGGCTCGATCCCCTCGATGAAAACCACGGCACAGATCACTAACCCCGGAAAAGATCCCCCCAGGAACACAATGAGCGATTTCATTTCAGATAGCTTGTTGGCGGCGTCAAGAGCCCGCCGGTCCAAAATCAATGGGCGGGCTCATTCAGGCACACAATTATCTACTGTATGCTACTATCAGACCCAAGCTACGCCAGACGGCAGAACACACCAAGTGGCAATAGAAAAAGGTCAACGAACCTGTCTCTTCGCAAGAGGGATAACACGTGGAACAACGTGGAAACCGAGAACAAACCCAGCAAAGCCAAGCTGAAAAGAAAGGTCGAGCGTGAAGTGGGCACGGCCGTACCGCATATCGGCTCTCATTCTCCAACGATGGAAGGGGAATCAAGGGATGAAGGTTGGAATGTCTTACCCGTAAATCACCACGTAGGGCTGAGCGTGGGCCGGTGCCGTGGTCACCAGATCGATGACACAAAACCAAACCGGTAGAATCACCACCTGGAGAACGAGAGCCATGCAATCGAATTAGGCGAATTGAGGCCAATACCTTGGATCATGAAACGAATGGGCCAGGGAGATCCGGTCTCGCTCGGCCCAGTCTGGTGGTGTGCATGATCTGGACTTGCCAGTTCAGATTCGGCATTGGGCTTCGAGACATGGACTATTGTCCACCCAGGGGCTGTCAGTCTTACTTTTTGAAACTTAACCTCCTTGAATCAAACTCAACTTCACCTAAACCTCTATCAAACTTGAAATTGATAGACCACCACGAGAAGAACGGGTCTGGCTTCCAATAACGAAGTGCCAACGACGATAGAGCGATACTAGAGCGATAGAGCTACTTACGCCATGAGTGGCGATATTGGCGATTTGCTCCACAGGGGTGGGCAGATAAGCCGCTCCTCCACGGGCTCGAGCATTCATCCAACGCATTTCTTCAAACTGGATGAGGCTGGCCTCGGGTCACTCCGTCTGTCAACTAATTGATGGGTCGCTCGGTGGGTCTTGGGTGGAGCTGTACTGTTGGGGCATCAGGCTGGGTGGACTCTCAGTAGGCGGTGGTGAGCTTGGGCACACAGTCGTAGAGGAGGACTTGGATTCCTGTCCGAGGGCTCAGCCATCAGCCGGGCCAAACGGGACTAACACATGCCACAAATAGTGGATGTGGGTCAAAATGCATGTCGGTTGAGCGTACACGCCATGATTGATCAACTAACCGTGTGAATGAGTGATTGAGCGTTAGTGAGTGTAGCTTGGATGCATTCTCTTGTTGTGTGAAGAAAGGCCTTGCTAATGGAAGACCTCCAAGAGCAGGCTTGCCAGTCAGGGCTGATCCTAAATCCCCTGAGTGGCCAACAAAAGTTGCCAAAGTCACTCCTGGGGTTCCTATATAGTATAGGGTCAGATTGGTGCAAGCTTTTATTGATGGGAAATGAAGATCACTGGCATGAAAGCCGGTTCATGAACCCGATTTTTCAGTCTCTGTTTATTGATACGCCCAGGAAAAGCTTCTTCGCTCACAATCAGCCTAAAGGTCAACTTACAAGCCAACTCGTGTGGGACTGTTTGGGCTACTGAGGCAAAATAACCAAGAGTGCTAAGTATTAAATTGCTTTAAAATATGCAGCCAAGCTAATCTGGCTACAATCTCAAGATTTTTACCTTTTTTGTGAAAAGTTCTTATTCTTTAAATGATAATCACTTGCACTTGAAAAATAGTATATTCGGCTAGTATATATTTACCACACGGTAAAAGACACATGAAACATGGAATATAAAAAATTAAAGTCTTTTTGGGTTCTGCGTTCAAATTTCAAAGACATGTTAAGCGGCTGCTCAACTATTAACAATTCAACGGGCCAGTTTTCGTCAAACTGGCCACTAATTGCCCTGACGGTAGCTTGGCGATAACTTTTCATCATGATAGATGATACACTTTCGATCTCTAGAATATCTTTTATGGCGTTGGGGGATGATGCTATCATGCTAAGAATAGTTCATCGGGTCACTTAAAACACATTCCAGATGCAACAAGTTGTCCTGCTTTTTACCTTATATTCCGCTAGGGGAGTTTTAAGTAGCGTAGTTTATTTTTTGAGCTGCAACTGACGTTTTGAAAAACAGTACTTCTTTGAATTTGTTGGCATAAAAATATACTTTTGGTTATTTTGAGAGCAGCAACATTCGAGCACCGTACTCCATAATAACTTTTTTATTTGTCATCGTTTCCTTCCGTCCAACTCAATCAGCTGTGTGAACACAATTAAGCGGAAGTGGGCAGGATAGGTCTTATTCAGGTTATATCAACCTTGTCTCCTGAATAATGGCTTTAGGTCAGTGAAAAAACATTGTCGAATGTCAAAACATTGTATTGGATTAACGCCTTGAACAACGGTGGCTACATCAACTCAACAGAGATCTAAGCTCCATCCCTTTAATGGCAATACACAAAATGGTCGCAACAAATGCAGTACATGATTAATTATCATAATAAGATTGTAAAATTCGGTAAGGATCATCGCAATGAATAATTACTTATACTCTAACGTTAATAGCTCAACCATTTGGCTTTGAGGCAGAAGGCACAGAAGTTAGGACGCCGCGGGCAATCCTATCATTATTTTGCTTGTACAAACGAGGGCATAGACCAATTAGGTTTTTGAAACAATTGTTCAATCACACCTGTTCTGTTATAATTGCAAAAAACTCAACGTTCGGGTTTTCTGGCCCAAAGCCATGGTCCATGAATAAAGCCAGTAGCAGAAAATGTAATAGAAATCAGTGCTGAGGCGAGTCCGGACCCGAGTTCGAGTGCACTCTAGTCTTTTATTCGATTTTGGAGATATTGGCCGGACTCGAGTCTTTTAGTAGCTTTTTGGGTAACTACAATTTTTCCAATAAAGCCAGTAGAATTTTTTTTCGAAAGAAATGAATAAAGTACAGTGATTTTGTTACTTTACTCACGAAAGTCTAAAGATATGGGCGGGTTTCACGCCAAATTGGCCTGCTCTTGGTCATGGCCAGGGCTGTCCAAATAATGCAAGTAAAATTGCAATATGTACTCTATGAAATACCTATAACAGAAAAAGGCGAAAAATAAACAGGGTGCAGGAGCTAATTTTTTCGTGAGCGAGTTTCGTTCGAAAATGGGTATAATCCTGAACAAACAAGTAATAGAATAAAAATCTTGAACAAAAGCCTCTTCAAAGTGTTCCATCAACAACTTCTATTTAGTGGCCTCCCTCAGCTTCAATTACGGCCTCCAAGGTGACCAAAACCTGGTGCATGTCGTGATAGTGAAGTATAGGGGTATCTCATTCCAATGTTTCTCAATGCTGGTCTTCAGCATGTTTATATTGGGATGGGAGGTCCTTCCAACCTTCTCCTGCATGAAGCTCCAAATGGAATGGCCCAAGGGGTTCAAATCAGGCAATGATGGAGGCCACATCTCGTTGGACCAAAAATTTGTTATGTGCTTCTTGCTAAATGATTGGGCCCTGATGGAGGTATGTGTGGGGGTACCACCTTGTGTCCACACATACTTCCTCAATGGGTAATGGATCTTCAGCCAGAGCATTATGGTCCACCTTAACACTTTGCAGTAGGCCTCACTCATTATTGACCTTTTCATTTCAACGAAAAAAGTGGACCGTCAGACGCAACGGCACCGAGGACCATCACCTGAGTAGGACTTTCGGTGCAGAAGCTTCCCATTGCGCCTTGGGATGTTTCATCAAGGTATCAGGCGTTTCTCCGGTTGAGGGCTTGATCCACTGTGAAAATTTTCTTGTCACAGAAAATTGTTGGTGATAGACAAGCTGCGCTTTAACCAATTCAGTAACAAGGCACACCTTTCAAGTCTCTCAGTCTTCAAGGACATTGTCAAGAAGTGTCTGGAGGTCTATCATAGCTTTGAAGCCTTCGTGAACGGCCTTCCTGATGGTGTTCTTGTCAACATTCACCTGCGCATGGAGACTGTTGGGTCCACATGAATTTTGGCCTTTAAAATCACTAGAAAGTCGTCATCCCGTTTGAGACAAAACAGTGTGGGCATTATCCACAATTCGCGGTGGGCATTCTCCACGAAAAGGGTGGGCATCATCCACAACTCACGGTGGGCATCATCCACAAAACAGTGTGGGCATCATTCACAATTCGCGGTGGGCTGAAGGGCCCCAAACTTGGAGAGCTACAGGCCCCATGCAGAAAGGTGGCAAAAGGCCACACGCAGAAGGGCGACATAAGGCCACACGCAGAAAGGCAGGCGGGACAAGTCCACAAATGGTGTGCCGGATTTTCCTCAACAAGGGGATGGGTATGTCTGCAAAAGGCGGTCCTTGGCTTGGAATCTTGATGTCCTTAAAGGCCCATAAGTGTAGATTCATGATATATGGATGTAGACAGAGGGCAGGAAGCCGGACATGCCGACTGCGCCAATTTATGTCCGTAAGGACACTCCCCAAATATAACCCAGTATTGCCCAGTAATATAAGATGAAGAAGACATTTTTGGCCTTTGTTGTTCTTTTCTGAGGTTTGCTATTCAGCCCAAACAAACCGGAAAATATGAAATGAGCTTGGAGGAAAAATTCCTTCCCGCACTCTGTAGAAAAAGACAAAAATATAGACATGTTTAGCTCGATTTTAGCTCGATTTTAGCTCTATTTACTCTTTGTAACATAATCATCAACAAATTGACCAAAGAGCCAAAAGCCACGGTGAGCAAAAATACAAAAGGATATTGAATTAGGATACACAAGTTTTCTTAAAAAGCAATCTACTCCACCAGTTCCAGTAACTGGACACAGGAAAAGTCGACAAATTGGAAAACTCGACACATTGGAAAGCTCCACATATCGAAAATCTCGACACAGGAAGACTGGACACATCGGAAAACTCGACACAGGAAGACTGGACATCGGGAAAACTCGACAAATCAGAAAATCAACACATTGAAATTTGCATTATACTTTTTGTCAATGCAATATGAATATTGCTATAGGTAGTTTCACAATCCAGTTCTAATTTCATAAAACAAGAAATAGTCAAGCTTTAGCAATAGTAACTGAACAGGTTTAACTATGCAAGACTTGAGCCTGTTTTAAACACTCCGTGTACAGATAGAATTGAGACCAAGTTTTTCAATAATTAGAGAGACATTAAGTGATTATAATTGAAAATGTATTTCATGTGATTCTTTTATAAATATCTAATGATTATAAAGATACCTCTATTTTTCAAAATAACTACCTTTGGCGGCAACCACAGCCTTGAAACTTGATTTTGTAGAATTGGTTTCGGCATGCATCTCCTCAGTGGAGATATCGTCCTATTCTCTGACCAGATTTATTTTTAGAGTCTCCAAATTTGGTACAGACTTGCCTTTTCATCTCGGTTTGTTTATTTCCACACAACCCAGTGCAACTGTGGAGTTTACATTCGAAACAAGATAAGTTGATCCTCAATTTGTGATTTAGAAGAGTTTCCTTCTACTAAATTTGCTTTTCCAGAGATGGCAATCAAAGTTCAAAAGTTTTTAAAGATATTCGTGATAATGTGACCAATAGTGACTAATTTCAGTAGTCACAATTTGTTTTACCAAATATGTGACAAAAGGTTTCAAATTGTGACCAATTTGAGCTTTTTGTCACTAAATATGACGATCTGGGCACCTTGTCGTAGTCTTCCCTGTCGATTTGAAGGCCTTGATCACCCGAAAGACAGTTGCTCGGCTCACAGTGGAATTCAACATTTTGACAATTTTTGTTGCCGAGTGGCCCGCATTAAATGCAGGTAAAATGAGGTTTCGCTTCATTTGTTCGGATGCCATTTTTGAGGATAATTTAAATTTTTTTTTTAGAGGATCATTTTTATACAATGAGAAGATATAACATCTTTTTGAAAAGGGCCTGGAAGTTCAAATTATCTAAGTAGAGGTGATGTTTGGGCCAGTCTTAATTCTATTTGTAGACAGTGTAATTCAACATGATGAGAAATTAGGGCTGTTAAACCATAACCCTTGAACTCCTAGGATGTTTGAATTTTGGTGAAAGGCACTGAGGTGTTCAAAAACAGTCACCATTTTGTTTATCATTAACAAGAAAGTTGTTGTAGTTATAAATTTGACACAAAAAGAACATATTTTAGAGACTGTTTTGTAAGAAGCCAATATCAATTCAACATGATGAGAAATTAGGGCTGTTAAACCATAACCCTTGAACTCCTAGGATGTTTGAATTTCGGTGAAAGGCACTGAGGTGTTCAAAAACAGTCACCATTTTGTTTATCATTAACAAGAAAGTTGTTGTAGTTATAAATTTGACACAAAAAGAACATATTTTAGAGACTGTTTTGTAACAAGCCAATATCAATTATTCCTGCAACGGGGTTTGGCGTTTCATAAAGCCCTCACGGGATTCACAATACAAGGCCCTTTCTCTTTGGTTTAAGAACTGCTTAGGTTAGAATAATACTTTTCAGAGATGACTGGGTCAAGGCAAAATTTAGAGCCTGTAGAAATTTCTCCTTTTCCCATGGGCCCTTTCATTATTTGCTAAAAGACTCAAAACCATACCCACTCACGCCATTCAATGCGTTCCTTTCTTTGCATGAAGTCCTTAAGAATGAGTTTTGAATAAAGTCTATAAGTCGCGTGTTCTTTTAGTTTAAGTAGTACCTTTAGAATCCTTCGTTTTTGTAAATTTTATCTTTCATATTATCTTAGCATGCATTATTTCGGTTTTTGCTCGTTACCTAACTTAAAACCATAACGGAAATTAAACCTATAACTTGCCATTGTCAAAACTGATTTAACAAAGTTTGATGTAGCCTCTCAAAATAGCACCTTGCACCCTCATTATTTATAGAATTATAGTTTTTCAAAATATTTACATACTCTGCATAGATGTAGAACAAGAAGATATATTTCAAGAGTCGCGGGAACATGGTTGAGCAAACCAGTACTGTTGTTCCCCTTGAAGGACCCGGCCTGGAATTTGGTGTGTCTGTGTGGTTGACCTTGAAATAGCCTACAGGTAAAGAGAGAGAAGAGGCATGTAAGTGATGTGTCGCTTATGAACCCACACTCTCCACAGTGGTAAGTGAATACTCATTCTGAGTAACGCCCAAGCCTTAACTCGGAGGTATGAGCGTTTAAAAACCTCGCCTCTGGTGATGACCGTTCCTTTGGACACCAATTCTTCAAGATCGGCATTTAAGACGAGGAACAGGAGCGGCCATATCACCAAGCTCTGCGGGCTCCCAATCGTTGTTGGTAGCACGGTTGATTTCTCCTTGTTGCATTCCCCCAATTGGTACCGATTTGTCAAGTGTACGAGGTTGTCCAACGTATTACAGAGGGTCCTGCTCCATACAGCTGCAATTTTTCAACAACAGACCAGGATCAATGGTGTTAAGGGCGGCGCTCAGGTCAAAGAACAGGGCTCCGAACTGAAGTGCGTTGCTCTTAGCCGCTTTCCAATCATGGTCGGCTCCACCAATCGCCTGGACCGTCAAAAGACCGATGCGGAATCCATATTGGCTGTGAGGGAGGATATCGTTTCCTTCTCTAGATATGATACAAACTGTCTATCGACAACCCTTTCCGTGTTTAGAGCACGAGGGAAGGACATTGATGGGTGGGTCTGTAATTTGCCCTGTTGGTTCTTGTGTTCTTCTTATGAAGTGGTAAGGCCTTTCCAACCTTCCAGCAAATTTTGAACATGCCATAAAGAAGAACTCCATTTATCATCCACGTTGGAGGAAATGCAGCCACGTAGGTGATTTGCATGGACATCCGAGCATTTGAATGCTTAGAACTTCTGGATTGCATTAATTACTTCACGCTCGGACACAGTTCTGAGATTGAAATTTATCGCTTGGCAGTCCAATCAGGAGGCTCGATTATAGGCACCTTTGAGCGGATATTTTCCATTGTCGCCACTTTCTACCCTTATGTTGTTCACTATTTGGACGAAGTGTGCATTTGGAATGTCTGGTGTTTCTTGGGGTGTTAACATAACCCCCTCGTAGTTCTTGATAAGAATTAGAAGTTGCTTATTTTGACCAGTAATCTATGGGTTATTTCCGACAGCCTGAACTCGTTTTCGAACATCGTTTCTGATCTGGTAATGTGCTTGCATCTTTTTCGGAGTTGACATAACTTCTTCGTTTGTCCTCGACCTCTTGCATTGTCCCGTTGTCGTCGGAGCTTACGTAACCGGGCACTAGGCTTTGTCACGAGTTTGGACTCGCATAGAACTATTTTCAAAGGTGCATGAAGCTCTAAAACTTCCACAAAAAGTTTGTGAAACAGAATTGCGTTGTCCTCAACACATCCATAAGCAAGCCTCTCCCAGGGACAAGCCACCATGTCGGCAGAAAAGACAGTTGAGCGCAGCTTGGTGTAGTTCTGGAGTAATACTGATATCCTTCTTTCCTTTGCTTACATCCATTCCAAAGGACCAGACCAATAACGAGTGGTCACTCATTTCACTACAGATTTGCTCCTTATTTTTTTATCTCACATTGCTGAGGATCCCATCCAATTTTGAACCAATTTGTTGCTCAAGGATGTTTCCCCGTAAGGTTTTGTCGAAAGATGTCCTATTTTATCCAGTTTCCGCTACCAATTCCAGGAGTTGATTTGCTAAGAAGTGTGGTCGGTAAGATGGATCCTAACGTCCTTGTAAGGTCGAGGTTGAAAGAATATTGTATTGTATAAATGTATTTCCACCGCAAATGCGTCATGTTGCAACCTAAGAGAAGAGAAATAAACCAGTGGCAGTATTACGTTGTTAACTAGAAATATTGACTATGACAGAAGTAAAGAGAGTGATAAGGATGGTTGGACTCGCCGCAGACAGTGCATAGACATTCTGCTCTTGACCAAAGATGATAAGAGTCCTCAGAGCGCATAATATAATGATTAGAATCAGCTATTTCTCTGACAAGGTGGCGACGGTAAAGCTTCGAGATTAGTAATCAAATGGGCTGACGAGACCGCCAGAACTCCGTGGGGATATCCTGGATGCGTGTGGGCAGATTGAAGTCGATAGGAGGCATTTCGTCAATGAATGTGAGCCTCAGCCTGTCAAAGTAGACTGGTTGACTCAGTGACCCAGTTCTTTCTCTGGCGATGCACTCAAATAATTGAAAAGAGGCATTGTCTGGCAGATGTGGTGCACTATGGAAGAAGAAGTTTGCTTTGACAGTCCAAGATATCGCGTTAGGAACTTGGTCAGTGTAGCATTGGTGAACGTGATGGCGGACTGAGCAATCCTTCCCGAGATCCAGACTGCCAGACAGCATTCGAAAAGCGGTAGATCTGGAACACACGCAGCACAATATCGAATGGCAAGGAGTCAAGGTGGAGGCGATCGAAGAGAAACCCCAGCCTTGATTTCACCCTTTTGTTAATGCGCTGGAGATGGCATGTAGCGCTCAACTGCTGCGTGAAGTCAATTCCCAGGTAGCGAAATTCCTTCACCCTTTGGAGGGTCTGGCCGTCATAGGTGTAGTTGATGTCATCTTCTCTTTTGGGAAGTCGGCCTCGGAAGAACACCAGGACCTTGGGCTTGTCGGGATTGACGACAAGGTCGTTGGGTCGAAATATCCCGCCATGATAAGGCGTCCCATGGCTGAGGAGCTCCTCTATGATTTGTGAGAGATATTCTATGTAGTTGGTGTGCGTTCCACTCAGGACTGGTAAATTCTGGCTACTGTCGTTTTGCACACCGATTTTTCTTGAACTCTTATCCATACTTGCGGTAAATCGTTTCCATGGGAAAGTATTTTGACGCCTCCGAAGGTTCTATGCCATACAAATATGCAACAACGTTTCCTTTTTTGTGAACATATGTAGTGAAGCCAGGGAGTTCAAATATTTGGCCAGAGTAGTGGATCAAGTCTATTTCTGGGAGCAGTAACATACCATGATTATGTTCATCCATCATGGATTCAATCTCTTTTTCTTAGGCTAGCCCACCTCTCTCTATATATACATATATATTCCTAAAGCCACATCTTACGTCTGCGTGGAGTTTAGAGGTCTTCTTTCCTCTTCGGATATTGTCTTGGAGAGGAGTTGGGGGGTTCTCTTGGCCAATCGCGTAAAACTTCACCCCTTTTTTGACTCCGAGGTAGATTTTCTTCTAGCTTCATTCCCCATTCTATCTAAGTTTTCCTTTTGGGTTTTTGTAAGGTCGGCATCAATTATGTAACGAGTGTTCAAACTGTTCGTAAAGTTCATTTGGTTGTGTGCTCAGAGTGTTCCATTACATCGAAAGGCTTTCTCTCTTAATTCTTTGGCTGAGTGCCGCACCAGCAGAGACCGCCATAGGTTTGGCTTGTCCACATCGTTATCCTTTCGTCTAAGGTGCCTGACGTGTCTCAAATCTTCTGTGAACATGGCTCCGTTGAGACCTGCTTTTTCAGCAGCTTTTTTCTTGTTATGGTTCTTTCCATCCTAGATGGTTCCATTGTTGCATTCCTTTATTCCTCGAAAAATAAGGTTCATCCTACCCTTCCTTGATCACCACTTCCTGGTTTTTGATTGATGTTCTTTTTCAGCTTGGCAACATAGGTACGACTCGCCCTCTCGTTTTATTGTTTCCTTAACCATGTCTTTTATTACGTTTTTAACTTAGGCTTCGAATTGTTTAATTCGTTTGAATAACTCATTATGATCACACCATAGGCAGCAATTTTCTTCTTCCAGCTTTTCAAGCCTTGATATGACATCGTATACGTTGATGTTACCATCAAAGGTCGCAGTGGTCTTGTTTGTGGCTTTTTTCGAAGTATTAGTCGTCCTCGAGCCTGACATATTCGTAATTTAAGGTTCTGGAACCTTGTTTGGGCAAAGGTTCCGATACTTATCCGCCTTTGGCGACGTGTACTAGTTTCAGTGCACCATGCGTTAATAATGGGAACTAAAGATCAGCTGTGAAGATCCACTTTGACCTTGGTTTTTGCCCCATGGTCTCTGTCTTCGACTTTCAAGACCTTGTCATGTATTGACCAATCTAAGGCAGTTTCAAACCACAGGGACGGCCGCGATAGGGTAGAAAACGATTGTCAAATATTCACTCAAAAGACGTATCTTGAAAGGGTAACTTTGATAAATGTCCACAAGTCCCATGGAGCGTTGTCAAACATGTCCGTCCTCAATAACGCAAATCATTATTTCAAAAAGATATTGTTATTATGGTATGTACTAGGGCCCATACTTTGCGCCAATTTTAGATGAAGCTGCTGACTTGCAGTCATGATGGAGTGATTGCAGCAAGAGTAATTTTAAGGTGGCTTTTTGTAATGTAAGTTATCTTTAAACTGATGTCGCAATCTGTCTGTGTGCAAGTTCTCACTCTACCTGTAAAATTGGCTTGCTTTAGAACCAAGATACTGAATATCTATGTGTACCACCTGATTCAATGGTACTTCCACTACTTCAAGGAGACCGTTTTGTCATCCAAAAACAATAATTGAAAAATTTAGACAGTCGAAAAATGGCGTAGCCATTAGTAAGGCAAAAGCCTTCGGTGTCAAAACAAAGACGTTCAGCTGATCAGAGCTGCCGAACAGAGCAATATAAGTTGTTCAATGTAGTACAGATAAGGCGTGTGAATTTCAGTCAAGGGAATTCAAGGAAAGGTGTAATGCGTCACCCTAATTTTGGACATTTTGATGAGGGAGAATTAAAACAAATATCGAAGCCAAGCGTCACTGTGATCCAATCCTCTGTGCCATCACTGAGCAGAAAATCCGCGAAGTTCAATGTTGTCCTTTCTTTACAAAACCATTTTACTTTGAGTGCAATTTCAAGTTGCAGACAAGAATAGCAAAATTGTACTAGGGAGATCAAAACTAATCATTGATTGTTGGCATACTTTTTTATTTTTTATTTTGGCTTGTTTTATCATGGACCTTTCTAGCCGTTGCAGGGAATGTAATCCCCAGTACTAGTAAAATGAAAGGTTATAAGTCGTCTATTTATTATCTTTTTGTGATGTTTGGTCTATCAACGAATTTGAGTTGACAGACCGAGCTAGTCCCTGAATCTAGGGTTGATCAGGAATGCGATCTAAAAATATATCCAAGTCTGACTTAAAAGATATTACCGGATCAACAAGGCCTACCTACGTATTCCCTACGAATATTAGAGTGAAGCAAACTGAACAATGTAGGAGCCCGAGAGAGAAGATAGTTGGATTTCATTGCTCAAACTAGCCTGGATTCTCGAGGGCTTGAAGGTGCTCTCAAAACGCACATTAAGCCTCTACGGTCAATAGAATTGACCCGAAATCCTGGGTAGGGACAAAGCTCATGAATGCTTTTGAAGACGTACAGTACCAGATACCTTTCCTACCTTCTCTGAACACTGTACAGTCCCAAAGTTTTTTAGCCTCTCCCAATACGAGAGATTTCTCATTCCTTTAATGTTCCTAGTGAAACATCCTTGGACCTGCTCGACCTTTTGGAAACCTGCTGAACTCATTGGAGCCCAAATGGGTGACGCGTATTCAAGATGTGGTTGAACAATCGACTTGTACAGAGTTATCATCGTGATGCTATCTCTGGACTTGACTCAATATTAGAATACTTTTCGTTTCAACAAACCGGCAAATGAAAATAGATGACAAACTAAGTACATGCAGGTTGGCTAGGCATTTTGTGCATAGTTTTACTCGATAGAAAGACGTCGACTGCCTATTTTTTCCTTCACTTCTCAGGGGTAATTAAATGCTTAACAAAATTTAAAAAAGGGTTATTGTATGTTGTAGGAATAGTGGGCTTATTTAGTAGGGCCCAAACATTCTTTGTTGCCCCAGCCTAGAAAACGTTAAAAGGAGTTTGTATGCGCAACAGTTGTAAAACCATCAATGATTGGTTCGAAATAATTTTCTATCATTCAAACCATTATTTTCCATTATTACAAGATTGAAGTTGACAAAAAGTTCCCATCTTACAATGTAATTAATGCATAAACATTTGTTTTCCTCCTTCAGTAACTAATGTTTGATCTTTATTTAGAGGGAGATCTTTCAATACACACATGAAGTGAGACCTTCCTTCCTTTTCTAGCCTGCGTTCACGACAGAATCTCGCCATGGCGTTTGATGTCGTACCATGGCGTTTCAATCTCACAAACCCTCAATTCAAAAGCTGCCGACAACGGCGGAATTAACGGCGGAATTAACGGCGGTAGCTATGCTGCTTGCGCCTTCGACAACCTCAAACATCAGACAGGACTCCTATTCAGTTCAGCTATTTGGGGTTTCTGTTTGCAATCGAATTAACAAATTGGAAATATTTTGATTTAAATTGAGAGCCGTTTATGTTCACTACCTGATACATGTTTGGTATGTAAGCGAGAAGGCTTTTTTTCTTCAATCACAAAGTTCCAAGCAACCAAGAAACAAACCCATTGGAAAGGTATAGCCAACCTTTACTTTCTTTATTTTTGTTTTAGACATGTGCTCTTGATTCGGTATACGACTTTCTTTCAACTTGCAAAGCGACTTTATTTCTTTACTATCAATGTATTGAGTCAAAGCTAAAATCATTGAATCATAAAAATGTAGCGGGTAGCTTGCATCTTCACAGATGTTTATACGAATCGTTCCAGGACAAGTCTGAATCGAAGTTGAGCAATTTAGTAGTAGGTTCCAACCCCCCACTTAATTCTTTGAACCTAAGGGAAGTCTAGACTGGCCCGACGGTGCAAGTCACGGTGTGGTGGTGGTGGTGCTGATGGTGTCTGCACCCTAGCCTAGGTGCTATGGTAGTCGGATTCGTAGTGGTTGCACATGGGGGTTGATCTGAGCGGCTGCCTGGTTCGAGGACGAGTTGTATCCATCCAACCCGGGATGTCTGTCTCTATTGAAACTTCCAGCCATCTATTCAGCACCCGCTCTCGTCTTTATGTACGGAGTCCAGACACCCGACCATCAGCAGACAGTGATTTGTATTCTCAAAATGTGTCAGTATTAGCTGGAAGGTTGTGTGCATGCACTCAAACTTAGTTTGCTTGCTCCGTGTGTGGGGCAACCGTCAGGCCAGACTCGAGACTTGACGATTCGAGCGACTATATCGAGCTGCCAAATCATGAACCACGTTTGGGGCTTGGAGTTTGTACCATGTAAAAATTGGGTGGTACCAGGAGAAGTAAATGCTTTAAATCCAAGATGGACGAGGCTGAAATCACCCTTTGGATGAATGTTCATAACAAATCACATCGGTTAGGATCGAAAGGATGAGAGGCTTGGTCTAAAAGACATCATTTTGTTTTTAGAACATCGAAAGCTTATTCTAAACTTGTTGATGAATTTGTATTCTCCGCTTCAGTGGGGGATGATTTGCTGGACAAGGGTTGTGAGCTTAAAAGAGAAGCCGTTATAGAGGCAGCAGTAGTTGTAGCTTAGGCAAAACAAGCACTGCTACCACAGCCACCACCAACGACAACAACAACAACACCGCCGCAGCCGACAACCGTCAGTAGGAGTTGGATAGATGTTGGTGCCTCTCCTTCGGAAGTGTATATTCTCGTTGTTGTTGTTGGAAACTGCCGTCGACTCCATCACTCTCCTTACCCTTATGGGAGTGTGTGTGTGGTTTTTTTCCTCCATCCATCCAGTCTTCCTCCCGCCATCCATGATCCGTAGTAGTACCTCGTAGTGTCTTTCGGAGAGCCGATGGAGACGAAGGGTACTAAAGAACAACTGCCAGGGGTTCTTCGTTCCCAGCCTATGTGGTATGAAGTAAGGAAAGAGGGCAGGGTACTGAGGGGAGGGGGGGGAGGTGAGTGAGTGAGTGAGTGAACCTACTCGTTGTGTTGACGAGCTCTAACACCCTGGGCCAGAACTGGGAGAATAGGCGTCATTTGGGAATGGCTACTCCCTCGGATATATGAGTCGGTTGGTCGGAGACTAGCCAATACATGATGCGCTCGAAGTGCGAGAGAAAACGGCTCGGATATGCAAGTCTGAATGAGGAGACGTCGAGTACCGACGACGGCTAACGGCACGGCAGCAGAAGTAAAGTAGAAGCAGAGGCAGAAGCAATAGGAGCAGAAGCACGGGCGGTTGAAGAGGACGAGAAGGAGGAGGAGGGGAGTGAGAACTCTAAAGAGGAGGAAAAAGAAGAAAAAGAAGAAGAAGAAGCAACCGCCTTTTCGCCGGCGCTCATCTAAAATGGAAAGGCAAATTTTCCGAACCAAGCTCACGGATAAAGAGTTGCTCCTTCCCAATTTCACAGTTGCTGCAGGACATGAGAACTTGAAACAACATCTTGAGAATCGTGAATCACATCGGAAACGGCAAGACGAACGATATGAGGCTTTCTCGCGTTGAAGCCTAAATACACATGCGGGGACTTGAACCACTGTGGTGGAATTTGTGCGACGCGTCTTTCTCCACCAACCAACGACCAGAGTGCTCTGGTCCAAACTGAACTATGTAACTCTTTGACGTGAAGAGAATGAAAGGTGTCTCTATTTATTCAGAGATCACCAATACCATTCTTTCTTCTGTTCATCCAACCCAACCGAATCATAGGAGCACAAACCCGAACCCAAGCGATGATCACGACGATGACCATGACTACCAAGAGCATCACCAATCCGCCGCCAGCAGTGGCAAGCATCGTCCTAAAGAGTGTGGCCACTATTCCAGCTTTTATCCCTTTGTAAATGAAGACGCTCAATACGAAAGTGAATTTAACAGGCCAATAAAGTCTGTGGCTGCCTTCCCTAGTACAACAAATATTTCATCATCGCTTACCCTAAAAACAGCCACAACAACCATTGTTTCTGCTTCCGGGCTCATTGCTACGCAATCACTGAGCTCGCCATTATTGCGGCCATTAGCATCGCTCTCATCCTCATCTCCATCGTCAACCACTACCCCGACTAACCTCTTCGCCGGTCGAGATCTGCATAACCAGCTTTTACCCTATAGAAATCAGTATAACCACTATCACCTCCACCAACAGCATCAGCAGCTATTACTGCACCAACAACAACAGCAACAACAACATCAACAACAACAGGAAGACCTCGAACAGTTACACGTCGATCTTCAACAACAACAGCAACAACAGGAGCAACAACAGCAACAAAATTCAACCCTTTACATTCCTGCGGCCCGGCGATTGGGACCCTTGTATTCAGGCTTCTCTGGTGGCGGGGGGGAGACGCCGACTTCATCCCCCATTTTGGCTTCATCATCTGTATCAGCACAAGAAATTGACAACAACGAATCAAGCAACGCTGGTGAAGTGCCTAGTGATAGTTCACCCCCGTATTCCCTAAACTTATTAAGTGCTCAAGCTTGTGACCCCGACCCTCACGAAAGGGCCATGGCGGCCACCGCTTCTTATCATACCTCTAGTCATTTCTCCAGTTTACCTTCGCCGAACTCGGACAGTCGGCGGCCTAATTCCGTTGTTCCCTCAATTGTGGATACCAAACCGATCACCTCAGTCACCCCCGGGGGACTGCCGTTTTGGGGCAATGATTATCACAAATACTCGGCCGCCGGATCGGCGGCTGCCGCTGCCGCAGCAGCAGCCTGTTTGCCCCCGGGTTCGTCAAGTGTCAGTTCTCCCGAGTGCCAAGTGGGCGGATTCTCCTCGCATCAAGCCGCGGCAGCCGCGGCTGCCGGCTGGAATTATCCACATCCTGGTCAATACGCTGCGGCGCTGGCCCCTCCCCCGTCAGACGCAGCTGCCGTTGAAGCTGCCCGTGCCAGAGCTCATATGAACGAGGCCAATGCGGCCTCGTCGTTCCACGCAGATTATAGCAGATTACAATACACGCACGATACCGCAGGAATTTATACACATCCGCACGGTAAGCGCCACATCGAAAGTTATTTTGTCGCTGGCTCATTGCGAGGTGGGTGCCTCATCTTGAGCAATGACAATGTGACATACAGTAAAATCTGCACCTCCAATCAAAATTGGAAACAAATGCCACGCTGAAAAGTATTTTGATTTTGTAATCAGAAATCTCTACAAACATATTTGTCGAGGAAGAAAAAGAGGGGGCTCCTTGGGTAGACCAAACCTTTTAGCCAGACTTGATTTTGTAATAAGTTGTAGTAGCCTTTTGACAGTGTACGTATTGTACGCTAAGTGGTACAATGAAAGATGTGAAATTGCCAACCAACGTTCCAAATAAAGAGAAAAACGAGCTTTGAAGAGATGATGGTGCCATTACATCGACGTGATGCTCTTTTACCTGCCCTGGCTGGTCTAAGGAAGGTCTACCTAGAGAAGGGTGATTAGGGGATTGAGTGAGCAGCTAGATGGCGCTTGCTTCTGAGTTGAGACTTGGGTTCGGAGAAAACGCTTTGATAAATGTACGTATCGCGCATAACATTGCACACTTCACTACGGTAACGTAAAAGTCCAAGTTCCAGAACAAGGAATGAAATGTCTGCACATGCTTATCCTTACTCATGATTCAACAATATTCCCCACCATGAGACCAGAATTTTGTTTGTACCTTGACAAGATTCTTCATTACTCCCCGCCCTGAAAAGATCTTTAAAATCATAATGTGGTTGAACTTGGGCCTGAATGTATGACTGCTTCGAATATTTTCATTTACAAAAACTGCATCTAATCTAATAACTTCAGTAAAGAGGGCTCGAGTTGTTTTTCTCAAAACAGCAATTAATAGTATGGCTTTCAGAATCTAATTCAGAACTTGTTTCAGATGTTTTCGAACCCTAATAATTTATAGGCTTTTTCCCCTCACTGTGTCATAAACAATTGATAATTTTATCCAGACAAGAATTCAAAAGTAGCTTAGCACCAAAATAGTTTCAATCCTGAACGTGCAACAGTTCTCTACAGGTTGCCTCAAAAGAAATGGAACAGCAAACTACGAACATACCTAAATACGGCTAACCATACAGAACGTTCTTTAGGCCTTAAAGATTGAAATTTGAAGTCGGAGCATTATCCAATCATATGCCGTTAAGCCTGCATTAATAAATGACACCTTTCAGTCAAATGTTATAGGAGATCTAATTAGGTGTTCTGTTTCCTTTGAAACACCCTGTAGGTGCTAGAAAATAGAAAATGATGCGGAAAAAACTCCATGAATACCATGAGATGCTCTTAATGTAATGCATACTGTATTGGAATAGATTGTATCGACGCCATCGCTTCACAAGTGTTGCTCTTTACTAAAGTGAAACGTTGCTACCGCTCTTGCAGGGATGAATTTTGCATTCATTTAGCATTTCCCGTTGAAGTGCAATTGAGACAAAGAAAATCATTCAAAACCCGGTTAACATGTGCCAATTACCCTTTGGCAAATAAAAAACATGCGTTAGATGCTAGACTTAACCAATCATGTCAGGCTGAAATAAATTGAGAGGCGCTTTTTATTGGGTTGGTTTCGGGTCAAAATGAGTGAACACTCAATACCACGGCAATAAAACGTATTCAAATCACCACATCCGGCTTTTCAGTGTACGTTTCTCTTTATATCCCAGGAAAGGGAGTTAAAATTTGTCTCAGTGCCTCGATTGAATTCCCATCTTCGGAGGGTGTAGATTGAAAGAAAAAATATAGAGATATTGAGCGTGGAGAACTACTACTACGTACTTCATTCCTCACCAAGCCAACCAGGGTCAAATTATGAAGGGCTTTTCGACTTTGTACAAAAATGATAGCTTGGTGCGATATGGAGGCAGCTTACTCCTCCCGGTCTAGGTTGACACACGTTTCCCTAAGTTAACTGATGTACGTACTCTGAATACCTATATGAATGGTTGGCCGAGATCGGGAAATGTTGTAAAATAGATACACTAGATATTTGAATACCATGAAGTTGGTGAACCTTTACGAGTTGTTTGGTATCACTTCATTAGAAACTCGTTTCAGAAACTGAGGATCTTTGACATGCAAAGAAGCAAACTACGAATACTAAATGAAAAACAAGAGTCAGTTTCGCACATTTTTTTCAACGGTCTACTTGCTTTGCCTTTTCATAATGGTCAGAACAACCATAAGGAATGTGAGCCGATAAAATTGGATGAAAACCACGAATAAAACTGTAAATGAGGCAGAATGTGTGAACTTGTAAAATTTCAACAAATTTATACAACAAAGAAATAATTTGGACTTAAAGTTGAAGAATGAAATGTGCTTTATGTATTGCTTCTTGTGGCCTGCCGGGCATTATGAGATTAAAGTGTTTTGTTGGTTCATTTCACATGAAATGGCCCTTTGCGACGTCGAAGCCAAATTTGCTATAAGATCCTGACAAAATAAAAACGAAAATGAGGATTCGTAGTAAATATGTACATATTGCGAACTGTGACAAGTAATGAGACTATTACTATAAGTCGAAATGAAATACGCGTATATTTCTTCAAGTACGTTTATTTTTAAATTAACGTTTAATAAAAATTAGATGACCAATAGTTTCTTGTTTTTTACATTTTGAAATTATGTTGAAAAATTTACTCAAACAACAATTCGTTGAAAGGTTGGAAAATCAAAATAGATAGATCCGTTTTTCAACGAATGATTGTTGTTATTAGAATAGAACATGTAGTTTATATGATATCTTAGGAAGCCGACTGAATAATGCCTTACTTTTTAACATTCATCCCCCAATTTGAGGCGATTCAAATTTGGCTCAGCGGAAAATGTAATATGCATGACAAAGAACAGGAAATTCGTTCCACTGCTTATGACAAATTCGCTAAAGAGGCAAGTCCAAAAAACTTACCAAAGAGAAGTTACACTACCTTGCAAGAAAAGAAAAAAGTGATGGAATGTAGTTGAAGAAATAACTGCACCAACAATGTCAATGATAGTTTGAACCGTGTTAAATAAGGGAATTGCAGATTTGTTTCATCATTTTGAGATTCTATTGGCCCTCTTCAGTTGATTAGCACACACGCTTCCTCCACCCGTTTGTTGCTATCTTGCTTGACTTAATCATTCGCGATCGTGCTTATTTTTGTAAGGTGAGGAGCTGGAATCGATAAATAAGACCAGGTAGTTGAATAATTTTAGCTTGCGTTGCTGAAGCCACATTTTAGGATGGCACGGTATTATTGCCATGTCTTGAGTCAGTGTAGGAGCTAGTTACCAAAAGGTCTCGTTACCCTGAGGATTACTTGCAGCCTCTTAAGCTCTATTCTAATGAATCCAAGCGGTTTACAACCACTTTGTTTGCCTCGCTCGTTTTTTCTAACGGAAAAGCATCACCCAGCTCTCAGGGTGTTTCTACCAAAATTTTATCAACAATTTTAAAGACAAGCACTTCAAGCCTTTTCCCAACATCGTAAGGAGCTTATTTGAGTTAAAAGAAACGGGTCTAATCTATAGAGCATCAACTGAAACAGTCCAGCACAGAAAGCATTGTGGCAATGTACTGTTTGATTGCCTTATGTACGTACTACCGGGTATGCGATCTGCGCCCAAGACGTCGTGACTCGTCTCATTTCTGTTGGAAGAAAGGCCCAGACGAGGTGAGCTTACAACATAACAATGACTTGCCTGCTCTTCAAAAGGTTCTTAAATGCAAGATAATGACTCGATAAAGGAGTGAATGGGACTATATGCCCTAAACGACGTGATCATATATCAGAATGTATTCAAGTGGGAGAGGGACATTATTATGTCGATGGATTTCAATCCCGATGGAAAACGTGCAGTATACAACATTAAGGGTATTTTTGCGACACCCTAAAGCGATCTTATCTTTGAACTGGCCCCTTGGTTGTAAATACCCTTACTCGAGTATGTTGGACGCGCATCAATTCATGACTTCTTGGCGCAACCTAAAACGGAGAGCAAATTTGAAATTTGTAAAATGCTGATGTCAAAAGGTTTGGCGGTTTTCCTTGTTGGTTTTGGTCTGTTTTTTTTTACACTCAAGCAGTTGATGAATGGTCTGGGTTTAATATAAAGATGGGCTGGAAATATCACAAAAAATGGTCGAGCACGAGCATTGCCCCCCCAAAGTCAAACGGCTCTGTAACATCATCATGACTAATTGGATGTGATTTGTTCTCGCCCTGAAAACTGCATATTGGTTATCCTTCTTCAAAAAGTTATGTTTGAGTTATGGCTAAAAAGCTAGTGGCAGGTTCCTACGCGTTGGTGTTTGGAGTTGGTATTTTCTATCAATTTTTCGTAGTCATATTGGTAAGGGTCAGACAAACACGCACTGTTATGGGATGGGTATCGTCACTGTATCAAGAGGTTGGATCTAGGGCAGCTTTGTTGTCTGCTAGAACGATAGTGCACAATAAAGTTTTGGACAGACTGATAAAAATATATACGTTTTTAACTGATAGGTATGTAGCAGTCAAGTTTTTCTTTCAATCTGCATATTTTGAAAGTAACTATCTAGCTTTTCAAAATGACGCTGTTGAAGGATGTTCAGAAGTACAGAGCTAACTTGAAGTTATTTGCAGCACTAGGAACCTGATTTTATTTCATCTCGTTGGTGGCCCTGGCAGATTGTAAACATATTGAGCGGATAAAAAAACCATAACTTATCACATCAAATCAAAATTCATTGACCAGTGAAGTATTCTATGGTTGTCTGTTCTAGATTACCAATTGAAATTCTGCCCAGATATGTTTATATTTAGATGCTGTTGATCAAATGTGCAGCAAATCAAAAAATAAAAGAGTGTAACTGAATAGAATCCAACAATGATAAAAAAGAAACCTTCGCTATGAGACAAAGATGATGCGTAAGAGTTATATTGAATTGATCCATCACCTGGCTTATAGGATTCGAAATTCAAATTAAAATCAAAAAAATCGCCACACTCGAGCTTTTTTTTAATAATCATTCACCCACTATCATTTTCCCCCATCAAAACGGAATACATCCATAATCTACCAACATCGTTGCTCCAAGGGTTTAAATATGCAAAGTTTTATCTTAATAAATAAACACTGACTAAATTTACCTTCATTTGCTAACCAGTAAGACAAATTTTGACCGCCGAGGTGTTTTGATAAAGTTTCATAACCGCCCCCATAAAAAAACTGGGTATTTTAGGGCACACGAACTTGAGCAGAGGATATTACTGTCTGGTTACTATGAATGGAATCTTCAATAAATCAAGGGATCTTCATTTAGATTGATATGCTGAAATTTGATTCAGACTATTGATTAGACTATTATTATTTTAGGTCAGGTGTCTCAATTACATAAAAGTTGGCATTTTACACGGTCGAGGAAAAACTGCTAATGCTTTAACTTATGAGCAGAAATGTGTCC
Organism: Tigriopus californicus; assembly: GCF_007210705.1. Classification (NCBI taxonomy): domain Eukaryota; kingdom Metazoa; phylum Arthropoda; class Copepoda; order Harpacticoida; family Harpacticidae; genus Tigriopus; species Tigriopus californicus. The sequence goes on along the minus strand of NC_081440.1, from coordinate 8,033,643 downwards.
AAAGTCGTGTCCCAGGCAGAATGATGAGCGGATGCAAAATGTGGATGTTTAATTGTTGTTCTTTTTCCTCTCTTTCAGGTTTTTTCTTTCCTCCCTCCGGACTTGGTGGTCCCCTAGATCATTGGACGGGCCATGTGAGTGTCAGAAAGAAGCGCAAGCCGTATTCCAAGTTCCAAACCCTTGAACTAGAGAAGGAATTTTTGTTCAATGCATATGTGTCAAAGCAGAAACGATGGGAACTGGCTCGAAATCTCAATCTAACTGAAAGGCAAATCAAAATCTGGTTTCAAAACCGAAGAATGAAGAGCAAGAAGAACAACCAAAGACAACAAAATCATCAGAGTCAGCCCGATTCTCAACATTCTTCTTCCTCGACTTCCTCCACAAATCAACAGCAACAACAGCAGCAGCAACAACAGCAACAGCAACAGCAGCAAGTTGTTCCTGGCCCAAGTGGTTCCACTGGATCTAGCAGTGTCCTCACACCCCACCATCATCATCATCACCATCACCATCATCCAAATAGCGTTTTAACGAACCCATTGCACAAAGGACATTAACTACAGTACTGCTACAGTAGAGCGAGCCAACCAACAGCAACAAGCTACTAGTGTTGTTAGTACTGCTCCTACTACTTACAATTACCAATGTTATCCTGCATGTCTTTTTGCTCATTACTCTCACATCCTCCTAGTACTACGACAACTTTAGCCAGAGTTGAGACCTTCAGATCTAACTAATACATCAACAAACATAAACAAACAACCCCTCCCTACCTACCCACCCAACCAACCAACCAACCACCTCTTTCGTGGCCATATCATCATCATCAATTATATCCCAATTCTGGTTGACCTCTCCTCTATTCATGCATACAACTATACCCATTTGCAATCATTGTCGTGAGACTGACTCCCCTTTCTAAAAGTAGTTGTTTCATTATCGGTCCAAGTTTAGCAATTTATGTGGATGTTCGTGATTTCTGCATGATTATTATTATTATTATTACATGCTCATCGTTGTCACGAGAGGGCCACACATTTCTCGTCTTTGTCAACATCATGCTGATGTAAAAACTAAAAATAAACAAACTGTACTGTTTATAAAAAAAAGGCTTCTTTGAAGTTCTTAAGCGAATTTCATAAATTCAGTGAAACTCATGTTTTGAGGAGATATGTCTTTGGTTCAATTAAGAAAGAAGGCCAGAGACATCAGTTTCTCCGTATCACTGTATTTGTAAAAGCTGCAGATGAGTTAGCTCCATGTTAGTACTTTTACCGAAAGGTCAGAGTACTGGTAAAAATATTTTTTGAGCGGAGACTATTGACATCTTTCGGCCATTCTCTCTTAGTGTTTCTTTTGTATCAATCTAATAACTTTAAATATTTTGAACTATTCATCATATGAGTTCAAATGCCAATTGATATACAATGAATTGTGCAACCCGAGATGGGGTTTTCTGAACTTTGCTCGTTTTTCGCGCTGCGCTTTTGGGTGATGTAACCAAAAAAAGAAAGGGCTAAGTGACCGGTAAAAAGGAGAGATCGAACGGTCGACAAGAACAGAGTCTCCGGTCGCTCGAACAAATTCGCAGTAAAATGAGAGCTCGACTGTGATGAACCTACGAAGATTGCTTGGATTCTTAGTGGAAGGCCTCAGGCCAAGGGCGGCAGGCCCGAGCACTAAATTGTAATGGCTCATATATAAGGATTTAGCGGCATACCCCCAAAAATGATATCAATGTAAAAAAAAGTCAATTTTGATCTACCTGGTACAATTTTGCCATTCTTGTTTGCAACTTGAAATTGCACTCAAGGCAAAATGGTTTTGTGAAGATAAGACAACATTGAACTTCGCGGATTTTCTGCTTAGTAAAAGCACAAAGGAAACATAGCCAAGAGAGTGCACTGTGAGCAAGCCAGTAAGACCAGCTTTTGAAACACATGGATGGCTGCGGAAAGACTGTTTTTGTGTGGGTTGCGATTTCTGACGGGCGAGTGCGCATCCATCAGTCAGAATGAGCAGCACTGCATCATAAGCTAGGAACAGTCAAAAAGCACAACAAAATCACATTTTGTCCTTTATTGTTTCATCTTCAATGGTTACAGCTACTGTACAAGCAAAATCGTTGGGTCAAAGAAACTGCCCACCAGTGTTCAAGACAGGCTTTCTTGGGCGATTTGCTTCCATCAATCCAAGAAGATCCATATACTGTTTTACTATTTTGTAGTGTATCTCTATGAACAGGTTGGGCAGATGTTAAAGGCCACTTTGGGTGACTTCTGAAAATTTTCATCTTCGCTCAAAAGTTTGCTTCATTATATGTTTTCATTACTATAGACATTGAAAAACCAAATGCCCCATCATAAACGATTCAATTTAAGATTAAAGTAGATGTAAGCCTCCGATAATTCAGCCACTTGAGGTCAGAGCATACCAAACGTGGGCGCTAAAGGCCGACAAGAGACCAAGGGAGGTAATGAGACTTTTTGTGCCCGTACTCGAACCATTAAAAAGTGGAGACAAGAACGCATAAAATGATAATAACAGCAAATTCCTTGAGAACTAAAAATAGGATCATTACATAAGACAAGGCAGCAGATTCTTCAATAGTAACTCGTAATGGAAGCTTGAGATTTGTTATGATAAAGTAATTTTCGAGTTTGGAGAAATATCTGGAAGTCCTTTTGACGTTCTTTCGCTTTGGGTTGGTTGCCAAAGGGTCGGACTAGCGAAGCCAACCATCACATCCTCCGTTTACTATGATTAGGAATGCCACGTCCGTTAAAAAAATGGCTCTCCCTCGCCTGTGGGTGTGGTTATCGTTTAAAAGTTTCCTTGAGAAAGTTCGGCGAGAAGATTCGAACCCGTGGCCTCTCTCATGAACAGGAAACTGCACAATTCAACTCATTGTCTCTTTACACAATAAATGGGCTAGCCCTGTTGTGGCAATCAATTACCACAATCTTTCATTCTGGACTATTCAATGCACTGTGCTTTGAGATGACTTAACTTTTGAGCCAGTCAGTCGAATGAGCTGCAATTTGAGGTACGTCATCACTATGACTGAGAGCACCCTAACTTGAAAGGAGATGCAATACATACACACACATTTAATATATCAACTTTCCACCGTAACTTCCACGTCCATATGCCAGTGGTTCATGGCCTATTGAATGCATAACTAAGATGACGTTTTCTATGTCAACGAAATACATTTTCAAAAATCATGTTCTTAAGGCTTTAAGTGAACTACATCAATTTGAAATGGTTTTAAGTTTTGCAAGGAAAAGCAAAACTGATCTACTGAGTTGGCGTCGTGGAAAATCGGTGTTAATTGTGTGGGCATTTGAGTTGATATTTGACTGCACCATTTCCTTTTTTGGTTTGTTTTTTCACGGGCTTTTCTAACCGTTACAGGGAATGTAATTCCCAGTACTATTAACATGAAAGGTTATAATTCGTCCATTTATTACCTTTCAATCTTTACGAGTATATGATATTTGGTCTACCAACGAATTTGAGTTGGCAGACCGAGCTAGTCTTTGAATGTAGGGTTGATCAGGAATGCGATCTAAAAATATGTCCAAGTCTGACTTAAACGATGCAACCGGATCAACAAGGCCTACCTACGTATTCCTACGAATATTTGGGGGAAGCACATTAAACAATGAAGGAGTCCGAGAAAGAAGAGAGGTGGACTTCATTGTTTGAACTAGCCTGGATTCTCGAGGGCTTGAAGGTGCTCTCAAAACGCACATTAAGACTTTACGGTCAATATAATTGACCCTAAATCCTGGGTTGGGACAAAACTCATGAATGCTTTTGAAGACGTACAGTATCAGATATCTTTCGTACCTTCTCTGAATGTTGAAAAATCCCAACTTTTTTAGTCTCTCCCAACACGAGAGCTCTCTCATTCCTGCGATGTTCCTGGTGAAACATCTTTGAACTTGTTCGACCTTTTGCAAACCTGCTGAACTCAATGGAGCCCAAATGGGTGAAGCATATTCAAGATGTGACTGGACAATTTGAAAAGCCTTACCCACCTTCAACTGGATATGCTCATCGAACTTTCCATTATTTTGGAGGACTGCACCTAAATCTTTCATAGATGAGACCTGCTCAATATCTTCACCTCCATTATCTACGAGTGGAGTATTTAAAGTATTGACCTGAAAGTCATTTTCCTTCCGTTCAGGGCCATATTACTCTCGGTTACTCTCGGTAACCCAAGAATAAATTATTTCTGGGTCCTTTGCAAGGCTACTGGAATCTTGGCCATTCCTACCAGAAACTAATTTTGTATCGTCAGCATAAGAAGAGAGACTGGCAGTAATACTAAGCTTTTGAAGCGGGGCAACGAATATTATCAAAAGGAGGGGCCTTAGGATGAAGTCATGGGGAACACCCGACTTGACATCATGTATGTCACTAAGGAATCCCTCGACCTTAACAATTTGCTTCCTTTTCTGAATGAAGCTTCTTATCCAATTGAAAACCTTGCCTTGGATCCCAATGTCATGAAGTCTATTAAGCAAAAGGCCATGATCTACTTTATCAAAGGCCTTGGCAAAATCAAGATAGACAACATCAATTGACTCGTGTCTTTCCAGTCCCTCAATGACCTGCTCTAAATGCTCAATCAATTGGGTAACCGTGCTTAAATGTGCTCGGAACCCATGCTGGCTAGAAGGAAGGACTTCATTAACTTCAAGAAATTCAACAAGTTTGCACTTCATGATCTTCTCAAACACCTTCTCAATTTTTGTAGTGAGAGAAATCGCCCTAAAGTTACTTCGGAACTGAAACTAACAATCATGGGGACGTTGAATCTCATATTTACCATTAGCAGTCGAATAGCTGACATTAAGCAACAAAAACAACAAACGGAATTATTCAATGGAGACATGTTAACTCCCTTAATGAATGTTTACAGTAAGTAGCAATTAACATTTGTGGAAAATATCATTCATCTAAGTAAAAGAGATGAAAAAGGTATTTTGAATGTTAAGAACAAGGTACTTAAGTTAGAAGATAATTACTACAAAGGTGATAGAAAGGGTCAAACGATTTGGTAGGTTGACAATTTTAACGAAAACTAAGTCATGAACTTGCAACAGCAATTTGAATTTATGGCGCATTTCACATGAAATACCCTTTCTCTGGCTAACGCTTTGTCTTATTCCAGGATTGGAACACAGATAATGGAGACATTTAAAAACATTAAAGATTAGGTGACGTTCATTCCTCCGCTTAATAATGTATAATCCCAATGATTCAAGGCGTTCTCAATACCTTAATTTCGACATCCCTTCGATCGATCTCGTAAAGCTCTTTGTACTCGTTCAACCTTATTCAACCTCACAGCGGTCATGGGGGCCCAGATTTGGGAAGCGTTTTCAAGATGCGGCTGGACTATTGATTTGTACAGGGTTTCCTTGTTAAATGTGTTCCTGGACTTGAATGTTCGATATATTCAGCCGCAAGTCTGGAAAGCCTTCATCACTTTTGACTGGATAGTGGATATGCTTTTCCCATTTTGTTTTTTTGTTTTTTTTCCAAGGGCTTTTCTAACCGCTAAAGGGAACGCAATCCCCAGTACTATTAAAATGAAAGGTCATGATTCGTCTATTTATTAATTGATTACGTTTCAATCTTTATATGACATTTGGTCTACCAACGAGTTTGACTTGGCAGACCGAGCTATTTGCCATGGTCTTGACATGTACATGACAAGACATGTAAGTGGGCTTGATCGTGAAGATTCCTTGTGATCAGATTGTTTGCTCGTGTTTCTTGCTTATGATTGGCTGGGAGCTCGACTTGACCTCATGGGGCAAGTGATCTATGGTTGCAAAAATTGAATCTCGTTCACATTTTCACCCTCCGTTGCTCAGAATGGTGTTCACTTAATATTCACTAGACTCTGATATAAATACAATACATTTTCCCTACTATAAATCGAAGTTGCAACCCAAACGTCGAACAAGTGCTTACAAACAAGTAACTATCTTTTCAGGTACCCAATCTGATTTGATAAGTAATTTTAAGGGTAACAGGAATGGCAACACAATGACCCTTAAACATTGCATTCATGCAATGACAAAATTAGGGATCATGACAACACGAAATTCATTTGGGTTTGGGGACGCTCCTGCAAAAGAAAGCAATGAAATTCTTAATCGCCTAACAAAAAAGGCTGCAAAAAAGAGTAAAGCAAACTTTATGTTTATGCCCTCACCCATTATAAAATCCACATTGAATAAGGAATTGCACAGTATATAGGAACCAGAGTGGGAGAATCTATCCGCAAATAGGCTCACAAAGATTTTCTATCCCACATGAACTGACCTTCAATTCTCAAGGAATTGAAGACTTGATTGATCAACTGAGATTGATCAAGAAACAGACAAGTTGTACGGTTAATGACAGGTCATGCCTAAGCGAGACAAGTTGCCAAAAGCAAACTAAGTCTTTAAAACTCTTGTCATGTACCTCAAACGTATCCAAACTAAGATTTCTTAACGTTCAATTTCTTAACGTCCTTTTTCTCACTTCAGACAGCAAGCAAGTACGTACTAATGTCTCTACCATCTTATAGTTGGCTAAAAAGGTTCAGATTTTGGGGTACCTTCATTTTACATGCTTATTACATACAAAACTTAATGCATATTCGGTGGCTTCATTCAATCTACAAAGTCATGCATCATTTGCAAGGTCAATAATATCATTGATTTAAGTCTTAACTAAGTCTAAAAAAGAACTATTGCTAAAGATTATATATCTTGCCTAATTGCTAAAGTTGAAAAGCGATATATTTCCCATATTCATAATTGTTTTCCATATCCATTATGCTTAGAATATTGTTAGGTAAGTTCATTTTAAAGATGTGCTTTATGTCGAAAATGAGGATAGCACTTTATCTTAGTAAAAACTCATTTGATACATTTGTTCAAAAACGTATGAGATTCCCCTCTTCAGGAAAGGCAACGCACCCTCCGTTATTTTGAGAAATGGTTTGGAAACTTTCAAGCTCAAAAATCAATCTTGTTTTATGGTGCTGAGAATGTTGCTAGGTAAGTTTCAGGTATGCAATCGACACTTTAAAAGATGGTTTTGATGAGAGGTACTCTGGTGGAATCATTTTCGTTTTATCAAAAGAGGCAGTTCTGCTCAAAAAGGTAAAAAAATCTGACTAGTTGCACTTTGATTCAATGTCTCGCAATGCCTAACTGATGTTTGGCTTGAGTTGCAGAACATGCATTATAAATCCAAACTTCTATGAACTCAGGAAAATTGTATTTTTGTTCCTTGGACAAGGGTATATGTGCCCAAAATAGTTCAACAAAAAATTTAAAACATATTAAGATGCACACTTTGGAGGAAAAAATAAGTATTTGTCTGTACATTCCTATTTGAGTAATTGCTGCCATTTTAAAGAAATTATGTACCTTTTGAAAATATTTTCTTCGTAATTTATTTTGTTTCAAATAAAATACATTTTGAATTCTTGAGAGCATTGTTGAAACTTTTTAAGCAGTATATGAGCTTTGTGATTCAGTAATGAGTCGCAATTGCAGGCGAAAAAATCCTTACTGAACATTGTATGAAACATTCATCGAGGATTTTTTGGGGCAAAGATGGTGGAGGTTATATTGTTAAACGGGTCTGGTTCTCTCGTTCGTGGAGGGTTTGAAGGATAGGGTAATGCATTTTAGCAGATAAGTTTAGTATACGTACGTTTGGGCGCATATATTGGACGAGTAAATCTATATACAATACATTTTCACGAGATAGTATCACAATAACAGTTCCATGCAAATTTATTGTTCAGTCTTATCTTGAGCATGCTTCCCCATTTGGGCTCCACTTAGTTCAACAGGTTTGGAAAGGGTTTAACAAGTTCAAATAAATTTTCTCGGAGCTATGCGTATATGTGAGAGATCTCGTATTGAAAGAGATCAGAAAATTTGGGATTGCACAGTAGCAAAAAAAAGTGCGAAAGATATCCATAAGCTTTGTCCCACACCAGGTTTTAGGGTCAATTGTTCTAGTGGTAGGCACTGTAGTGGCTTGAAGAGCGTTTTTAAAGTACATTCAAGCTCTTAAGAAACCAGATTAGCTCGACCAACAGTCTCTGTCTCTTCTCTTTCGGTCTCCTTCATTGTTCAATCAGCTGCTCGCCAATACTCGAAGAGAATGGGTATCCGTGGTTCCTTAACTTTCAAGTTGACCTCGGGCATAAGGAACCCCCCAAAAATGCCACTAACTGGAACCTAAAATTTTATTTCTTTGTGCTCAGTGAACAGCGGTCAAAACTACAATATATGTTGTCGCATTATATAGCTTCACTCCAAAATCCTCAAACTCGATTTTCGTATCGTAGGTAACACCTTACCTTATATCTGTAACGACCAAAGAATGACCAAAACATTGACAATAAACTTGGGCTTATGCCACAACATCTTTCGTTAATTTGCGTTTTAAAATTTTTTTGGCAAATTTATTGCAAATGGTTTCGCTAAATTAGTGCAACCAAAACCCACTTTATTTGCCGGAGATGCCGCGGCGGTGATGATCAAAACAAATCGGGATTTATCTACCAATGCTGCCTTACGTTATGCCCTTTGCAAAGAGGGCAAAGAACACAGCATTTCTTACTGTGACAAAAAAGGCAGAACAAAAGTCATCTCTTTTCATTCATATCAATGTGATTATAGTTTATTCGTCATCAGGAAGAGCATAGGTCGAAAGGACTTTTTGCCCTATGCTCATACCCAGTCCATTTGCCTTAGCTCTTGTGTTCTGTGAGTGGGAGGCTGACTTGAGATTTCTATTTCTGTTTGCCTTCCATGCAGACCCACAAATTGTCATGATGCAATGATCTGACATGAACCCCTGGTTTGTCTTTTTACCAACTAACTCTTCCACACTGACTCTGTTCGAGAGTGGCAATTCAAGACACACCCGCATTGCGTTGTTCAGTCTAATTTGTTGGTCCCCTGCGAGTCGTCCATGATATTTGCCATTTCTCTACCCTACTCCTGGGTCACCTTATACAATACCTTTATAAAGAGTGCAAAGTACACTTTTAACACAAAATGTTGTTTGGAAATTTATTCCGCAGTGTGTCACAAACTACCTCGGAGTGATAATGAATTGCTGATATGCTCTTAATTCAATAACTTTACATCTAGAGGCATTTCCATCATCGACCGAACATCTGACTATTGAGGTACTGACAAACTCCTTTTATGATGGTCCTCAAATAATGTGTTCCCATACCCGTCTCTCTATGTGAAGGAAATAATCCAATTGCTCTTCCGCTTTTTTGCTAATACCAAAGAGTTAAAAAAGATAACTCAAAATTGAAGCCAAATGCAACTTAACCCTCTTCTGACAGCAAACAAGACTGAGTGTGCTCCAAGTGTTCAATAATTTGAAGTCATCAGCTGATCACGAGTCTGTTTTGTTAACAAATTCGCGATCCATTCAGCCCAGAAAAGCGAACAAGCGAGACAAGCGGAACAGCCGCTCCAAAAAGGGGAGGCTCATTATGTGCGACAAGAGGCACTCCACCAATCAGCGTTGATCAAGCTCAGCTGAACAAGACCATTCCATTCTACAAGGAGCGAACATCCTGCCCACCATGGTGTTTGGCCTCCTCTTCGGGTCAACAGAAATGGAATATGAAGTTGGGTTAATAGGGAATCTAGAAGAGCTAACCCTCTTTCTTCTAAGACTTTTCCAGAGGCGATCTTTGTCATGTGATATGCTAATTTTCAGGTGACCACCCTTCATATGGTGGCACATCTTTGAACTATTATTTACGTTTTGAATAATCTCTCCCTTCATGATTAGGCATAAAGGGTAAGGTTTCGCTCAATTTGGCTGGAATGAGTACGGAATATTTTGTGTCTACAAAGCCCGTTGTGTTTGTCACTTATCAAACAACGTTTAATTTGTTTGTTGGGGGATACAATTCATCAGAATTGACGTTGGGTTAGTTGACAATCCACGGAGAGGTTAATAAAGCATTTGAATTGATCACGCAAGAAAACAAAACGATCTAATTCCAGTCCCTTTGTGAGTTGCATGACACTGATAACTTCAGTCCAAATTACCGTAAACGCAAATTATATATTATATAATAAATTATATATAAATTATTAAGACACTTGACAAAATTGAAAATAAATGTGTGGAACAAATGACCCATTGTGCAAGGTAAAATTGCATAAGCCTCCTTTTTAGCCAATACTGCGCAGGATTGTACAAAATGTGATTTGGAAAATAGAATGGGATAAATAAGCCCCACATTATTTCTAATATTCTTTAAATTCATATCGAATAAATATTTCTCTTATCTGAGTCATCTCAATTACAAAACCCATTTCCTACAGAAGATTCTGCCCCGATGTATCGTCATGAATCATGAGTCAATTGTAAACTTGTACATATGACAAAATTTACCTGAGTCATTTGGTCACCTTGGATGCTAGACGGATATTGTTATCAATTTTGCTGGTAGTATGCATACTGCAAGTGAAGTCTCTATTTGTGAAAAGATGTGCATGTGGTTATGCTCTCATTGGTGCCGTACCTAATACTTGAATTGAGGGTGTATCATGGACGGAGCATACCGCGAAACTGTGGCAACCGTTGGGATGGCGGGTGGAAGTTGTTACATTCACGTCTTATCAGAACGGAAGTTCACAAAGAATACCGCACAACTGGCCTTTGAGGGCTAAAATTTCCTCCCGAATTTTTGATGCCCTGCCTTCCCAGTCTGTCTATAAAACTCTTGCTGTGAGTAAACTTAGGGTGCCTGGCAATTAGTCATTTCGATGACTTATTCACAGATGATACGTTCTTTTGTAATCATAATATCAATAAATAATATGACTCGGCGATACCTTGACAGTTTGGAATTTAAAAAATTCTTGACTCCAATTAAATCAGGATTTGCAAAATTTACAATGATCATGGTTCTTTGGAAATGGCATTCTATACATTTGAATTAATACAGTCTGTGTAAGATATTGAAAATGTCTTTGAATGCTGTCCCTCTGGAAATCCTTGAGAGAACCTGAACATAACATAAAATATGTCCTAAAAAGTCTCGAGATCTTAACCTCCTTGTTCTTAATGTTTTGACAGAAACGAATGATTTCATAAAGTTTTATTTTTTGAGCAATGGTGCTGGGTTATTTTCCCTTGTCTCTCTTTCTCTCTTTCTTTTCATAAAAATATAATGCGAGGATAAACCCCGGGGTTGCGCCAATGCTGCCCCAAGATTCATATGATTACGATCAGATGAAAACGGCAAAATAAACTGAAAGAATAACTTCAAAGTGATCAATGAGCAAAATATTTGGATTTTCGTTTGATGTGTAGTCTCAAAATCGTCCTGGCCATTGCTTCATTCAAATTCGTACTTTTTCTACTTCTTCTTCTTTCCTGAGCTTAGGAGAAAGATGATGTGAGTGGCTAAACGACCATAAAAAAGGTTGGGGAGTGTCTATGCGCTTGTATGAACTGAGGCGAGTTGGTCCGGCAACGAGTTCCAGAATCGTGGAGCGACGAGAAGCCGAGAAAGAAAGAGAGAGAGAGAGGAAGAAAGAAGGAAAGAAAGAGAGAAAGAGAGAGAGGGGAAAAAATCCTTCACACAGTATTGACCAAGAATAAGACCTGAACAGGCCACCAAACATCCTTCTTGTTACGTATACTGAAGGTATACCGGAGAGAACATTTCCTAAATCAGGATACACTCTGTATACGTCAAAGAGGGTTGTTGATCAAGCACACACATACTATTAAACGGCTCATTTTAGGGTAAGTCCCGTCTCAATATCGATTGCAGGCCATTGGCAGCTTTGGAAACTAGTTTTGCTTAGGGGGCTGTCCAAATTGCAAACGAGGAAAGCTCTCTAATCAACTAATCATTTTTATCTTATCAAACCATCTACCGATTAGCCAATCTATGACGACTGCAAAAATAGCGCGGGGCTCCGCCCAAATTTGAAATGGAGTGTTTTGAAGTTGTTAGGACCAAACCAAAAGTCAAGTCCAATCTCATCCATATTGCTTTTAAGGCTTTAACTGATAACGAAGCAAAAACAACAAATCTTGGCAGCAAGATTACAAAGAGTTTTCATATGATCTTGTCTCAAATAGATTTGTTAGAAAGATCCGCAGACCAATTCTTTGGTATTTTTCAGCAAATATAACGTACATTGACTGCTAGGTTTTGGGATAGAAACATGATATCGAGAGATTTGATGTTCTAAGCACTTGAAAAGTCCACAGTAATCGGTCATTCTTTTGTTTTCGTCTCGCCGATACAAGGCCATTCATTCCTCAATATCGTCAGAGTAATTGAATGAAATAAGTATAGAATTGTGGGAATGAATATTAAGTGGACTCTCATTAAGTACAAAGAATATCTCCCAAAAGTGATCAGAGACAGATGCTTCCTAATTTCGTAATCTTAAACTTAAAAGGCACATCCTCCTCCAAATCCCTTTCTTTCCTGTTTTAAAAACAAGCGATTTTACAAATTCAATCTTAAGCTTGGTTAAGCTAGCAGCCGTAGTATTTATGAAAAACATACGCTTTCAAAATCATACCCTTAGTTTGATCCTGGTATATGTAAATACACCTGTGTGCTTGTCCAATTTTTTTAGGTGTTCAATTACAGTATGAGTTGCATTGTTGACATCTTAAATGGGGAAAACTGTTAACATTGGCGAAGGTGAGGTAACAATTAGGGATGGCAGTGACGAATTAAAGAGGGAATATCTCTCGATTGGAACACCCAAATCAATACTCAAACTCAGGACTAAAAAAAAAAATACAGGCTTGGCCATAAAGGGAAATAATTTTCCAAGAACAAGAACCGTCAAAATTTGATTGATTTTTCAACAACATTGGAAGGGTTTCAAATTATCAAAGTTCTTAATTCCGATCATGTGGATCTCTGTGAAAACCAAGATTATTATTGATTCTCGATGACTAATTGCCCCTATCGCCTTTGGCAAACCTATTTACACTCATACCAATCAAAATTATCTAGCGAGTTCGACGTTGATATATCGCAATAGATAAACAAACAAATACTGACATATTTTATCTATTGTTTTAACCTCAATTTTGAAAAGAAGAGTTCTCTATTAGCAGTTAAGGATATAATTATTGAACCTCTTTTCGTAGTACATATCAGCCTGACCGCTGAACTCATTATGTTTTGCCACGTGTTTCGGCCAATAGGCCTTGAGAATCTCAATCGGCCCATAAGTCAATTGGTTCAACCAGTGGCCAGGATAAACTTCGAAAATGTCACCCATGTATGTGCATTTATGATTGTTCTACTTAGTATCATTAAAGATTCGTTGTATTCGTGGTGTGTAGGACAAATGTGATCTAAGTCCTAACTATTGGATGACTTACGCGATCAAATTTTGAGGAAGTTTGAGACCAAATATTTTTATTCAAAGTACTGGGCTCAATAGATGTTTGCTAGACAAAGTGTGAAGGACTTGTCTGTCCAAAGCCCAAGATTCGAGGCTCTAAGTGACATTTGTTAATGGCTACGTGTGTTTCTATCGTTGCAGAGCTCTGTATTGTGAAACTTATAACAATAATCTTCATAAATGTGTGGATCGGATCAAAAATGTTAAATACTTGTCTGTCTTGTTGATATACATACTCATTTTGTACTATTTCTATGCTACACAAATTTGGGATCAATAAATATGTCAATAAAAAACTGCGTTTGTCCACGTATATCGTTATAAGGAACCATGGTAGCCGAGTGGTCTAATGTACCCGATAGAGGCACGACATGGTTCCCCAGAGGGCGTGGGTTTGAGTCCCGCCTTCGGAGAAAACGTTATATGAAAAAACTAATTTTAGCACATCAACCACAATAGCCGGGTGGTCTAGAAAGCTCCATAGAGCTCGAGTCGCATGGATTGCGTACGTTACCCGCGGAGGGCATTGGTTCAAACCCTCTTTTGGACGGAGCGGTTAAGCGACTGTCTGGTGATAAAAAAACCGAAATTCATGACATGATGCTTTTAAATCTCTGGCTTCATTGGCAAGCGGTTTGAGAGATGAGGATGTGGTTGAAAATTAGACTTTTCAAGTCTTAAAGTTATATTTCTGTCTAAGTTTCATTTAAATCCTGATTTAACTTTATGACAATTGCCGCACAGTCACGTACCATGACCCTGATCAATGTTCATACAATCTGCAAATATTAGAAACGATTGAAAGCAAATATAACTCACTGCTGTTATTAAAAGGTGGTTTGCACAAATAACAAAATGATTCTAAGCTGAAGAAAAATCATCTACAGAGGACTTGGAGACCCTGGCTACTAAGAGGGTTACATAAAGCAAGTGCAGGAAAAAATAGCTTTTAGCTCATAGGTCTCCGTGAAAGACTTATGATTAGACAAATTAGACAGACACCTTCAAGAGAATGACTGAGAGTGGGTAAAGCTTTTCAAACGTGTGATTGGATCTGTGGGACGTTTAAGTCCAGAGATAGTATCACAATGCTAACTCTGAACAAGTCAATTGTCCAGCCACTTAACAACTTTTTGAGGTCAAGTTACCCTTAAAAGTCTGAGGCCAAAGCTGAGAGTATTTATCCCCAAAATCAATCAAATTTTCTGGCTTTTGTTCTTCTTAAGTGGATGATCTTGCATAAATACGTATCCTTGTATTGAGTAGCTTCCAGGGTCATTTTGCTAGTTAAACTCTTCCTATGCGCCTTGCAGAAAAAAGCGACTTTTTTGTTCTTTTGGTGTGTTTTTTTTCATGGACCTTTCTAACCCCCACGGGGAATATGATCCCAAGTACTATTGAAATGAAACATCATTTTCGTATATTCCTGATTATCAAACTTTTTATGATATTTGGTCTACCAATAAATTTGAGTTTCGCAGACCCGGCTAGCCCTTGTATGCATGTACGGTTCATGAGAAATGCTACCTAAGAATTTGTAGCAGTCAAACTTGTAAGATGTTACTGGATCAACACGACTTTGTATTCCCTACGAATACTTGAGGGAAGCACAATAAACAATGAAGGATCCCGAGAAAGAAGAGAGTTCATTGTTTTAACTAGCCTGGACTCTCGAGGGCTTGAAGGTGCTCTCAAAAACCACATTACGCCTCTACGGTCACTAAAATGGACTATCAATCAGGGTTACCAAGTGGCGAAATATACCGCCAAATACATCAAAAGTAGCGGAATAAAAAAGTTGGTTGCAACGGAAATTATATCCTACCACATGCTTGAAAAGCTTAGCCTACCCCTGTGGTTTTAAGTTTTGATTAAGTGTTCACTCAAATGGCAATGCCTCTAGTTACTGTTTTTCTTTGCTAAATTATTATAATTATGATTATAATTATTTTGCAGACTTCCTTACCGCTACTGGGAATGGACCTCACAGCACATCAAGATGAATAACTTATTCACTTTACCTCACTTTACCATTTAGAGTTGGCGGATCTGGCTAGCCCTTGAATATAGGGTTGATCAGGAATTCTAGTCAAAAACTTGTCTAAGTCTGACTTAAATAAATCCTACAAAATACTCCTTGCAAATATTATATTGAAGGGCAGCAAATCGAACAATGAGTATATGAACAATATGAACAGTATTGAACAATAACTACTATATTAAATCGCTTAAAAACATTATAAACTATTGCTATCCAAAGCATAGTCAAACATATTAGTAACACTCTTAGTTAAGCACCGGCATAAAGTTGCATCAATAACTATTTAGCAGATGCCTAGTTATACACTTTGAAAGTTGCGTTTTGCAATAAAATGGATCAAAAAATTACCTAACTATTTTTCAAGTAACTGCCGAAACAAATGATGTACTTCTTCGATGGCATGACTATAATTGATATTCTTTCATTTTCGTACATATTTCTTTAAAACCTGAAAAGAGTAAATGTTGGCACTTAAAACTTATTCATGATATAAAATTTCCAATCAGTTTATCTTAAAAATGAAAAGTTACACTATCCATTCATGTCTTTGAAATGTTACAAAGATGCATCTGACAATTGAATGATCAAATTTGTCACTTTTTGCAATGGATATTTTCTACGCACCAATGACATTTTTATTGCCCGTTAACATCTTTTTGTCTAATTTAAAGATCAAAATTTATCAAACTCATGGTAGTCAATTATGACAACCAAATAGGCAATTGCTATTAGGCATAACTGGAGTATTTTGTGCTAAAATTTGATGCAAAATACAACATTTTAAGGGTAATATCTTACCATTTGTTCCATGAGTTTTTATGAATTTTCAATTGAAAACTTAGTTAATGATACTCACAACATCTATCGATTACGTTTCAAAGAATACTACCTTCTTATAAGTTTTCAGTGGATTCATATATTGATCAGAGCTACTTTTAGTAATGTATTGTTTACCAAAGTTTGTCCGTGTGCTGCTTTACAAGGAAAAACGCAACTAGAAGTCATGGCATTTAAGCAAAATCTTTTTGAGTGTTGTGGGTACCACCGTGCACCTTCAAAAAGATATGCTCATTGAACTTTCCATTGCCTTGGAGGACTACACCTAAGTCCTTCATGGACGAGAATTGATGAATATTTCATTTTCATCATGTAAGTCGTATTTGCGGAGTATTTAATGCCGTCGACCCAAAAGTCATAATATTACTCTTGACGACCCAATTGTAAATTCGATCTAGGTCCTTTGCAAGGCAACTGGAATCTTTCCCATTTCCATCCGAAAGTAACTTCGCATCTTCAGCATACGAATAGATACTGGCCGTAATAATGAGATTTTGAAGTGGAGCAATCAAGATGATGCCAAGGAGGGCCCTAAAATGAAATCCTGCGGAACACCTGACTACGGTACACCTGACTCGAATTTTAATATATTACTAAGCGGCTTTTAACCTTAGCTATTTGCTTCCTATCATGAATGAAGTTTTTCATCCAATTGAAAATCTTGCCTTGGATCCCAAAGCCATTAAGCCTTTTCAACAAAAGGCCATGATTTAATTTTGCAAGGGCCTTGGCAAAATCAAGATTCGTGTCTCTCTAGTTCCTTAATGATCTGTTCTATATGTTTCATCAGTTCGATAACCTACACAGTGTTACATCTTTCTCTTCAATTTTGGATAGAAGAAAAAAGCTTCGAGTTGGACTTCCGGATGAGTCAATGACAAATTTCTTTTTGTCCCGAACAAGAGAACTCGGTTGTTTCTCCCAGAACTGAACGTCTTCAAGGGCTCTATTTCGGCAGACAAATCTGTCAGGAAATTTGAAACTCAAATATTTTTACTTGCTCGCTTCACGCTTTGAGTTTTTTCGTGGGTGTGGGTGAGCCACTCATACAAGAATAGTAAAAAACATGTACAGCATGGTCAAACCCCTATATAACTACATGCAGATGCTCTTTGCTTTCTACGGTCAGATCCGTCAGTCTGGCCATCTTAAGGAGGTAAGAGAGAGCTTAGGATATTGGCCAACAGGCAAGCATATTCAGCATTTGGTTGCAAAGTGAATGTCATAACCGGAGTTGAAGGTGCTCCAAAGATTCATTCATTTCTGTATTCGTTAGGCCCATGATGTAGTTCCAAGTAAAAAAAGCAAAGTTGATGAAAAAAAAGCAAAGTTGATGAATACTTTGGAAATCTTCCTTTAACAGACATTGTCTGTTTCTCTTTTCAATATGAAACAGCTCCTCAAAATCAATCCAGTATCAAGGTACTTCCAAATTTACCAATCTTTTTATTTTGGTTCTAACCATGGAGGTCACAAATTAACTGGAGGTCCATCCAACTGTCGTCGTATTCCCCGGTAGGCGTTGATCTCATTAGGAAACGGGGCTAAAACGATGATTTAGGCCTTTCCTTGGATCGGTTTTCACCCTCCATCTTTTTTAAGAGATTACTGCTGATCATTTCCAGCCATTATATTTCAGTTTCCGCGTATTGCATTGCTTAAAATTAAAGATGATTGACACTGGAATTCAGGGATCGCACAAAAGTTGGTTGTATTTCGCTCTGTAGATGTTAAAACAACTTTGATTCACTTTCAAAGAGTGCACGGATGTTTCTGGCAACCCCTAGTATCAATAATACACTGTGGAACTTTACACGAATTCATATCACTCGTAATTTTTATTCGCGAAAGTCAAATTTCTTTATTCGTCCATGTTGTATCACCCGTTCAATGGTTTCTAAATTTCGGGTACATTTGGTAGCGTCAAATATGTCCAGGGTACCGTCGTTCATGTTTTAACGAAATATGCCTTCAAACGGACAATACATGGCTTCTACGTAATGAATGATGATCGGTGTAGTTCGGTTTTAGGATCTAATAATCATCTCGTTAATTGCAAAGTTTAAAAGATTGTCGGTATGTTGTAATATAAGAATATTTGGTCAGTTTTTCTCACATTATGGGTTGTTTCATCAATTAATTATCAATGTCAATGGATTAACATGTTGTAAGGTAATCGTCAAGTCTTCATTGAGCCACAAACATAGCCTTAAAACATGATGTGTTGTTGGCACGTGCGGTTTCTTCTGAGAAATATCATTCCACAATGGCTTACCCAGTTCATCTGCTAAATACACTACCCTGGGAGTTCAGTTGAAATAGACGGAAAGGTACATACATTTGGAGGTTAGACGACCTCCACGAAAACGAATTGCCCTTTCGTCTGTCTGAATTTTCTTTAAGTTATTTTTTTGTATTATAACAGTGATTTTGAAATCAAATCACTAAAATTCCCAGCCAAGGATGCCATGGCCGAGTACCATCATTGGGCATCTTTGGTTTGTGCTTTGGATCGTGATAGAATTTCCAGGTGCACGACCAGTGTAGTATAGGATTACAGAGAGCGGATTTTTGTTCGCAATATCCCCCTACATCTTTGACGACAGCCTTTCGAATCGTGAAATCGAAAAGCTCTCTTCAGGAACGGTTTTTTTCAAAATGGCTCTTGACGCGACATCCCTTTCTGTCATGGGCATTCACCTGACAAGAAAATCTTTTATTGAGATTTGCTGTCAAGTAAGGGTTGACAGGTAAAAAGTTATTGGAGACAAAATGAGGCGTTCCGTTTCTTTCGATACATCATGTATATCAGAGGAAACCGGGTTTACCAACAGCAGACGTGCTGTTGGAAGATTTGAGGCCGTATTTCGGCCAAACCTAAAATAACAAAGTTCAAGTTGATTTTCCGTCCATTGTGAAATGCTAAGGTCCGAGTGCTGAGCCTTGCCCATCCAATGAAGCCAGCCATCACACCATCCAATTGGCAATGTTAATTCTAGTATCAGTTTGGTTCTCCAACAATGGGTATGGATAAGCGTGTAAACATTTCAGTCAGACTATTAAGACAGGAGAATCGAATTGGGAACATCGCTCGTGCCTGAAAATGCGCTAGCCACATAGCCAATTTTTTAAGGTTTTTGAAAGAAAACTTTCTACAAATATGCCCAAATTGACACCAGCCTGTTTTTTCATTACAGATTGTATACCTTTAAGAAACCTAAAGGAGCCACTGGTATGGTATATTAATATTTTGGATAATACACACGAATGCGAATGATTCATTTCTAATGAACATGTTCATCCCAATTTTGCTGCCACTATCTTTGTGAGCTTAAAGATACTGATTTTACGCATCGTATACAATACATTCCATTGGCAATAATGAACTCACGTCAGCTCGCCCTAAATCAAATGAAAATAATCAGAGTTTAGCAACAGGGACATTCATTAGGTTGCAGTTCCTTGGGCTCGTCGGGCTTCGGAGAATGTTTCGTCTCAATCTTTTTCAGCACATGGGGCTGGCACGCAGCCCCTTTGAAACTCACCCTTGAACATAAAACCATGATTGAGTTATTCCAGCTTTTGGAATGAGCCTTCAAGCACCTTGAGACTTACACGAGTTTTGTTTTATATCCCCAAGGTAGGGGCACTCAAATGTATCCCTCAAATGTATCCCAAACCCGTCGCAGGTTCTCGCTCTCCCTTTAAAGATCGTTGACTCCTGAAATGCTTTACGATAAAAATGCCTCTTCCATAACACATCTAGGCTATCAACTCGGAGGAAAAAAAGAGTTAGTCAATTGGTAATATGAAGATACTCACAGAACTGGTCCAAAAAATGTTCCTGTAGTTTGATTTGGCTATCAATCTATCCTCGTCTTTTCATCAACAATCTCTATTTCTTCCAGTTCGAATCACGTCGATTACATACGTGTATACTGCATTGGTTGATTGGTTGTCTAGGTAATGCTGCTCAGACTTCCTCATATTTCTTGTTAGCCCTCGATACCGTTTTCCATCCAATAGCAGAACAGTCGGCTCTAAAGCCGACAAGAAGACACAAGTTGTTTTGTGCAAACCTTGGAATATTAAGTAGCAGCTCTGTGCAGCTCTTGCTTGCCCTTTGCTAGGCGATTTTCTCAGATTTGCCAACAGCATTTGGAGGCTCTTTAAGGTTGGCTCCTCTGGTTAACGACGGCCAGTCTTAACGCAGAAGAATCGTTGGCTGAAGATCAACTCGGAGGAAGTTTACAATACTACTCCTCCGACTCGAATAACTGCCCTTTTTCTTCTACCACGTACACACAGACTACTGCAGAAGGCCTAGCGAGGAGACAATGAAAAAGAACCGAAAATATGGGTTCACCACCCGGTAATAACTAAATCTTCCTCGACTTACGTTGAACCTGCTAGCAAATTTGCCGTTGTACTGGATATCCTGATCATTACTCACGAAAAGAACCAAAACCAAAACCCATCTTCTGAATCCTTAAGAACCTAGTTGAAGGGTGTATGATGGTTTGTTTGTTTATTGAAAGGGCATTTCAGCCCTTTATTTTTTGCGAAGAGACACTTTCAACATATTAATCTCAATGGTTCTGGGTACGCAAATCTTAAGTGGAAAATTCTCATTTAGATCCTTATTCATACATGGATAAATGCTTTGTTTTAGGTGTTAATGGCTCCACACTTCATTCATGCTTGCCGCCGGTGATTAATCAACATTTTTTTACTTGTTTGTCATTCACTGAGCATGTCGAAGAAAAGGCATGTATTGTGCGTAGGTAATTAGTTTGATCAATGAAGATATATTATCGCCTTGGCTATTTAGCAATAGAGCCGTGCAGTTCGGCAGGTAAAGTACGGATCCAGAGAATGATACTGCGCCACTATCACCACAAAACTCAACGTGATCAAAGTTTGACCGATATCTTGAAAACATACAATGTAGATTTATTCAATCCATGGAATGACGAATAATACGAAAAATATCGGAGCAAAATGTCTTAACATAAGCTATAGTTAGTTACTCAGCGCTGTGGTACCCACAGAGCTGGTTAGGGCTCCGTTCAAAATCAAAGCCTTCTAGAAATGGTTTTCAGTGCCACAAACCAAAAGCAACAACAAAAAAAAGATATTTTTGATAGTAGCTCATATCAGTTCATTGATCCAATAAAACATCTATGAATAAAAATTTCATTAATAGATATTATGAAAATTCTTAGTTACAGATGCCTTTGAAATTGCATTGACATTAAGCATTAAGTAGATGATGTGAGGCTTCATTTACAATGGTGTCATTTGTTTCAAATTTGGCCACAAAATACTCTGGTCACGTTTGAAGCAATGCCCAAGAAATGTTTTATGTTCAGTACTTTTCATACCCCAAAAGTTGAGGAAATGTTTCACTCGTTGGTATACCCTCGTAGGTAATAGATAGACGAATTATAACTTTTCATTTCAATAGTACTGGGCATTACATTCCCTGTAGGGGTTAGAAAAGCCCGTGAAAACCCAAACCAAATGCTAAATAAATTCTTAAGAATACCATAAAAAAGCAAAACTTCACCTGTAATTTGAGTTAAAGTTTACTTAACTAAATAGTATACCTCTAGAAGCTAGTGTAGCCGGGCGGTCAAAGAGGCAAGACGATAAAGGTAAGAATCGTCTCCCCAAATGTCGTGGGTTCAAATCCCAGTGTTGAAAGTAACTCTACTGTACATTAGTTATTTAAGGGCGGGTTCAACCAACCTTGATATTAGAATTTGCCTCTATTATTTTAACATTAAATAAAAACGAACCTAATACGTAAATAATGATTACTCCTTAAAGGGACAAATTTGAAAATTAAAATGCAAGATCCATCGTTAAAAAATTCGATTATGATATTAGCTATTGATTACAGTAGCTTTCATTCGTAGGAAAACATGATGGTTCATATTATACTTGAATGAGATTTAAATGATATTATGTACCATTTCCAGCCTTTAAAGAAACCTATATGACGATCTAAGAAAATCTCGGTTATTTCTACGCCATTATTAAGAGTAAATCATACGTCTTAGCATTAACTTAAGATAAAATGAGGTTGTTTTATATAGGTATGACAGGCTAGAGCACATATATGAGCGGGCACATTCTCGTCACAGCATCTACTCCATAGTTGTTCTATAAATTCTCACAGACAGAGAACCACTCTGATACCGGACATGACATTGCCTATCGGAAATAAATTGGACGATGTGATGGCTAGCTTCGCTAGCCGGGCGAAGTTCACCCTTCTGACCTAAACACCCCAAATACAAAAACAGATGTAAGTAGGAATGTCGTGTCAATGTCAGAGTATTAATAATGTTCATTGACTATGTTTTGGAAAATTATACTTGTGATTTTCTTTAAGTTATTAAATATCCTAATCAGAGCTGCTTTAAAAGATGTTCACTTTTATTTCTATAACAAAGAAAAATGCAATTGGAAATTTTGACATTTGAGTAAACACTATTTCATAAGCCATTGTTGCTGTGTCAAGTAATTACATAAATACTTTTCTGTAGATTTTCTGACTTTTTACCGGACTCGCCGAGTCCCAACTCGAGTTCTTTGCTCCAATAAAACTCGCCTTATTCTTGGCTAAACTAGACTCAACTAATGCAATCCTCTGTCAAAGGTTGGTTTCTTTCATGGCCAATTTACGAAGGAGTAAGATCCGTTTTCTGGAGAAAAAAAATCAATGAAAAAGAAAGATCAGATTCGAGTCCTTTCTAAAAGACTTGAGTTTGGCCCATTCTTCTAGACGTGAGTAAAAGACTTTTAGTCCATACTCATCCCAGCACCATTAGTTACACAGCTACACAGAGTAAGAAGTCAGCAACTGCTGTGGGACTCTTGTGAATTTCAGGCGCCATGCAAGTCTGCATTTTACAAACCTATGTTGTCGGAGAGCGATGAATTTTAGACTGCATGACGAGGTGATTTGTGAATTTCCAGATCATTGGGATATGTAGTATATTTTAAGAAGTTAAATCATAATAAAACCTATACATTTTAGGAGTAACATAATCTCTCCTTTAAAGCCTTTTTTGTTTTTTGTTTTAAATTTTGCAACCTATTCACCCCTTTTCAAAAAAAATTCAAAATCTTATTTTCGTTATCGTCTTCCCTTACTTTGCGATCTTGTCCTTTTACACACTTGCAGGGTGTTCAGATCAAGGACAAGGCCTTCCTAAATCTTGGCCCGTTTTGGAAGATCTACATCGAGAGTCAAGATCAAATCTCTTTTTGTGCGATCATTTGTTTTGAACTAAGAACTTCTAGTTTTTTTCAATATTTTTTGGAATTTTTGGAAACTAAATCTCTGGAGTGTTATAGATCTTTTACAAAAATGAGCATAAAAACTGAAAAACTTCAGAAATCATTGAAACCTATTCGTTATGATTTGATAGTTAAGAAATTTATGAGAGACCCCTCAAGTGCAGTTGAATATCGAATATCAGGCTGGTGATAAAAGAAAATACTCACAACAAAACTTTTTCTTGCATTTTCTTCTATCTTAAAAAGAAATATTTTGTCCCAAAGCAACCCCTTTGGCTTCATATTTTGGTTAAATAAGGGGGTGGAAAAACTCTTGGATTTTTATCTAGTCTCAATCACCACAGCTCCTGTTCTGTCGGTATTTGAGGCCCTCGCAACTCTTCCTTATATGAACCTCACACGATGATTGTGCTCTTTTATAATGCAGGATTTGAGGGCACTCATTTTGGAATATGTCATAACCTTAGCCCTAGTGTCGATTAAGAATGTACTAAATAGCTAAAATAAGCCAAACCATCAAAGTACGGTGACTAAAGGACCAAAATGTCCAAAACTAGTATGCAATAAGATTATTATTGACTTCTTGATTCTTTCCTGACTTGTTGATTTAGTTCATATTTTTTCCATCCCTTTAGTGTAAGGTTGAGAAGAAATGACACCTTTGCTTAGCAAAGGTGTGTACTTGATATTATCAACACTGAAAGGGGAAATTCCAGTTATCACAAATGGAATAACTCAATTAGACACATTGCGAACTTGCAAACTTTGGTGGGCTAGCCACATGGTGGGAACATAGAGGAAGCAAGGCCTAGAGAGTGCAATGCGAGCTAGCCAGGCGGACTGATGTTCAGAGCGAATGGGTGACAGCTAAACCGCTGTATGGGTATGGCATCTGATTTTTCTGTCCACTGGTTGCTAATTCAGCAGCAGTAAAAAATACCAACAAACTCGATTTTTTAATCTTCTATCTTAGTTCCTCTATGGTGGGCAAAGCCTCTGAGACAAACCTTGATCCGGTGGTCACAAGCTTGTGACAGGAATGTCAGAGATGTGTATTGTTTGCCCAGTTTCCTACAGAGTGAGAGAGAGGACTCGGGTTCGATTCTCCTTCCTGACCTTCCTCCAAAGGAACCTTTTAAACTCTAACCACACCCACAGACGAAGAATCAAAACCTCACACCGGACATAAATCTGCCTTACGGAATTTGGAATTGAACGATGTGATATGGGGACGTTTAGGCAAGCTCTGGCAGGTACCTTTGTTTGCTGGTACCAGTGTCAGTGATGCAAATTTGGGGCTTCAAACACGTTTACGAGAAGCTGACCCTTCCTTCACATTGCTAAATGAGGAAAGGTCACCTTCGTTGAAACTAGTTTGAAACGCCAATTTTGCATCACTGGCATTGGCAGGCAAGTTTGTTTGCTGGTACCAGCGCTTGCCTAAATGTCCGAATGGCTGGCTTCGCTGTCCGGGCGAGGCTCACACTTCCGACCCTAACACCCAGGTTAGGATTTCGAAATTCCTTTTAAATCAGCTGTTTCACCATTCATCTTTTGTTACGATCTACCTTGGAATTGTATTCGACCACCTTTTCTAAAAATCATCAACTGAAATTGACTTGCATTGCGTGCAAATAACGAGTTGTCATAATTTTCCTCGAAATGCCTGTTTTATATTCGAATATGATGTCGTATCGTGCCATATATTTGTGAATTATGTAAAAGTTCAATCGCCAATGTTACGGGAATAGAAAGAAGACCGTGGCGTTTGAAAACTGTCAAGTACGAACATTGTACTACGTAGTATGTTCATCATTCAATATTTAACACCGAAGTATTTGCCATGAAATAGAAATATACGAGTCCTTAAAATGTAAATAACTTCCCATAGGATGTATTTAATAGGAAAGTAGGCTGATCGACATCGAGGCCTACATTTGATCATTACAATCCATTAAACGTCTCACTGTGAGCATCTGATGCGATCACAGTTTGACAAGAGGAATAGAAATTGAAGGACACCAAAGAGTACCCAGCTAAACTTGAACGTACCTCAGCAATTGAAGTGTCTTTTAGACTAAATGCTGAAAAGGATTGGTTGGTTGGTTGGTTTGGTCAGTATCTCTCTCAGTACAAAATTTGACTGACGTATGTAGATAAAATGACCAATGGAAAATAAGATCAAAATTGCTAACAGCCCATAAAATAAGAATTGATTAAGAAAACTAAAAAATATCTAATTCATTTTTTGGATGGAGCTCTGCATAAGAGGCGAGAAATATAAAATACTGCTTTACTTTAATGGTGCGAGAACTTAAGGGTCGCAGATACATTCACATTATGATGTCTTAATTTGCTGCTTTTAACAAAAATCAGTGGAAAAAAGGTTTGATACCGAATCTGATGAAAAGTAATCGGGAAAGCGACACTGCTTCCCGTGTCTGATTTTTTTTCTTTTTCTAAAACTTTCATTTTGAGAAAATTTATTTGACAGATTTCTAAAGGTTTTGTTTGGGTGTTTTTGTCTCGGTACCTGTTTCCACGATTTGGCAATTCAAATTTATAATTTGATAAGCAATTAATCAAATTCTTTTCTTTCTTTTTTTTTTTTAAACATCTTGCCAAAACCTTAAACCTTTGCCAAGCCCTAAAGGGGTGAGCATATAGCAAAACAGCCCTAAAAAACAATTCGTTGTAAAAACATGACTTCGCTTTTTTATCATAAATGAACAAAATACGAAGGAGATAGCACCTTGCTTCATCTCCACTGAAATGTTAAGACATTGTTGGCCAAGGGAATTCGGTTCACGATCATACTACCAATTATGGGCTATATTATCTAACAAGGTCATTCAAAATTTCAATGGATTTATTTTTTCTTCTCAAAGCACGCAACAAGTGTTTTTTGTATATGTTTTGCCTTGTGAGGGCTTGAATTATGAGTATGTGCTCTTGGGATTTTTATTGTTCATAGTGGAGGGACGATAGACGGAGTGAGACAAAAAAAGTTCTTCAAATTGGGAATGGACCCTAAAGGAAATATTTGAAATTACGGAATGAAGTGTCCTAGTTTAATCTTTAATCGGCCTATACCGTAATTTATTTATAGGAAATCAAAGCTACCTAAAAATGACACTGTACACGGGAGTGCCCGAAATTGAAATTTGTACTTACGGTAACTTTCTAAAGTTAATAAACACGTACTTTGCAGGAACATATTGCCATAATTAGTTCAAACTATCTGGAGTACGAGTGCCGCAGTCTTAGAAGACCTCTAAACGGCTAGGCGCTCGCCAGTGTTACTATCGATCGTAAAAACATTCTAATCGACGTACCTAATTAACGTATCTCCTCTTTTACTTTGCCTCATAAGGTTGGGAATGAGAGCTGGCCAAGACTTATAGTGCTTCCTCGTACAATAGAAAAATAGGCTTTATAGTAAACTCAAAAAAAATGACGATGAGCCAGTTTTTCTATGTTCGTGTAAGCCTCGTTGAAATGGTCAAGCATAGGTTTCTAAGGTAATGCACACGTGTTATCTCTGGAGAGATAGTGTTCCAATACTTGCACAAAGGCTTGAGCGTCATCATTGATCAAAGAAGAAAAGACTTCAATTCCAGGATGGACTCCAGGATGGACCATAGATATGGTACTAAGTCTCAATGGGGTCCCGAGGGGCAGGTGTATAAAAGCAAACATATATGATTGTTTGGATAACACCTCCTACCGACAAATACAATTCATATCATTAATCTGTTAACAAAAGTGTTTTAGGAAACACTGAAATTAACAAGCATGCAAGGTAGCCTATAAAGAATGTAGCACCGAAAATACTAATCTGGAGCAAAGCATAAGGGTCGAAGAACAAAAACTTTTTGGTAAAACTTGTGGCCGTAGGATAACAAAACAAGATAAACCTTATGAATTTAGCGTAACAATCCTTGAATGTCATCAAATATCTGCCGTGTTGCTTGGCCAAAACGCAAACTTGAAGTGGCTCTTTAGTTGGAATTTTGGCCGTTAGTCGACATGTATTTGACCAACCAATAATGTTTATGGTTCCAATTTGCCTTGAACTGATTTCTCTCTTGCCTAGAACACGCCAATAATGTTTCGGACCACGGACTTGGCTTTGACACGTCTTATGACAAGCTTGCAATTTCACAACAACTATTCTTGGTCAAGTTTGACTCCCTGAGAATGTCATGGAAAAATATTTCTCGAAACCACGACATTGGTGTGAAACATTTTTTGAAATGTTCTCTATAAAATGTTGCAAGTGAAAAAAAAGACAAGTATCACAATGTAGTTGGTCAATTGCTCCGACATTAACCAAATTTTAGATAAGCCGTTGACAAAGGAATTCCTCCTGATTCAGTTCGATTGCCCAGAGTGTCAAGACCAAACACATTATTTGTATGCACCAGACACGAGGGTTGTTAAAAGAGGACAAGCTAGAAGTCTCAACTTAATTGGTTGTGTCATAATTGGCCAACATACATTATAATGCTAACTTGGACAAAAATCCAACGAAACAGGCGCTGCTAAAGTGCGATTCGCCTGAGAAGTGAATACTGAAATTCGTCACTTATTAGGGCGGTTGTGCCTTGCAGTTAAAAGTACTAACTGTTCACTTATCATTTAACTTACCGTATAGGCTACCCTGTAGTGGTTATGCCTCTCATGATGCCTATTACACTATAACATTGCAAGTGTTAGGGAATTACAGGAAATTGCAGGAAAGATTTCTAAACCATATCAAAATGATAATGCTTTTTATCAATCCTTTTCCAAAGAGTTATTATTTTTATGGCTCTGAGGGCTAAAATAAGATCACAGGTCTTCCAAATGTCCGCAAAAGAGGTAATAACGCCCAGGAATATTGCAAATAATAGAAAGAAGCTTTTAATGGCCATTCAACTACCAATTAAATTGTAGACGAGATTCTTTTTCAATCTCGATGCTAAGACATTTCAATGCTAGGCACACCTTTCATAGATCGAATAATCGAACAAGCTGCACCTAATAATGATGGATACACAAAAAGCTCCATCTTGTTCTTTTATCAATTCCCTCCGTTCTTATAAATTCATTAAGGATGACCTTTGGAATTTTTTTTGGATAAAGATCTTCTAGAAAAATGCTTGTTTTGCAAAATTGTCCATGTTTTTTTGACCAATGTATCGGGTAATTAGTAATCCTTGAATATTTGCTTTTGACCGTATAAATTGACATTCATTTGGAGAAACTTTCAAATAAAAGTAGGAAGGAGTCTCATAAAAATTGGGGAAGCTCATTCAAGCGTTGCCAAAGTGTCCAATATTGAATCATTTGCCTTCAAGTGTATTTATTGTTTGCGATGATCAGCACTGAATATGGTTCAATATTACATATCCAAAGGTGGACGGCTTAATGCAAGGGGCCTGGGTTTTAATGAACCGATGCGTCAGATATTTATTGTTTTTTGGCTTCTCTTTCTGTTACTTTAGTTGACTATATTTCAAAGTTAAAAGACCCCAAGCAAATGGACAAAAATATGCTGTCTCCATTTACAACGTAGACAAAATTGGTCATTTGTCACATTCCAAATATTGTGGGACAAGTCGACAAAAAATATTTCTTACCTTTTGTAATCCCCAGGATAAGTGTTCTAAATACTTTGGTTTAGGTATGTGCAGATATTTCAGAGGTCATTGTTTCGACTGTTGGCCTGTTGTTATGTAATCATGCCTGTACATTGGTGGTCTGACTAGCTTAAAGGTAATCTCACATGCAGGTATGAAATACGTGCTCGCTATTGTACGAATCATTTTGATGGGATTTCGAAATAATGGGATTTCCCTCTTATCTGAGGGGGTCTGAAATATCCTTGGTTTGGTCTGGAAACCGAGAAGAAGTTCTGGAATCCATGCTCTCAGCAGTTTCACACTTACTTGATCGCCGAGCATTAAAGCCTAATTGACTTTATATGTGCGGTAGGCATTTCATGGCGCTCTTCGCAACAACGAAGAGGTTCTGAATTCGAGGTTGAGTGCGCTGATTATAATGTCTGGAGGGTTTGTGGGAATTGGCTGGAAGAAATAGGTTTGTGTGAAAACTCATTTACGAAAACACAAAACTGGACCCAGAAAGATACTTCACAAAACATCCAAAGAAGAATTGGCTTGACTCATGTGAATTGTAAAATTTCCTTCCTTTCATGCCTTTCCAAATTCATTTGTTTGATTGGTTGATCCAACCATTCCGGCACTTAGTTGTGTTGTCAAAATTTGTCGGACTGAACAATGGAAGACCTTTAGCAAATGAAAATAGCTCCTTGTTTTTTTGTATAGAAAGAAATTAAAATCCATGGTTCTCTCAGGCAATCCTGCTTCATCACGAGGAATTGGCAGAGAGTGGAAATGGAGATCAAGCTTAGACCAAAACCATTATCATTATCTAAAGATAGGTGACTAAGGGACGAAATTCTAATCAAAGAGGTGCAGCTAACTTACGTTTGGATCACGAAAAGAATCAAGGGGTTGTAACGTCAAATAGCTAACCATTTATATCAGCCTCGTGACACATGTTGTGGTGTAAATGCACTATGTTTGTGTTATTTGGTCTTTTTCATGCCCATCACTTAATGGGCTACCTTGCGGCCTATGCCAGATCTATACTAGTATTACACTCAGCCCATCTGAAATTTCCAATGACTTTGGTACCATAGATTTGTAGACATGTTTGAATATGTCTTGTTTTATGAGATGGTAGTGGTCTCTAGATGGAATGAATCGAGTAAAATGCGATTTTATTTGAACTCCTAATGATTGGTTGTCTCACATCTCCGTAAAGACCTGTGGAGAGACCTACCTTTCGAAGTTGATTCATTCTCAAAAAGATGACAATGACTCAATGAATATAGGGTCTTTCATGTTTGGAGTGGAGAGGAAAAATAAAAAGCGTATCATAGTGATGGAATCCGATTTCAAACTGATCTCCCCAATTTCTATTGCACGGAGAGAGTCTCAAAACGAAGATTAGGACCCCCTTAATGGCCCAAGGTTGGGTAAAAAAGCTCATTGAGATTGTTGATGGTATCAAAACTAACGTAACGTTGACTACAGTTAAGCCCTTTGTTATTTGAACATGAAATGTTCATCGGTAAGGAAATCAGTGATATAATTTCTGTCCGTCTATTCTCAAAGGTGTACGTTTAAAAAATTTTTTCTTACGATATAAAATCAGAACTTTTAATGATACTTTCCTTTCCCTAATTCTTCACATTGGTTCGTGGACTTGTTTCAAGTTACATCATGAGTCACTAAATTGAATGCAATAATGCGAAAACAAAGAGTGTTCATGCCTTACATGGAGGTTATTGGCCCAAACTCATGATAAGTTTCAACCTCATTAAAAACGTTTCTTTGTTTGAAAAATTGAAATTTTTCCTTTGATGGAGTCCTTGATGGAGAACCTTTAAACCTTTCCGTCGGTTGGTGCGTTTCGTAGAAATCCGGTGTCTTACTACAACAAAGCCAGCTCAAAATTTTCACATAAGATAGAACCATAAGATAACAATGTGGAACTCATTGAATGTCAAGGAGATGTAGGCGTTTCAACCTCCAAGAAGACGGACGGGTAGTATAACATTTTAAGCAATACCAAGGGCACAAATCAAACAATTTTAAAAAATGCCGTTGCTAGAAAAAAGAAACTAGCTGGGAGATCAAATTTAAACCTACAGCATTAAAGTAGAGAGAAAGTGAGTATTACAATTATCTTTGTAGGTTTTCGATATTGAAATGGTATTTTAGTTGATTTTTGCACCCGAAAATTATATTCATTTTTAAAATCAAACAAATTCTTTATTGAATATAAAATTTTGGCACAGAGTTGTCGCCTTCTGGCTTAAGGGGCTGAAAACCAGACAACATTTAAAGGCACCCTTTTTTCATAAGAGCAACCAAAACATGCCCATAATAGGGAGGAAAGTGGGACAGTACAACGAGCGCGATGTTATGAACGTAAATAAAAAGAAACCCTGGTTCACTATACCCAATCCTTGTAGAGTGAGTGACCTGTTTCTAAAAATCCATGGCTGCATTACAAATTGCTCACACGCGAGGGATGGCTCCACGCTGCAGTTTGTACAATAATGTTACCCTATTCAGGTACGGAAAGGCAGTCTTCACCCCTTGGATGGACACAGAAGATTTTCCTCCATGAATTTGCGGGATACCGTATGACTGCGACTTATTCCCAGCCAAAGTGTTAGGACCCATTTTGGCTTGATGTGCGTCTCCTCAGCAGATGCTTTCTGGTTATAGAACCTGCCCGACCATCCGCTCTTACTGACTGACATTTGACTGGCTACGTAGCTAGCTATTCCACATCCCTAGCCATCATCAGTAACTTGGGCATCCCTTGTTGCTCCTTCTAGCAATTGCTGGGGAGCTTCACTGGACCACGTGGATTCGATGCTCAACCCCAACCAGAATATGAGAAAATCTCACGATCATCCCATTTGTCCAGTCGGCATCTAACGAGATGATAGTACGACTTGGAATCGCGAGATTGTTTCAGATAATTTTTCCTTACTTTGGGTTTCAACCCAAAGAACAAGGAAACTTGCTCTTCTTAGCAATACCTACGTAGGATTTTCTCCGCCATGATAAGTCAGACGTGAATCAAATTCATAATGAAAAAATGTTTCCAAATATTGTTCTTGAGTTTCAAACCACACAGACCCTTTGTTGACTCGTTTAACGAGATGGTACATGGCTCGGCTTGGTCATGTTGCATGGGAACAACGAAGAAATCCGTGCCATGCGGCCATTATCACCTATGCCAGTGGTGGCACTGCCTCGATCCAACGAGACTCTCAATATGGACCTGGACCTGGAGCGGTGGAGGGAGGGATAGACGGACGGACGGACGGACGGACGGACGGATGGATGGATGGATGGATAGATAGATGGATGGATAGCTGGGTGAGGGCATGGGTTCCTCATCCATGGGTGTTCACAGGGGTGGATAGTGAATTGCGCGCTTCAACCTGATTTGCGGCGGCGAGAGCAACGCCGGCCCAGAGATTGGATTGCCACCCTGAGTGGCTCCGTCAAACGCGAAGCCTCCGTGGCCCCACGCCAGTTAACTCCTGAGCTGTGAGGTTGCACCAGTGTTTTCCCGTCAAACAAAAACCTAGTAGTGCTCTCAAAGAAAGAGAAATGAAGAATCCGATTAACACAACTACCATCCCGTCTCAATTAGTGAGAACAAGCAATATAAGTTATAATGTCTAACCATCTGAGTGAGACAAACAATGCTTCCCATCCAATTCTTTCAAATTATGCATTTGACTCGTCCATACCTACTAGT
Source organism: Tigriopus californicus (assembly GCF_007210705.1). Classification (NCBI taxonomy): domain Eukaryota; kingdom Metazoa; phylum Arthropoda; class Copepoda; order Harpacticoida; family Harpacticidae; genus Tigriopus; species Tigriopus californicus. The sequence goes on along the minus strand of NC_081440.1, from coordinate 8,000,619 downwards.
GTTACTTTGGAGCCTTCTGGCACTCCGGGTACTTCAACGGATTCTTCAGTAACAAGTTCAATGGCTGCAGCTGCAGCGGCCGCTCATTTCTACCAACAGCATCAACAAGCAGCTGCAGCTGCAGCGGCTAATTTTGACTCAAACCCTGGAAACCAACCCCAAATTGCAGTGGCAGCAGCCGCTGCAGCCGCCGCCGCAGCAGCTCAGGCAGAATCTTCGCCCAGGTACCCATGGATGTCTATTACAGGTAAAAAAAGCATTTAACTCTGTTAGAGCTTCGACCTTTCAAACCAAAAGTGTCTTAGTTCTAACTCCCACTCCTATTAGATCGCCAGCCTCTTCATATTTGTACTACAAAGGCATGCAAATAGGCCTTGGAATATTTGGATCTGCCATGAGAGTGAACGAGAACACGAAGATAGTCATGACATGCTACTGTTTTACCCTTTCATACGAGAGTTATGAAGGGATATACAACGAAATAAAATGATTTCAGCACCAATTTTTAGCCAACGGCTTAAGGGTATGATTGGTTTAGCTTTGCCGTAATTATGTGGTTAGACAAAGACGGTATTTCATCCGAAAGCCACGTAGTTGAAGGTGCGAGGGCTTTGTTCCACAGGTGACGATTATTCATCCCTACATCAGAATAACAAGAAAATAAAATTAGTGTAATAGACTCAAATTTCATCGTTAAATCACCACTCACCTCGTATAATCGCTTATGAGTAAAATTGTATACTTATTGTCATGCATGGAAACGAGAAGGAAGCAAACCATTTCTTGCCGTTAAAAAAATCATATTACAATAACAAAAGATAATGCGAAGACTCACTTTACGCCTTGAATAATTCACGTCTATTATCCCTTTTCTTTCAGAAAGGTTTATCAACGGGTCGTTGCAAGGATTCCCCTGGGGAGGTAAGAGTTTCAGATATCTTTTGGTGCTATAAGCTCTTCAAACAGGGACATTTTTTCTGAACCTTGATTGAATTATAATTTACAGAAGATGAGGTGGTATGGTGTTATGATTCAGGCCAATGTACAATTCTACTCACTGATCTTGATAAAAAAATGCTACAGCATTTCAGAATAACTAGATCAATATACTGATATCTCAGTTGATTTGCAGAATCTTTAGTGAAAATGAGTTTGTCCTGTCTAGCTCTTATTATCTAACTGCAATTCTGATCACGTCAGCTCTTGATGAACGCAGCGTACTTTCACTTGCGAACTTTGGCAATAATTTGTTCATGATACCATGGATAGGCAAATAACGATGTGATTTACCAATATTTGTTTTCTTTTTTCAAGCTCTAAAGCTTTATAACTGAATGACATGATCAATTAAATGTTGTAATCATTGTAAAAACCACACGCTGTCACATCTGAATGCCGGTTGTAAATATGAACCGAAAGACCTAAATTCGAGCATTTTTCTTTGTTCAACTCATAGACCTTTAAATGCTCTCCTGTGCCCTAGTCTTGGGACAATTGTTTGTTGGCCGCCATCTTCCAATCTTATCTCACCAACCTCAAACATTCGGGCTTTTCAATCCAGTAAGAATGCTCGCTAATGTCATGGAAGATTAATTGACTTACTAGTATGCCTAGACCATATGCCACTTTGATGCTTTATGTCCCTTGAGTTGTTCACATTTGAAGGTGATCTAATTGCTTGCAGGTCCGAACGGTTGTCCAAGACGACGGGGTCGTCAAACCTACACCCGGTTTCAGACTTTGGAGTTGGAGAAGGAATTCCACTTCAACCACTACCTGACCAGGAGGAGACGCATCGAAATAGCTCACGCGCTCTGCTTGACGGAGCGTCAAATCAAAATTTGGTTTCAAAACCGCCGGATGAAGTTAAAAAAGGAATTACGTGCCGTGAAAGAGATAAACGAGCAACACCGTCAAAAATCCCATCCTGCGGAGCGTGACCGCCTTCTGTCGTCGATGCCTGTTGACACTCGCCAAGACACCTCGTCGTCAGCCACGCCCTCTCATCAACAGCATCATCATCCATCATCTAGTTCACTCATGATGAATTCTTCGTACTCCAATCACAACCAATCGAGTTCAATCGGGAGCTTCTTGCCCCCGCTAGACAAGAGCGGCGGGCTGTCCTCATTCGGATCCACTGCTTGTCCCCAAAGTCCGGTACACCTCGAATCTGCGACCACTCATCTCCGACATTGACCACCACAGACGAGCATGGACGACGTGGTGGTGTTGTGGCTGCCAAACTAGTTGTTCAGTCCTTCTCAATACGTAATTGTTCACGACTAAAGTCTGAAACTTACAAACACAAACGAAACCCCTTTGGTGAAAGAAACTTGTATACGTAAAATTTGGCAAGACAAACCTGTGTACATGCTAGAGGAAGTAATGAATTTGATATTCCAACATGTATGTAAAATCACCCAGACGAAATTGTTCAGCTTTAACTTGACCATGGACAACCAGAAAAAAAAACTATTGTTATTTCGTCAGAGGAAAATGGTGCTGCTTATTAACTCGATGAAGTTACTTTACCTTACACAAAACAGTGTTTTTGTTGTTCATTTCGAACCAGTCGTTTGATCCAATACACGATCTATTTCAGAATGTTATAGCAATTTTGCGCCTATGTTGACACATACACAATAAACTAGCTCAATCGCTTCATCCATTAAACACATCAGATCGTATCATTGATTCAAACAATACGACTTCTGGCCATTTTAATATATGTAAAGACGGCCATAAAATTGGGCGTACTTCAGACAAGTCTACTCGCTATGAGTCTACTCGCTTTTATAGGTTATTAACATTGGGATGAGGATGACAAATTCCCAAACAAGGACAGTTGTGCTTTTGTTCAATCTTTTACATTCATCACTGAAGCCTCTTGTACATGTAATCCATGAGAGTATAGTTTTGGTATACCATACGTACATGTGTTTGAGGTGTGCTCTCCCCAGATTCAATTAAATAATCACCAACACCTGAACTACTGTATGGCCAACATTGGAAAAGCGAGTAGAGCTCAAAGCTACTATTCTCAACACAAGGTTCGATGTCATTGAGTGAAGTTACCTGCAGAGACTAGGCTCAACCGCTTCAAAAACTGGTTCTCATTGCTTAGAAAATGGGTACTCTAAGTTTAGTATAACAATGCTCGTGCGCTAATGTAGTGTTAACTGAGCTTAAATATCATTTGATTCTTCACTTCCGTCGACTTCGACCGATATTTGCACTTATATTATGGAATTGCTACTCCTTATCGCAAAGTCGTTTAGGGAATGTTCACTTTTGGGAAAGCTCACGTGACCGAAACACCGGGCTGAAACACGTTTGCCTTCATCGAGCCTTAGAAAGGTAAGGCGAGTATGAGGGCCAGGATCCGGTTGGATTGAGGAGACGAGTCTTGACAAAGCACCCATGGCTAGGTTGTGGGCCTACTAGTAGGGTTGATCTAGTGGTTCACGCGTTTTATTTGGCCTAGCCATCGGGGAATTTGTCTTATTATGAGAGTCAAGCTTTACAAGAGAAAAAGATGCCTTTACACTCTTGGTCCAAACAAATTTGGCTGCCTCATTCTACAAAAATCCATGATTTGGACTTTGAAAGGCCATCCTTGCAAGATTGCAGTCTGTTGTTAGCTTTCGATGTATGGCCATTACTCGCCGTTTTTGTTCCAATGGGGTTTCACATGAGGAAATATGACTTGACATCTGGAATTATAGCTCAAAACACTGGCCAATTCTAATAAACCATACATTTCAACCATATTCCGATTGGGACTCCACCCATTCTATCGAATATGGGTAGAACATTTCTATGTGAATGAGGGCTAAGATCATTGAGGCGCAATTGAAGAAACACTCTGAATGTGCAAAGAGTACGTATAAGGTGCTTTGAAGAAAAAGACGCTAAACTGACATTGGCATAGAAATTGGCAGAGGAACAAATGGCTTACTTGTTCGTTTCAACACCTTCTGGTCAGTATGATGGTCATATGTATTTTATTGTTCTTTTTAGACACTTAATGCTATATTCTAAATTAAAGCCATTCTAATACTGTAGCTAGATTAGACCCACAGACAAGACAACGACTAGTAACGACGTAAGCAAACTTCCTTTTCATCATCATGAAAAAGTATGTTGTTGTTCTTCCATTCAATCAACTTTTTTTTAGATGTTGTTGGGCTTTGCTCACACACAGGTGGACTTTCTGTTTCAATTTGTTGCTTTCTCCGTTGCAAGTATTGATCCAGGAAAAGCCTCTGGCAATAGAGATTAAATAGTCACTCGTTATTTACATTAAGCCATTTAACCATGACATTTAATCTCATTAAAGAAATTGGCAATTCCATAATCATATTTCAAGGCGCTAAAGTTTATAGATGTATTCCGTCGAGTGAATTTCTTGGTCGGCCAAATAAGGTTTGATTAATGCGAAATGAGTCTTATGGTTGTGGTTCTAAAACCAAAGGGGAACTAACCCTTGATCTGAAAATAATAATACAGATCATTGATAATTCTGGATATGTGAGATTATTCATGTTTTCGAAAATAATCGATCGATAATTCGCCGTTTTCATAACTAAGAAGGTTTGCCACACAGCAACCACATTTGTTGGTCTAACGAAGGCAAATCAAAAGTTCTATCAATTTCCTAAATGTTGTTTGTACTCATGCATATGAGATCAATTGTTGCCATATATACCCACAACTGTCCGAGGACCTTTGACAGGCTGGTATTCGGACATTTAGGCAAGCGTTGTTACCACCAAACAAATTTGCCTGCCAATGCCAGTGATGCAAAATAGGCGTTTCAAGCTGGTTTTAACGAAGCTGACCTTTCCTCATAAAGCAATAAGAGTGAAGGGTCAGCTTCTCGAAAACGCGCTTGAAGCCCCAAACTTGCATCGCTGACACTGGTACCAGCAAACAAACGAACCTACCAGAGCTTGCCTAAACGTCCCCATAGATGTTCATAATGGGTCATTTTGAAGATCAGTGGGCAAAATCGGCTCCTGAAGGCTCTGCCCAGACCTGCTCTACATAGTTGACTGCATCAGCGTTTTCATCAAGGTGAAGTACAGCTGGACGGTTAATGAAGCTTCATGCGTTAGTATTCGATGTCATTGGGAAAATATGTTTGTCAATATAATTTTTAAACTTATTTGATACAGGGGTTTCAATTCATTGATGTTATTGTTTACCCATGATTGATATTTAGGAACAGATATGTGGTGATTCAATTTGAAACGGATTTGGTGTTAGGAAGCAAGCCAAGAAAGTTAGCTGGAATATGCAATACTTTGAAAGTTCGTAGCTTGATCCATAGTCTTCTTTACGGTATTTTGCCTCGTCGTTCAATGTGATCAGAGTTCTGTTTCAGCCGGCGGGTTGGACATACAAGTGAAGGTACGCCATGTTCAATTACGCTCGCTTTACATGGCTATGACCATTTCCTATGCTGTGAAAATCATTGTTGTCTGTTTGTCCTCATTGGGTTCAAGTCCCAACTCCGTCTGCTTTTGTCAAAGAGTCCCATGCATGGCTCATCGAGTTTTGTACATTCTTTAACGATGTATCCATCCATTCGTGCCCGCCATGACGGCAGGCTTCTGAGCTGGCTGTTTGTTTGACAATGGCAACATTGGCAATGGCAACGGCAACGGCAGTCTTGGCGCTGGCTCAGGGTGGCGGGCGGCCAGGCATCGACCTCACTCGTCAGCTCTCGCTCACTCTGTGGATCTCTCGCTCGCACTCATGGTTCGTTCTCTCTCGCTTTCTGTTGCTCCCTCTCTCTCTCTCTTTTGTTCACGATGACCACACGGGGGAGGAGCTACTTTATGGCGACGTAAAGTAACACACTGCCAACCAGATTAGAGGGGAAAAACTAGAAAAAAAGACAGACAGACACAGAAGAGGACGGGCACACGGACAGATGGGGTTAGAATCCATTTAGGAGCATTATCAAACGTTACAGCTTTTTATTGTACCTGGGACGGGGCCAAAAATTAGAGTACAATGAACGGATCGCTCATCCATCACATTTAGCCTCCCTCTCTTGCTCTGGTAGGAAGCAAGACCTAGAAGGTTCAGTCAAACTAAATTACTGTAATAACATAAAACGGCCGTTTCATTCGGTGTGAACCATACAAAACAGTAATTGCAGAGCATGCATGCATGCATGCTCTTGGGTATGAAAGTCGTACCAAATGTTTCTAGTTTCGTGTGTTGACCATGAATAATTTAGCGTGATGATAGTTTATCTTTTTGATTTGTTTTACGTTAACATGGCAAAGGTCAAATATTACGTAGCTCAAGGAGGTGTAAGCAAGACACGACCATCCGGTATTGTCATGAAGTGTAGATTGGTAATCTACTATTATCCCTTTTCAAATCAGTTCAACTTCAAGAGACCTGGAAAAATGCGATTTTAAAACGAAAGTATAAAGGGTGTTCAGGTTGCTTTCGATTGCGTTCATACAAATTTTGATAATGGGTCACCTTGCAGCTTCTTTTTTCGTTGTCAAATCATTCGTGATCTCGCAACCTCATTCTTATACTTTTACGAAAAAGATGTTCGTTCACATTCTAAGCCCCAAAATTTGTCTTGTCTGAGTTTGAGGGTTACCGGTCAAAATAGATAATAGCCTCAATTTCAGCCCATCTTTCCTCTTCTCTACAAAAATTTGTTGTTCCCGGATGCAGTTTAAATGACCACATTACACCTGCAGCCAAAAAAGTGATTTAGCTCCACACATGCATGTAAATTGAGCACCTCGGGAATATCAGACATGGTTGTGCATCGTTAAACAAAAGAAATTTATACATTTGAACTCGACATTCCACTACAATTTTCGTTTATTGTTTAACGCGACAGTAATTAGATTTTCCTTTGACAACATTATGTTCAAGCCCTCAATTCCTTGCCAATTCATTATGCTTTTTTTACAGAACAGTATTTCGCCAACTTCTTCGTCTAGAAACTGACAATGATGAAATCAAACATCATTTTTGCCCTTGCTATTGGTGCTCAAAGTTTGACCTTGGCCTCGACAGCCTTTGCTCTAACCCACATATTTGGTATGCATTGCCAATTTGAGGTCATTCTGAAATGGAGTAATGAACATTCAACTGACATCTGCAAAGCTCAAAGGTACCAACAATAATATGCTAAGTAAATTGGAAGCTGCTACATCAGTGTAATGATTACAATGATATCTGACGTCAAACCAGCCATCACTTGTGCTAAAGATCCTGATGACATCAATGATGTTTTCATTTCAAATGCATTTCCAAACCACTTTTGAGAGCATTTCAAATATCCCAAAGTCCTATTTTTTTATTCTTCTTCATTATTCACTTCGTTCTCACATGTTCCTTTTTCATGACCGCATGTTCAGATCTACAAATGGTCAAATGAATTTGGCCCGATTTTACCCAAGAAATGTTGGCAACATTAAATACTCATTAACTCGTAAATTGCCAATTAGAGATTTAACGTTCCTCAAAGCATATTATACGTCCCTGGTTTTCTTTCTTAACCAATCATGCATCAGAAACTCCCAAATTTGCCAAATAATCATGCCTTTGGCCTCTAATTTGAAAAAAGGTGCAATTAATTGCCAAAAGGATCTATCAATGAGCTTAACCATGGAGTCCGTCAGGACTGGAGAGGAAAGCTCTTTGAAACCTCGCCAGAAGACATTTGAGTGCTGCGTTGCCTCCAAAACGGGTACTTGATCGGGAAATAAGAGTGAATCTAGCACCCGCTGAGCGAACATGCATCCAATTAGGAGGTAACTTTTGTAAAATATTCATCTGCAGGCCGGACGGCCTCCATGACTTTACCCGACAGGAGTTCAGACGATTCATAAGGAAGGAAGGGGTATAACGTCCACGCTGAGGGCATTTTCTAGACCAAAAGACCCTATAATAGTCAGCACTGTTCTAACTATTGATTAAATAAGATATTAATGGATTGACCTGCTCACCTTCCTTATGATACATAGATTTTAAAGTAACTTTAATTGGAATTCCTGGTCCCATAGTATGCTTCTTGATTATTTTCATATTATAGTATGTTTCAGTCCATTTTATTTGCAGCGAATTCCATGGTCTTATCATTATCATTGCACCCATTCATTTCAAGTCAATGAATCAAAGAGATTTAAATAGGCCCCCAGATTATCCATAACTGGACGGGGCTGAGCAAAGCCGAAATGTAAATATGGAAGCAATGTCGCATGACTAACGAGCAATAATGTTTTATGGAAACCGTGCTGGAAATGAAAAGGAACAAAAAATAGTAAAACGTGATGCCAAATTACACTCCCAACAAATGGTTTTGTTCTAACTTCTGGCCTTAAAGCTCATCCCTTTGACCCTGGCAATTTTGGCTGGCTTCACTATTGTCAGGATTCAAAGTTTGAGCCTCAAGGTCAAACGTGAAAATAAAACCATTCATAGCAAATATGATTTGACATCACTGGGATACCACATTCAATTGCTCTTATTTCAAATATAGTTTTGATATGACAATACTGCACATTAGTCATGTGACGTGGCATTGATTTAGTTTTGTCCCTCATTCCCAACCTTTTCCAGTGGCGTCCCTTACTGAGAATCTGGACTTTACTTGAAACTCTTTGATCCATTACATGGGCCAAGAACAATCTATTGGTGCCTTGAGCCAAAGACGATCCCCACTTCAACTGCCAACCGCAGGTGTGTGACGAGGAACTTTTCAAGGTTTTTTTTTGAATGGTTTTGGTGATATTCAGGGCTCGAATAAAAATTCAAGCTTGTCTGAAATTTTGTTTCAAGTCTTTTCTCCCCTTCTCTTGGTAATTGTTTTAGTATTGTTTCAGAATTAGGGTTTTTAGACGAGATACACTGCAAAATATTACAAACCTGATTTTTTCTTATATCAAAGACTATTATTCATACCTTCTTCTGCGCCCTCGTGCTGTACTAATTATTCACTTTGAGTCAAACTCTTGGTTAAATGGGAGTTATTTTAAATTGAGCATTTTCATTTCCTCAACAAAAGAGGTAAGATAATAGAAAAGTAAGCTTTTTGAGGCAAAACGGTGAAAATGCAAAAAAGCAACTTTCAAAATAATACAAAAAGATAAGCAAATTAAAAGATACATTCGCATATTTTGCACAGCCCCACAAATATTATACATTTACATTAAATTCTCAACTCTAATTGTAGGTGGCTGCTTGGAAGGTAAAGAACAGTTAAAATTGCTCCAATCTCATTGGTTTCAAAGAAACTGGGTTGAAAAGATCGATTCTGACTTATCCTATGTTTAGTATTTAACTAGAAAATATTTCTTTTTGCCTGAACCTAACTGATTTTGACTGTTTTGAAAAGATCTAGACTTTTTTCTGGTAGATTGAATCCTTGCCACAAGATTCCTTGTTTTCGGTACCCTTTAAGGAGAAAAAAGGAAATAGCCGAACAGTCGGGTCAAAAAAGGAAAAAAACGCAATATGCTTCTTTTTCATACCTAGCTCTCCTGAGAGCTAGCGCAAAAGATTTGAATACTGTCCTTGAATTATAAGCAGGTTATGGGGAGAAAAAAGTTTAACCACAATTTCACCTTTTTAGGTGATTTCAAAGGATTACATCGGTAGTGGATGACCTTGATTTGTTTATTTGATACCCAGTAATACAATTAGCACCCAACCCACTTTGTCTACATATATGTCTATTCAAAGAGATATGGGGACGTTTAGGCAAGCTCTGGCAGGTTCGTTTATTTGCTGGTACCAGTGCCAGCGATGCAAGTTTGGAGCTTTAAACATGTTTTTGAGAAGCTGACCCTTCTTTCGCATTGCTATATGAGGAAAGGTCAGCTTCGTTAAGACCAGTTCGAAACGCCAATCTTGCATCACTGGCATTGGCAGGCAAGTTTGTTTGGTGGTACCAGCGCTTGCCTAAATGTCCGAATAGGGGCTCGGCAACTTCGAAAATCTGTCATTTTCCAAGAGTGACTAATATTGCTTTTGCCTAATTCTTCAGCTGAGTTATGTTAGTCGAAATCTTCATTACTTTTAATCTTAACAATCCCATTTTCCTTTGATAAAAGATGCTTCTATTAAAGAAGCCAAGATCTCTGTGAAATCCATCATAGGGGCAATTTGAAATGCAAATAAGATTCTACGTGTGATTGATATTGAATCTGCCACCAAAATGCTATATCATAGCAACATTTTTGGACAACAGTATTGACTTGAACATCCAAAACTCTGACCTTGAAAATCACGATTTCCGTTTAGCTTGATTTGCCGAAAAAAGCTTGGCTTGAACCTGCAAAAAGTTTTAAGCGGTTATTTAATGTTTAGTAAATATGGCGTGAAACAAATAACGAATATACTAGGGTACTAGGGTAAAAGGATACAGGGATCAAGGATTAAGGGTTGTTTGGTTTTAATCTTTTTTCACTTTTACCAAACATTTTGTATTCTTAAAAAGTGTTTTTTCATCCTTCTGCTGATAGTTTGAAAAAGTTCAAGTAAGGCAAGTATTCCATTGGTTTGACAAGAGGAGCACCGACACTACATTTTGAGGCTAGCTTATGGGTTTCCGTCACACAAGTAGTAATGTCATACGACAAAGAAAATGTAATTCCATAACCATGTTGAATGCCTCCCGTGATTATTCATTTGATCCCACCAGTTACAAATAAGTCATTGCCTTTGAGACGGAGCACAAAAAAACTGGGAGGAAACCTTGATACATTTTTTCTTTTCTTCAAATAAAACAGAAAAAGTAACAATAACGGGAGAGCTAAAAACACGTTCATTTTTTTGGTCGGTTTTTCTCACGGGCTTATCTAACTGCTACAGGGAATGTAATCCCTAGTACTATTTAAATGAAAGCTTATAATTCGTCTATTACCTTTCAATCTTCCGTGACCAATACCGTTACTTTTGCTGAAAATTAACGGGTTACTCAAGCCCTGGAAACAAGAGATCGCTTTTTTTGGTTTTTTAATCCTTAAAGGATCTGGATTTCATACAAAATGTTGTAATATGCCAACTTTGGTAGAATAGGTCATAATTTATTAACTACTTGACAATTCACCTTTTTTGCTCAGTTGGAATAGGGGGTTGTTATGGATCAGGCAAGTGTTTCTAGATCTAAGGGCTTCACGTGAGTGCGTATTTGACTTGATCCGCCTCATCACTACGGAACAATCCATATTGAGCCACAAGGACTTGTACATTATTCACGCAATATGAAATATGTTTTGTGAAGTAATTGAAGGGCAACACTCGCGCAGTCACGACCCTGTTCTTTTGAGCTCTTTCTTTCTGTTTTTTTTTGCCGTTGGGAAGAGCAAATTATGGCAATAACAAGCCAACCAGCAGGCCTTATAAAGGATTTCAAAAAGCGATGGCCCCTGTAATATAACACCACAGATAGCATAGTTTTGAAATTTCATCTCGTCAAAAGGCCAATTCCATTCGAAATCAAATTGCATTCTCGGACAGGGACAAAATGCTTCAACTCAGTTAACCTCTGAAATTGAAATGATCAAGCAATATTTTACTAGGTGAGTACTAAGCAAGATTTTTTGTGGACATTCCATGAATCCAGTAAGCACATGTATATTGTAGCTATGAAAAGGCTGCTTTAAACAATTAGCCTAAATTGCAGATTAAAGCCTATCAATTTGATATTGAGCCATCACATTTGTACATCAATCCTTGAAACAAAGCAGGAACCGATACTTTATTCTTCACATGCTTTGTATTTTGACTCAACCACGCTGAAGAATATCCGGTTTGATTGTAATCAATGGAATGATGGAATGATGAATGATGGGAGCCACTCGAGCACCCCATAACATGCTTCTGTCATAAACAATTAGTTTGGAACTTTCAAATCATGCTTCACTGTTGTTTTAAACTTTGTGTGGAAGAGCGAGAAACATCATGGATGCTTTTCTGGGCTTTAAGGGATCGATCTGATCTTGGCCGTTTCTTCCCTCTCTTTCAGCAGGCTAAAACTTGGCACAACTCTTCTAAGATGCGAGGGCTTAAAATTACATCTACAAATAAGGGAATGCCTGTGCGTGCATGCATGCTAGCTAGATAGCCCACTGCCACACTCATACGCACACACACACACAC
>NC_081440.1:7985524-7988288 GCF_007210705.1 Tigriopus californicus | reverse complement strand
TCACTCACTCACTCACTGAGTCAGTCAGTCCCTTGGAGAGTGTATGCGTGTGAGGCAGATCTGGAGACCCGGTTGTAAAGCACCACATAATCCCCCGGTGGACCAATGAGAAGCGGTACTCAGCTCGCGTTCAGTCCATTGAGCTTCGTCCGACCAATGGGCGGACATCGCTCGCTTTCGAGCTCACATAATGAGCGCTGTCTTGGGATCAAGTTAGATGAAGAACGACGCTTCAAACCTTATCAGAAGACAAGCCTCTTAGCCTAGCTACATACTACATGCACGTACATACGTACGTACTTATACAGAGTGTGCCAGTGGTCTAGGTCTGTCCGTCTGTCCGTCCGTCCGTTCGTCCGTTCATCCCTGGGTTGCTGGGTTGCTCGGTTCCTCCTCCGTCCGCCCGTCTGTCCGTCTGTCTGTCTTTTCGGGTAATTTTAGTGTTGCGGTATGTTGGGTGGACGACGAGTATGTGCATGCCCCTTCTTTCGTATTCTCTCGGGGAAAGTAGGAGGCTTAGGTTATTATTAGGTTTCCCCTTATCGATAAAGAAAATCCATGGGCACAAAGTGGGCAGCATCACGTAAAAGGAGACTACTTCTTTTTTCTTTTTTTCGAGGGGAGGGGGAAGGGAAAGAAACTAAGGAAGGAAGGGGACCCGCTTCCAGCTTAGGAGAGGTGAAGAAAATGGAAAATTTTATTTCAGCAGCAGAAAATAGTCCGGCTTAAACATACGTAGACTTGAAGACAAATACGATGGTGACACGCATTTACATTTCCCTCATGAAACAGCTCTAACGACCATTCTGATTGCTTTTGAGTCAAACATTTTGGTCAATTTTGGCAACCGCAAAACATCATTATAGATAGGATTTTTTCGTGTAGGCCCTATTTGAAACGCAATCGTTTGTGTCTGAAAAGGTCAGAGACCCGATCTTGGTGGTGCAATTCGTACGTGCAAATTCAAAATCAAGATAGAAGAAATTTTGTCTCTCACTCGGGAATTTGAAACCAGAGATGTCGCCTTTTAGATATAGGTACTATGTACTGTAAAGCTCATTGAAAATTGGGCAAAGATTAGCATTGCCCTTTCGTCACCATGTCAGAAAGACTTGGCACGAGATTGATATTCTGCGAGCACCCATTAAATACGATTGGCCAGGTTGACACATTAAATGAATGGCTTGCAAAGTATCGAAAAGTATGCTGATGGCATTCTAATGTACCACCAATTGCCAATTATTGCTCCTAATTATTGTGACGTTGAAAAAATCTTCGCTGGACAATAGCATGAGAAAATAATTTGATAATGGTCGAAAATCTTCCTTCACTGAACTGTGTCCAAATCAACGTTAGTTTGTTTCACTTCAATCTCAGATTTATGGCAATCAATGCATTCATTCATTAATCCTCACAACATAAATCAATATTTCAAGACTCAAAATTGACTAGTCTTAAAAATAAGATTTTTAGAAACATGAGATAAAAATGCAAATCAATCTCAGTTCTCATCAATTCACAACATTCATTTACGCTTGTAATAACAAAATGACATAATAAAAAAAAAAAGACGATAGCAAAGTAAGAAAATAGAACATCGGTCATTCAACAAATGACAACAGAATAAAAATCTTCAAATAGAGTAGTTAGGCAAAAAGACGAAATATAACCTTTTCATCTTAATGGGACAAGGATAACACTCTCCGTAGCGGTTAAAAAACCCGTGAAAAGCCAAACCGAGCCAATGAAAAATCATGAACTGCCATGGATTCAATGTGTAGACTTATTTACTTCACTAAATTAAAGACTGTATTTATAAAATCATTTCTTAAAAGCAGCAGTTCCAGTCCAAGCTTCATCTGGTAAGCAATCGTGATGAAGGGCAGGGAGCCTTTCTTGTTGCGAGAGAAGGACCATCAACCTCAAACATTTTGAATCAAAATTTGATATCTAGGACAATGTTTGTGAAAACAAAATCCTAAAGCAAGAACCATAAGGCGTAAAGCTAAAAAGCTTGTCAAAAAAGGTGCGAGTTTTGAAGAAAAAACACTACGGGTAGGTTTAGTGATTTGGGCTTGTTCTGAAATCCTTGGTATTGCGTAAAATAGAAAATAGGTTTTCAAGTTTCTTCAGATCTTCATTGATTGTTTAGCTTGGTGCAGTCTTGAAAGGCCAAAAATGATTTTCAACAAGATTAGATATTTTACAGGTTTTCTGTGGTGCTAAATAAAATTATGAGCTATTTTAAGATGAAGCAGGAAAATGAGCAATAATCTCTTACTTTTCTGACTATTAAAACACGTATTTATTGTATGGGATTTAATTTATATATAAGTGATTCATTTTGGAGATAAAACTGCTGCTGGGGCAAGTCCGGACTCGAGTCTTTTACTCGACTTTGAAGAAATTGGCCGGACTGGAGTCTTTTAGAAAGGACCGAGTCCGGACTCGTCAAGTAATAACATATTCATTTTTCCTAAGAATTTCGCAAGACGAGTCTTTTTGCAAGACCTAACTCTAGTAAAAGACCCGATCCTCTGTCGGAGTCGAGTCTTTTGCCGGACTCGAGGCTGGACTAGCTAAAACGCATGAAAAGAGGTCCATTGATTTCCATGCAATTCGGAAGTAGATAAAAAGAAAACATTTTACTCTAATTTCCAGTTGTTGTTAAATGTGGTACAAAATTCCATCGAATATGTTTTCGAAAATTGTAGTTTTTAAATGATTTATGTATGGAATTTCTGAATCTGTGTTAGAAATCAAT
>NC_081440.1:7985052-7985488 GCF_007210705.1 Tigriopus californicus | reverse complement strand
TGGGCAAAGATTAGCATTGCCCTTTCGTCACCATGTCAGAAAGACTTGGCACGAGATTGATATTCTGCGAGCACCCATTAAATACGATTGGCCAGGTTGACACATTAAATGAATGGCTTGCAAAGTATCGAAAAGTATGCTGATGGCATTCTAATGTACCACCAATTGCCAATTATTGCTCCTAATTATTGTGACGTTGAAAAAATCTTCGCTGGACAATAGCATGAGAAAATAATTTGATAATGGTCGAAAATCTTCCTTCACTGAACTGTGTCCAAATCAACGTTAGTTTGTTTCACTTCAATCTCAGATTTATGGCAATCAATGCATTCATTCATTAATCCTCACAACATAAATCAATATTTCAAGACTCAAAATTGACTAGTCTTAAAAATAAGATTTTTAGAAACATGAGATAAAAATGCAAATCAATCTC
>NC_081440.1:7936243-7985001 GCF_007210705.1 Tigriopus californicus | reverse complement strand
AATTACATCTAACAATAAGGGAATGCCTGTGCGTGGCATGCATGCTAGCTAGATAGCCACTGCACACACTCATTACGCACCAACACACACACACAAACACACACACACACAACACACGTACACTCACTTACAATCGGTCTCTCGCTATCTAGGACGCGACCAGTTCCCTCCATAAGGCTGACTGAGTCAGTCAGTCAGTCACTCACTCACACTCACTCACTGAGTCAGTCAGTCCCTTGGAGAGTGTATGCGTGTGAGGCAGATCTGGAGCACCGGTTGTAAAGCACCACATAATCCCCCGGTGACCAATGAGAAGCGGTACTCAGCTCGCGTTCAGTCCATTGAGCTTGTCGCGACCAATGGCGGACATCGCTCGCTTTCGAGCTCACATAATGAGCGCTGTCTTGGATCAAGTTAGATGAAGAACGACGCTTCAAACCTTATCAGAAGACAAGCCTCTTAGCCTAGCTACATACATGCACGTACATACGTACGTACTTATACAGAGTGTGCCAGTGGTCTAGGTCTGTCCGTCTGTCTCCGTCCGTTCGTCCGTTCATCCCTGGGTTGCTGGGTTTTGCTCGGTTCCTCTGCCGTCCGCCCGTCTGTCCGTCTGTCTGTCTTTCGGGTAATTTCAGTGTTGCGGTATGTTGGGTGGACGACGAGTATGTGCATGCCCCTTCTTTCGTATTCTCTCGGGGAAAGTAGGAGGCTTAGGTTATATTAGGTTTCCCCTTACGATAAAGAAAATCCATGGGCACAAAGGTGGCAGCATCACGTAAAAGGAGACTACTTCTTTTTTCTTTTTTTCGAGGAGGGGAAGGGAAAGAAACTAAGGAAGGAAGGGGACCCGCCTCCAGTTAGAGAGGTGAAGAAAATGGAAAATTTTATTTCAGCAGCAGAAAATAGTCCGGCTTAAACATACGTAGACTGAAGACAAATACGATGGTGACACGCATTTACTTTCCCTCATGAAACAGCTCTAACGACCATTCTGATTGCTTTTGAGTCAAACATTTTGGTCAATTTTGGCAACCGCAAAACATCATTATAGATAGGATTTTTTCGTGTAGGCCCTATTTGAAACGCAATCGTTTGTGTCTGAAAAGGTCAGAGACCCGATCTTGGTGGTGCAATTCGTACGTGCAAATTCAAAATCAAGATAGAAGAAATTTTGTCTCTCACTCCGGAATTGAAACCAGAGATGTCGCCTTTTAGATATAGGTACTATGTACTGTAAAGCTCATTGAAAATTGGGCAAAGATTAGCATTGCCCTTTCGTCACCATGTCAGAAAGACTTGGCACGAGATTGATATTCTGCGAGCACCCATTAAATACGATTGGCCAGGTTGACACATTAAATGAATGGCTTGCAAAGTATCGAAAAGTATGCTGATGGCATTCTAATGTACCACCAATTGCCAATTATGCTCCTAATTATTGTGACGTTGAAAAAATCTTCGCTGGACAATAGCATGAGAAAATAATTGATAATGGTCGAAAATCTTCCTTCACTGAACTGTGTCCAAATCAACGTTAGTTTGTTTCACTTCAATCTCAGATTTATGGCAATCAATGCATTCATTCATTAATCCTCACAACATAAATCAATATTTCAAGACTCAAAATTGACTAGTCTTAAAAATAAGATTTTTAGAAACATGAGATAAAAATGCAAATCAATCTCAGTTCTCATCAATTCACAACATTCATTTACGCTTGTAATAACAAAATGACATAATAAAAAAAAAAGACGATAGCAAAGTAAGAAAATAGAACATCGGTCATTCAACAAATGACAACAGAATAAAAATCTTCAAATAGAAGTAGTTAGGCAAAAAGACGAAATATAACCTTTTCATTTAATGGGACAAGGATAACACTCTCCGTAGCGGTTAAAAAACCCGTGAAAAGCCAAACCGAGCCAATGAAAAAATCATGAACTGCCATGGATTCAATGTGTAGACTTATTTACTTCACTAAATTAAAGACTGTATTTATAAAATCATTTCTTAAAGCAGCAGTTCCAGTCCAAGCTTCATCTGGTAAGCAATCGTGATGAAGGCAGGGAGCCTTTCTTTTGCGAGAAAGGACCATCAACCTCAAACATTTTGAAAAAATTGATATCTAGGACAATGTTTGTGAAAACAAAATCCTAAAGCAAGAACCATAAGGCGTAAAGCTAAAAAGCTTGTCAAAAAAGGTGCGAGTTTTGAAGAAAAACACTACGGGTAGGTTTAGTGATTTTGGGCTTGTTCTGAAATCCTTGGTATTGCGTAAAATAGAAAATAGGTTTTCAAGTTTCTTCAGATCTTCATTGATTGTTTAGCTTGGTGCAGTCTTGAAAGGCCAAAAATGATTTTCAACAAGATTAGATATTTTACAGGTTTTCTGTGGTGCTAAATAAAAATTATGAGCTATTTTAAGATGAAGCAGGAAAATGAGCAATAATCTCTTACTTTTCTGACTATTAAAACACGTTATTTATTGTATGGGATTTAATTTATATATAAGTGATTCATTTTGGAGATAAAACTGCTGCTGGGGCAAGTCCGGACTCGAGTCTTTTACTCGACTTTGAAGAAATTGGCCGGACTGGAGTCTTTTAGAAAGGACCGAGTCCGGACTCGTCAAGTAATAACATATTCATTTTTCCTAAGAATTTCGCAAGACGAGTCTTTTTGCAAGACCTAACTCTAGTAAAAGACCGATCCTTCGTCGGAGTCGAGTCTTTTGCCGGACTCGAGGCTGGACTAGCTAAAACGCATGAAAAGAGGTCCATTGATTTCCATGCAATTCGGAAGTAGATAAAAGAAAACATTTTACTCTAATTTCCAGTTGTTGTTAAATGTGGTACAAAATTCCATCGAATATTTTTTCGAAAATTGTAGTTTTAAAATGATTTATGTATGGAATTTCTGAATCTGTGTTAGAAATCAATAAAGCAATAAAATCAAAGTTATCTTGGTTTATTATGGCTTTGTGAGCTAGAAAAGTGCCAAGATATGTTTAGGCATTTCTCTAGAAAAGAAGCCATGACGTCACATTTGAACGATGCACCGACATACCGCGGAAAAAATGAAACCTTTGAAGCTAATAAATGACAAATCTATCATAGTTTATTTTTTTCCAATCAATCTGGATTATTTCAAATTCGCTAATTAGCATGTTTTAGGCTATCAGGTTTGACAAAAAAATGCGAATATTGCCCACAAATTGAGGACAAAATTGCAAGATTGACGAAAAGGATAGATATGTAAAAGATATGGCGACTGTAGCAACGGTTTTTTCGTTTTAGGTTTTCATGGCCAAATAAGAGCTGAATTGGTATCATAGACTGAATGAGGCTGAAATGGCAAAAAGAATGTCGTTGCTTTGTAATCTAGAGCTTTGATTACGGACTTCTAGAGATGTGAACTGCGAACAGAAGCAAAAATTGCTTATCTCCTAAACTGTTCACTTTATGCCAAATAACTAGTTTATAGGACCACAAGATTCTTGTTGGTTGTTGACGAGAGATGAATAGATGGACTTTGCCAAATTGAGACCAAAACTATGCTTAGGGAACTCAGGAGATATGTCCAAGTTTATTATAGTGTTTTCCAATTTTTGGGCTGCTTATGGTTTGACAACATAATTTTGAAACGAACCACTTTACAAGTAGGTAGAATAAAAATGACCTGGATTTAATTGAAGAGATCTGCCCTTTTTTATTTCTTATTACTTTAATTCTACTTAATACGCTGGTGTGCAATTGGTGTGGAGCTGGTGTAGCCAAGCGTGTTAAGAGGCAGCGTAGGCAAGGCAATGGGGACGTTAAGCAAGCTCTGGCAGGTTCGTTTGTTTGCTTGTACCAGTATCAGTGATGCAAGTTTGGGCTTCAAATACGTTTTCGAGAAGCTGACCCTTCACTCTTATTGCTTTATGAGGAAAGGTCAGCTGCGTTAAAACCAGCTTGAAACGCCAATTTTGCATCACTGGCATTGGCAGGTTCGTTTGTTTTGCTGTTACGCAGTATCAGTGATGCAAGTTGGTGGCTTCAAACACGTTTTCGAGAAGCTGACCCTTCACTCTTATTGCTTTATGAGGAAAGGTCAGCTGTGTTAAAACCAGCTTGACCCTCCCCCCCCCCAGATGTCATGGCTTCAATCCCCGGGGCCGCATACACCCCTTTTAAACTGCGTGGAATTCCGTTCCCAGTAGCGGTCAGAAAGTCCGCAAAAAAAAATTCGAGAAGTGGCTTAGAGTTTGTATGACCAACAGAAGGCCGATTTGACGGGAAGCTCGTTACAGTCCTTATTTTCTAAAAGTGTGTGTTAGATGTACTCAAAGTACCTTAACCGTTATTGAAATCCATAAAAACAAGAAATTCTTTGGGAATACTTGCAAAATTAGGATGATTGTTTCTCAAATAAAGAAAATTGAATGCTTTAAATTGTAACCCGATTGAATAAATTTCTTAACTTAAATTGTATAGACCCCGTAAGGTCATGGTGCTCGACCAACCACCAATGGCTTCCTTAAAACTAATACCTAATTCTAGTATTCTCGGATGGTTCATTGGTCCCGTCCTAGGACCTCTGATGGTACTCTGTCGAAAACTGGAGAAAATGGGAGACTTAAAAGTAGCTTTTGGCTTGGTTTCTTGCATTTGGTGCATAGTTGGTCTCTTTATACTCAAAACGGAAACGTTTTGCAACGGTCAGCTTGATTGTTAGATGGCAGAGCAAAAACACCAGATTGTATGTGATCTGCCCGTAACGCTATGTTACTCCTAGGACGTAGATTGGTTATGAAGTGATGGGCTATATGTGTGGGTTGCTTCCTGTTGACGGTCCCTGAAAATTAAATATAACGAGGTGAAATTATACTTTGGCAGGACTTTATACGCTAGGTTCCATCCGGGTTGTGGTGTAAAAGGGAATGTCCCAGGTCAAAATAGATCCCACGAGAGAATCAGGTAGCAACAAAGCGGGGAAGGTCAACCAATTTCACATCCCAGTTTAAATAAAGAAGAACTGAAAGGTGTGCCAAGAAAAGTGGCATTTTCAAAACAAGAAGAGTCTTTCTCTTTCCGCATTTTGATAAATCATGAATATCTAAAACGACATAATCTATGTTTATGTCGATAAACTATATAATATGATATTAATCTACGCACCATTCACCAAATTTTGGACTTAGTTTGATACGTGCTGTGGGAAAAGACAAGTGCTTAATAGTAACCAAATAGCTTTGTTAAAAAGTTCATGTCCAACTGGAAGCTGTCCTTTCCAGTCAACGACTTGTTAAGGCATATTTGTCCTTGGCTAGACCATACGCAAAAGTACACCAGACATCCATCTGGGATAATGATTCCCACGCAGGGAAGGCAATTCAAAATTAGCGCTCAGATCAGTTAATCCCAGACGACAAAGAATTATTGAGGATCTTGTAAATGTAAAGGAAAGTTTTACAAATGCAACGGTCATTCATAAATTTCGAGTTACAAATTTCGAGCTTCTTGAAAAGTTCTTTGAAATGGTATAAACTAAGCTCAGTCGTGCATGTTATAAAATATAATTCCTCAACGTGCAGAGGGATTGACAAATGTTCAGGAAAGAATTGTGAAAATATTTCATAATTATGTAAATTCAACGTAATTGGTCTAAGACCACTACAAATTATTCTTTTGATAATTTAATTTAAAACTTAAGCGGACAAATATTTTTTCTTTCATTACGAAACTGACAAGTTATCCAAATCTCGTGGATCCCATTCGAATTCTGGTTTAAAAAACTAGCCATGACTGCTTTAAAAAAAAAATTAAAAGTCAGTCAAACGTTTTGACTCAATCTAAAGCTTTGGGTATGTTTGTATTTTTTATACTTTCTTTGGCTAAATCAATTACCATGACAATGTTTTGTTTCAATAAACAAGTCAAAATTGACTACCTTTCCCTATATTTTTAGCAAATTAGCAATTTTTAGCAAAAAAAAACCTTTTCGTTGTCCCCGTTTAGCATTTTTTTTCTATCTTCTACTGGGTCTACTAATGATGTAACAATTTATTTTACATAATTAAGGGAGGATGGGTTCTACGTCCAAAATTCGATTCTTAAATTAAATTTGCGTGGCTACCTAGATCTTTTTTATGGTGGGACGATCACACGTCTCTTTCACCTCTTTCCTTTATTTGCAAGACAGGATTGAAAGTTAAGCATGAACGTGAGCAAAAATGCTATTAATTGGTTTTGTTTATTGTCGGCCAAACACTAATTTTTACCCGCCACTCTCCGACATGGCGTGGCGAAGTTGATGGAGCAGAACAACTGTCCAACCCCGCTCTGTTGACTTACTGTTGAATTACTTGATGCGTCTAAAGGCCCGTGGTAGCTTGCAGAACATACCATTGTTACATGTGGTGAAGCTGGTGGTTGCAGGCGACAGAGATTTTGGATGCACTGCAAATGTTCGTGATAACTAATGGAATATCCGCGGGAACTTTGAGAAAATTATTGAAGGATTTGGGAACGTTTAGAGGAGGTTCAGAGATGCAAGGTGTGGTAGAGTTAGATCTGTAGCTGATGATCGATGGGTACGAGGGTTACCCTGATATGTTGCCTCTCTTTCTCTCTTTCTTTTCTTTCTTAAAGTGACCAGAATATCAATTTTTTTTTAAATTCAGATCCGCAAAACCGCCCTCTGGCCTTAATGAATCGTTTTACCAATGCAATATTGTTTGTAAAAGGAGTATTTTCTTGTCGTATGTCACATGTACTGTACTACTCACGGCTTCTTTGTCAAAGTACGTAAAAGCGTAACTTTTCAAGTAAAATCAATGCGGAGGAATGTTAACTTTTGCACATATCATTATCTGCTATGAAACCACTTTAATAGATTTGTTTGACCCTCCATGTTTATCCAGCCCAAATTGAAGATATATCAATCCTTTAAGCAATGCAACACTTTGTTGCCCACTCAAAGGACTGCCGAGTCTGGTTCGTATCTGCGTGCTTAAGAATTGAACATCAGCTTAGAAGTCAATGCCCACCTACCGAGTGAGACACATTTATTACACTTGGCTCTTCATGAAAACGAGGCCCAAAAATGGAGTTCTTGCTCCAATGGCTTTAGTTCCCCGGGCCAGTTTCTTGCCCACTTTCTTGGTAGCTCTGAGGCCCTTCAACAGTCAGCTTATCCACCGTCCACTTCTTGAAAGAAGTCGGTCTGAGACCTGAGAGCTGTTGCTGCTCCGGGCAAAATCACTGCACAGACGGCCATAATTCAGAAGTGGCCTCACGATTTTCAAGCATTGTTGAATGCAGGTAGATACTTCAATGTCTTTTTATATGGTACATTGAAAAGACACAGTTTTCATCATGACCGATTGTCAAGAAGTAGGTATTGTATCTATTCTAGGTTTATCAATAAATCCACCGAACATAATTAAACACTCAGTAAAAATGATACATTTCATTGATGTTGTGTCTTATTGTACGAAACAGAATGACGAAAACAATGCATTTTCGTTGTACCCTGCAAATTTCGTTTTAAACTACCAACTAATATACCAGGGTGGACACGAATAAGCAGTTGGCGGCAGAAAACATCGAATTCACTCGCTCATCTTTGGTCCCTACTTAGCCTTCCTCACACTCACAGTTTCATAATAATGACCTTTTTTTCGAAACGACCGAATTTTGTTCATAGAATAAACTTTTGCGTTTAAAAATCGGAAGCGAGTTCGCGGCCATCCGGTGGTATCCGTGAGAACTTAACGACCTAAAGCTATTAAGTTCGAGATATTCTCAGTTTTCCCTGATTCCGCTTCAATCTTGGTATTGATAAGCAGACAGATGCAGCAAATATCTTTTTTAGCAAATTAATGGATTGATTTGCGCACATATTTGAGCTTTTTAAGGTAAAACATTTTATTCGTCAAACTACGCCACACCAGCTTCTTTGAGGCGCAGTTCATCCATAATACCTTGGGAAATTTTGGTGTAAGTTATGAAAAGGTCGAAAGAGTTGCAGTCATTTGTTAATTCAGTTTTTTAAGTGTATTTTGAAGGGTTCTAAAACCGTCATCTAAAAAAAAATACATGAGAAGTTAGATAAAAGTTATGATAGTGAGAAAAGCTAAGGCATCAATGTGCAGATAACTTACGGTATACTTCTGAGAGAAAATGAAAAGTTCATTTTTAAGCCACATATGTAATAATTGTGGCTAGGTGGAAGATATTATCATGACTGGAAAATATACATCCTCTGGAATGACTTATTTGCTTCAAGAAATGAAAAAACAATTCTGAAACTCTCAGGTTGTTTTCGGAATGAAATAGCAAAAAAAAAATAGAATTCGACAAACTGTTGATTAAACCCCAATTGTTTAAATTGCTCAAATTGTTGTCTTATATTTTTGTCCCACATCATATTAGATATGGCAACAGAGAAACATTATACAAATTTAATTTGGTTTCGGCATAGAGTTGTTTTGTTCTTTTTCTTTGCCTGAGTTAAATAGGCCAGGGACTCTAAAGCTTTAGCGTCCTTGAATAGGCCAACGAATATGGGCTACGCTAGATTTTTAGACAATAAATGTAGAGGTTTAGTTGAAAGAGCTCGAAAAAGTATTTAAAATCACAACTTGGATAATGATTTTTATCGAGCACATAATCTAATCTGAGGTTAATTCTCGTGCTTTTATTGGGCCGAATCAAAGCTAAAAGAAGCATGACAGGAACAAAGACTGGCAATGGTAGTGCATTAGTCATTGGTTGATGCAACAACAACCAATTCCTTATTGGTCATTGCTTTGACTAGTAATGGTCCAACGAGAGAAGTAACTGCAATTGCAATCCTGTTTTATGTATCCAATGAGACATGCTTCTCGCAATAAAGAGTGTATTTAAATCGGTGATACATCTCCAATCAATTACTTCAATAAATATGCAACACTGGGAACATTTATTGAACTGATTGACCAGAATATTTAGTATCACAGAACAGTGGTCTTCAAATCTGCTTCTTCTAATTCCATCCCGGGCTAGCAGTGTCCCGGTTTCTTTGTGGTAATGAAATTACAACATGAGTTGCTGCTCAAACAGCTGAGACGGGCGATCCTGTGGTCATTCCCGAGGGTGAGATGAAAATTAATGGTGGCTGTGATCATGGAGCGGGAAATATTCTTTCATCAGGACGCTCATCATCAGATGGCAAGCCGAGTGAGGGAGCTGACATCTGAGACTGTAACGAGCAAACGAGTTATATTAATTGCAACTACTTTATTCTCTTTTAAACACTTCGCTTTGCCTCATAAGTTCAAAGAAATATGTTCCAAAACTGGGAGGGAAAGTTAGTGAAAGAACTATGATCTGTAGTGATTAATTTATCCCTAGACTGAGAACGGATTTTATTGCTCCAGATATGGTCATGAGATGTCGTACTAAAAAGGATGGAATTGATTAGCGAAAAATCCCGCTAGTATTTTTTTCTCACCAAATTGAATGTTATGGTTGGCAAAAAAAGAAAGAACGATTTCTACAATTGAGTTAGGTACACTGTTTTCGCTTTTGTTTTTATTCCACATCTACGGGTTTCCGATTAGTAGTAAAGATAACCTTCCCATTCCATTCCCTATTTGAGTAGAATAGACTCATATCGGAGACTTATTGGAAATATCAAGTCAAATTTGCACAATATGCATATGTCTCAATTACTGTAGAATTATTTTCAATCAGACTTGGTAATCATGGATTTTAGGGGACCTGAAGAGTGCGGACGCCTATTGGTTTATGTGCTCTAGTGGCATTAGGGCACGCTAGGAGTATGACATGAAGCAAGGATGAGATGAAACCCCGCATAGGGTTTGCCGTTGAGGGACTCACCAGAATTTCAATGTGCCCAAGGGTTGACGAAGTTGGAGGCATACCCACCATGCAAATTTTTATTGCAGGAGGGCAAAAAGCGCTTCAATAAGAGGTAAACGTGATGTTTTAGTGCCAGTCCTAAAGTAATTGGCGCTAAAATGTCCTTGTCTGTAGAAGAGGAATCAAAATTTTGGAAATATTTAGATGTGCATGAAAGAGCTGAAGAGACAATTCAGAACAACTTCTTAACTTTTGGTTTCCCATTTACAAAAAATTAGAGTGAAGATGAACTTCACAGGAATAGGATGCCTTTCAACTTTCACTTCATGCATATCTGAAATCATGAATCCATCAAGAATAAAGCTCAATCTCTTAAAAACATAAATTACTAACATTTTGACCACCCTGACAAACGGGGGAGATAATTAAAGGCTGACACTTATAGCAACGCATATGAGTTGCCAAAGGTAGGCAGACAAGAGCCAAAAGTAGTGCTCTCCTCCTACATTGCTGTACAGGTGAGCAACCTCGCTTTTCAGGTCCCCTAAAACCCATGATTACCTTAGATTTTCGTCAAAGTATTTCTTTGTCAACAACATTTAACAAGTATGATACCAAAGTTTGCCTTGAATCCATGATTAAAAATTAGTACTCACGGTGGTTACAATTTCTGACTAAGCGTTTGCTAAAATTTCTACTTGCTATTTTCTTTGCTGATGAAATAAAAGTAACAACTTTTGTTCAAAAAGCACCTTTGAAAGTAGCTCATACTAGAATATTAAACCACTTAAAATAAATTAAAAAGTTTAGCCGTCCAAAACCTAGTCAAACATTATTATCAGTACTTTTAGTTACGTACTGACACAACATTTCATTAATGTATATTTTGTAGATGCTTAGTTATTTGTACAAAAGCTCGAAAAAGTAACTTGTTTTGCCGTAGACCAGCAAACCTAGAGATTCGAATGCGAGTAGTTATCTAAACACAAGCTAACTTGCTACTGTAATGAAAACTATCTTTGAAAACCATCTGGAATCTCCCCTCAACGGCAAAATAAGGTATTTTCAGTTTTTTTAAACATAAAAAGCTATACGAGGCAATCATGCAATTCAAACATTACACACTTCAATTTTCAAATTTGTCACGTTTCGCAATGATTATCTTTTACGCACCAAAGATTTTTTTTTGATCGAATGTTAATGAAAAATTCTCAAACTTCAACATCAAAATTAATTGAACTCGTTGTTGTCAATTATGACATCATAGTTTTAACAGTATTTACTTCAGTATGCTTCATAAAAGTGATTTTTTATTTATTTATTTTGAGACATTAAATAAAAAAAAACCATTATATTTCTTGGCAATTTTTATTGGTTTTTACCGAAGCATTTTGCGGTCAAATTCAATGTCAAATGCGACACTTGAAGTGTAATATCGTAGCGCCTGGATGGGCGATGGATTTTTATTGACTTTTATTGAATGTTCGTTTTGCGAGCACCTTCAAGCCCTCGAGAATCCAAACTAGTAAGAACAATGAAGTCCAACTCAACTTAAAAAGTTTTTAAATAGCGTTCCAAATCAACCCTACATTCAAGGACAGTCTCCGTCTGCCAACTCAAATTCGTTGGCAGACAAAATTTCATATAAAGATTGAAAGGCAATTCATAGACGAATTACAAACTTTCATTTTAATAGTACTGGGATTACATTTCCTGTTACATTTAGAAAATCCCGTGAAAAATCAAACAAAAAAAAAAATCTCTTTTTTAAGTGCCGAAATTGGGACTATTATAATACGTATAATAGTCGATGGGACTTGCCAAACTCAGGATCTGAGTGAAAAAGCCACTCAGAGCATTTTGGTTAACTAAGTGGATTCTCTCTCAAACTTTGCTGTGTTCTGTCAACCTCTTTAGACACTAATTTCATATCCTCAAGGTCTTGGGGCACGGGAAACGATATTTCGTTTTGATGGATTTTTTGACTGAGTGGGTTGGAGATTTACGCAAGTGATGCTGGGTTTGATCGCTTTTGGACCGCAGGATGCCTTGAATTTCAGGCCGGGGGGTCACTGATCAAAATTACTTTACCCCCTAGCTCAAGCGAGTGCTCTAAGATTGGCATTCTTGACGAAATTGTGCAGTGTGTACTTTCAATCAGCACTGGAATGGAAGATTCTATCTCAGTTCAATATCATTTGATATTCTTTGTTGTGTGTTATGCATGATGAATCTTGAAAGCCGTCTCAAGTTCAATTGCCCGTTCTCCTGAAAGTAAGAATGAAAAATCAATTAAAATCCTCAAGAATGTAGCTTACGTAAAATTTTGCACGCTTCACATCATCGATGACATAAAAAGTCACCTTGGATCAATTATGCATTAAATAAGTGTAATTGCACAGTCCAACGCTTTTTGCCTTTGCAGAGGCGACACATTGATCAAGATTGCAGCCCCTTGAATTAATCATTCTTTTATTGAAATGAACATTGACGAAGTATGCAATAAAGCGCTCGGTTTGGTCTCAACCCCGTGAATGATGATTGGACTGTCGGCCTGCGGACGTGCATACGTATTGTCTCTCAAAATTCATCAGTCATCTCATATGATTTTACGGCGCATTTAAATTTTTGGAATTTCGGGACCAGGGCGGTCGTTGGCGGAACCAATCAGGGAGCGGAAAAGAATCGGAAAGCCACTTGTGATAGGAGACTTCTTCTATTTGTGACGTACGCTCGTAGGCACGTCGAGGGTTTCTTTGCAGACGACGACAACAGCAACCACAACAACGAAGACGACGACGACTACAATGACGATAGTGGTATCCCTGGCCCATTCGTTGGGGCCTAAGCGATATCGCTTGGAAGCCTAGCAAACTCCTCATTCCAGCCGACCAACCAAGCTGAGCTCCTCAAGAATGAGAATGTTCTACGTACTGTATATCGTAGGCCTGCTTGCTTCGTAAGAAGTGTGGGGGTTCGGCGGGAGACTGCGGCAAGCTCTCTTTCTTCTTTTTCTTTTTTCTCTCTCTCTCTCTCTCTCTCTCTCTCTTTCTGTGTCTCATTTCACGTCCTTTCCTCCATATTCTTTCTGCTTCTTAGTTATTTGGCGTGCTCGTCGATGATCAAAGTCATTTCGTTAGCGGCCGAACTTCTGAAAAGACAAGGTAAGTTTTCATCTCGTTTTCAAATCAAAATATACGCGACCTACTCCTTGGATGGAGACAATTGAGTGGTGCCTCGGCTCAAAGACATCAATATGTCACTTTTCCTCTATTTTGTTGCTCTTTAACAACCTCACAAGGGTCAATAAAGTGCAGCAAGTCCTAGCAGTTCGCTTGTTTTACGACCACATAACCCGTTCAAAGTAGATTTTTTAGGAGATCAGCTTAGTCACTTTATGGGCCTTAGTCTGTAGGTGCCAGAAATCGTTGAGTAATCACGGAGGCAGATAAATTGATCATTTCAAGCCATTTATTGCATGTATCAAGTACTTGTCTCAAGGAATGCCTCTTACGTAGTTGGAATTGCAATACAGTTAGTACCTCATTGATATCCCCATATGATATTTTGAGAACATCTTCATCCGCATTCATTTCTGCCGAATCTATCATTCTCATCGACTTTAGAATCATTAGGCCACCGGTGATAACATAGGGCAGATATGATCCCATTTGTTATCATTTATGAATTATCATTCTGTTGATGAAACAATATCTTCAAGCTAGAACAAAACAGATACATACAATATACGTATATTTACGATCCAAAAGATCAAGCTATAGTCTTAATCGTCAATACAGGTTATTTTTGGTTTGGGAAAGGCGTTTGGATCTTTAATATAATTTAGATGCTGAAAGATCCGACTTACCAATCATAAAAGTATCTAAAACGTGATAAATTGTTCGGACCGTTTAAAATTCACCTCTAGCTAGAACTTTACAAGTCTTGTAACAAATGTAAAGCTTTTGGAATCTTTAGAGGCTCTAATATTAACGTTCTATGAAAACTTGTTTGTGGCTTATTTCTTAAAGCCAGAGTGGTTAGTTTTGTTTTGGGATTGAAATTTTGCGCGGTCATGATGCTTTAGATTTCAAAGCCTAATGTTCCTTTCAAAAACTGGCCTTTGCTTTCTAAACAAGATTGACCTTTAGCGACCGAACGTGATCAAATTATCATTATCTTGTTCATTTTACTTGGTGAAAAGCAAGCTTGAATAGTTTTTACTTGTTTGAACATTTGAAATTTTTGTCAAGATGCAAGATGAGGAGCCTGCCCAAGTGCAAAAATCAATTATCATTATAAAAATGTATGCGTATACCACAATCATTCTCCAACCAAATTGGAAACATGCCTATGAAAATGGTCAAGAGCATTAGGCCCTTAATAACTTACCGGCGCTGCATGCACTTACTGAAGGATCGCCTAGCAACCTCACAATAAACTACCCAACTTTAATCTCAGCGGAAATCAAAAGTGGCCCTGCTACCTATTTTTTCCATACTATTTTTATATCTTAAGCACACTTGCTCTGAAAGATTTTTTTTGCAATTTGGCTTTATTTTTGACCTCATTTTGTGACTAGCAACGTTTATTAGATCATGGCCAGGCTCCAGTCAACTCGAAATGAAACGGTATTTGGGGTATGGGTAATGGGTATATGGAAGCAAACTCGAAAAAGTTTATCCTCCTAATTTTGCCTCTTCTAGGACACCAACTAGGATAGAAATTACAGAATTAGCCCGGTGAAATAAAGTAAATTCAGGAAATATGCAAAGCAGCACCCTGATTTTGGGGCATTTTGTGGAGCAAAAAGTCAGACTATCATCACCACCAACCTGGACAAGGTACAGTCATTTATTTCAATTTGCCGCCTTATTGAAGCCAACAGTATTCTGATATTAAGCTAAAATATTAGTGCAGTGACAGAATTAAGCCAAAAATGACATTACTTTGAGTTTTGTTGCCCAACTCAATTAATATTTGAAAATTCAATAGAATCTTGGTGCGAGTTGGCTATAATATTGGTCTTGATTCTGCCTCCACAAAATGCCCAAAAGCGGGTTGCAGTCCTATTTTTTTTCCTTTTCCTTGAATTTTTTTACATCACATAGGGAGGGTGACTTTCAGCCACCATACTACAGTCAAACGGATGAAATTTCTTGAAATGCTATTCTCGAAGGAAATCACCTAAAAGAGAAAAAGTTCAACAAGGAACTTAAAACGAAAAGAAAATTTCAACTTTTACAAGTGTCAGCTTCAGAATGGTGATTAGTATAAGGTATTTGTTTTTATGGGTTTGAAGTGATGTTCCAAGCAAAAGATAAATTTTGTACTGACTGTCAGTAAGGACCTACCCATTCCAACTTTATCCGCTTGTGGATCCGCAAATGAAAACAATCTTTATAAATGGTGAAATATATAATGCCAAAATAGTAAATGTCTACGGGTTTAAATGAGGCAAGGATCCTTTCAACAAAGAGTATTATTATCTTTCTTGTAAGAAAGCATACTTTTGAATTAATGCATCCTGCATTGGCACCTGAACATTCTTACTAATTCAAATTCCTTCATTAAGTGTTGAAGCAACGTACTTATAGTGTGAGCAATTTATAAGGCATCTTTAGATATTTTAAAGGACGTTTTTGTGAGAGACAATGTACAAGCGAAACTTGGTTTTGTCCCAACCTAGCTCCCTCTCAAACGAACTGATGGTGACCATCACTTCTTTGTTAGAAGTAAAAATAATTCTGACCGTAGGATTTCTTCCATCCCAGACCACTTTTGCAACCATTTGAACGGAGCTGCAACGGCACAGCGTCGACATGCCCACGATAGGCCATGCATTGGACCTTCATAAATATGGACTGAAAACGGCGCTCTTGCCAAATCAGCCTGTTTCGGGTCAGAGCAATTCTGAGTCCATTTTTATAATCTATTTATAAAATAGAAAAATTGATCTGACAGAGACGAGACCGAAGATTCGAATTTCACGTAGTTATTGCAATTTTAACTACCTCTCCTGAGTTTTCAAAGGCATATTTTGATCCCAAATTTTGTTGAGTAGATATATTTCGTTAGTTCCTTGGACGTTGGACCTTGATAAGGGCTTATTGTGGATAAGATGTATAGTCCAGGAGATGCAAATTTTCCTTTTTTTGGTAAGTCCATAGCTTTAGAAGTCCTTGGCTCTCTCGCCAAGAGAGAGAATATCCAAAAGGAGGGAAAGAAATAGAATAAAAGGTTGCGTGATATCGTGAAGCAAATTGCGCGAAAGCTTGAAATTTCGGTCATTCTAACGATGCTTAATAAGTACCTTTCGTTCATATAAGCTCAATAGGGCTTTTACTTTGTTCATAGTAATATACCATCATCTCAAGTAATTAATGATGAAAAAATATTAGGCATTCTTTTGGATTCGATCCAAATAATGGATTACTTTGAATATTGATGATACAATATCGTCCTTTTCAGATGAGCTCCAACCAATCCATAGTGTAAACACAAAATTAACCTGAAACAGAATGCAGACACCGAATTGGATATCTTTTTAACGCCTTTGGGAATCAAGTACAGATATTTACGCTCAATCATTACTTATCGATTCCTTTTTATAAAGGAATTGCAATATCTGTCTTACTTTTGAATGGATTCTTGTCTCTTCTTAATAACCTCGGTTTACGCACAATCTGTCTTTTTGTCTGGCAAAATGTTATCCTATCATCATTGGTTTTGAAAGCAAAATTTGTCCTGAACATTGCCATAACTGATTGATAAGGTAAAATGACACAAAGAACCAATTTGCTAGTTGTCCAGTATCCTTTCAAGAAAAGGCAAATGCCACAATTTACAACCGGATACACAAACAAAAAAACAACAACTTCGTATTGAGACGCCTCGTCGTTCTCAAGCCTCCAGCCTTTGACGTATGGACGGCATGGACTGAATGGACTCTTTCACATGATCATTCATCCGAGATTGGTCTCCATAAAGACCACCATGAACTAAAAAGAATTGGGGTGGTTAGATTGTGATAATCAACAAGTAGCTATTGTCTTTTCAAAAAAAAAAAAGCTTGTGTGTGGGCCAACCTTCGAATTGTAAACGTTAAATGCACAATGGTTGACACTATCTTTCCTTTGTGACCACTCTCTTAACACCTTTATTGATTGTCCGATGATCTCTTAATTTTAAACTTCTGTGATTTTTTTTCGGCTTTTTAGTTTTATCAAACTCGAACCGTTGTAAATTGCAACGAGACTGACAGTTTGATTGCCCTTTACACATTGATCAAATTTTATTGGTAAATACTTCATTATCCTCCAAAATTTGATGAGATAGCATGGCACCTATCCTCTAAGCCTCGAAAGATAAGACGGGCGCTACAAGCCTAAATTTAATGTAGAATTCATTTTTTACTTAAGAATCAAAAACAACACAAGATAAACCTTTGCAATGCAAAGTATCAAGATCGGAAGATTGGGGGCCTCGTGTTGAAGTTCCGTCCAATCAGCAACCCTTGAAACGGGTGAGGCATTTCCTTGTTTTTGAAGAATTGATATGGGGCCGAAGATGTAATTTGCCGAATCTAGGATTATCCTTTTTTGTAATGAAACACATGTCGCGGGATAAATTGAGTTCATGGAATGATTAGATAATTTTTTTCTGTCTGCATTACTCGTACAATGGCCTAGGCGGCCACTTATTGTCATTCATTTTCTTGTCCCAGAATTGTTTATAGAGCTTTTCATTGTAGCTCTGGCTCAATAGTAGTGAAAAGCATATCTCTCATATTCATCGAATTCATCGTCATTATACCGATTATTTCTGCAATGATAAAGTCGAAGAGAAGTCTCTAATGTGTGGCTTATCATCCTAATAAACAGGCCTCACAAAAAATTGATTTATATGAAAAAGTCCTCAACCGACTGATTTTGGAATAGCTCTTCTTCTCGTACTTGTAAACATCGGATTCAAGTCGAATGTATTCATTTGTTGCACTGGGCACAGAGAGTTAAACCTTCGATGTTGATCGTTTGTCCAGATGAACTGTATAATCGCCAGGCTCTGTGGGGTTCTTAATCAAGGGCGCATCTTCGATAAGTCAAAATTGAAAGCGTGGATCTTTTCTTGTGAAATTCATGTAACGAAGCTGGAATGGCTTCTTTACTATCCAATGTTTAATCCATTTGACACGTAGCGTTAACATATTAATATCACATTGGTTATACATGGCCCTATGTTGCATTGGAAGTCTGCTTTATGGGTTATTCTCAGTTTAGTGGCAGTTGTGATGTTGATGTTGCCCTATGATGAAGATTTTCTTGTGGTAATCTGGTACTATCAGGCGTATATGTCTAGACACTGGATATCGAACAATCAACCACTTGCATGGCTAATTGATACACTAAACCACTTTGTGATCAATTCTCAGGAGGCCATCCATTGCGCTCTTTAGCCAACCGATTGGTCGGTCATGTGACATCTACTCACGTATTTCTAGATATCCCTATATCGAGCCATCACTGAAGACCTTTGGGCTACGTGGAGAAGAAAATAAAAGGCCTTAAAACCCACTTTCTTATCCCTCTGATTTTATAGTATTCTTGGATTATCTCTCCATATGTCTATACCAAAGGTTCGATGCTTACTCTGCCATTACAGCCTTTTTCCCCGTTCAGCTGACTAGCAAATAAACACTTGTCATTCTGCTCTCTCACCTACTGGATCGTTCCCATTCTTTCCCCGCATTTCCGCTTCGTCCACTTCCATCCTTACAGATTTGAATAACCAAGTTTCGCAATCTGAATTTGGAAATCTTGATCTTCATAACAGGTCCGTGAGAGCAGCCTATCCCAGAACCCGTCAAAAAGGGAACTGTCCCGGCGGTTGCACAAATATTTTCAATCTTGCTTAAGGCTACGGATGAATATGCACAGAGGCACTCCTTCCGTGAGTCAATGAACACCTACCTACATACATATAATCGCTTCCGGATCATGAGTCATGCTCTCAAAAGGGATCTTCTATCATTTCCCAGTGTTGTTACTTGATAACTGCCATAAAATATTGGCAAGAATGTAGATCAATAATGAAGGCCTGTATTTGCATTACGTCATTTTGTGATGATGACGCTGATTGTACATCACACTTTCGTGGTTGCACGTAACTTAATAGAGTCGTGACGAGTTTCGACCGATTGAAAACTGCTCATTTCCCGAGAGGCTAGACAAGATCAGGCAATAACCCAAAAAGTTGCCCTAAAATATATGAGAAGAAGTCTGGTTTGCAGGCATCTTTGGTTCAAAACAATCTTGAATAACAAGCTTAGGATTTTGTTCTCGAGATGCAACTCGGATCCTGCGGTTTTCAAACTTTATCACGTACCACCACGTACCCTTTACAACTCTTCAAGAAGGCCATAGGTATCACTTCTTTCAAGACGAGTTTTAATTTTGATATTGAGCTCATTTGTTGTGGGTCGACTTGACTTGATCTCACCGTCGGAGGTTAAATTTTTCGTGAACAAAGTGCCCGTTGTGATGGATGAAAAGGGGGTTTCTCAAAAATGTGGTCTTCAAAAGGATGACACAGGAAGCGCTCAGTTTCGAAAGCTGGATTTGAGCCGAAGCGCCATCTACTGATAGCGAATGAAACTATCCTCAGTAATTCATGTATGCAATGCAAGCCGTCGACGGCAACTAGCGGTATTTAAACCGTTTGAGTCCGAGATAGAAAAATTTTTGGACATTGATTCGCGACCAATTGGTTTGAGTTGATAAGGGTCAAAGGGTTATGTTAGATTGTCGCCATCCCAATTCAATTGAATGTTGTTGTTTTTTTTTTTTTTTGAAAATTCGATTGTGAATTCGATGACATCGCCAAGTGGAGCGAAAATTCAATCTCAGGAGATGTTATTTTGTTATATCTCCATTTAATGACCGATTTTCGATGGATGAGGCTGAACTTTGCCAAAGCATAGAGCACGTAAACTAGCACTACAAGTTTGAGCTACCCCACGCTCATCACATCGTATACATATAGAATGAACAAAAATGGATCACTTCCATTGCGACATGGATATAGATTCCAAGAAATCAAAGGCCATCCTCTTCTCTCTTTCCCGCACGTGTACGTGTACTTATCGTGGACGAGTATCTTCCCACAGAGGTTCAGCAACCCGTGACAACCCCTTTTGATATTAATGCTTGGGGAGGGGGGGGCGGAGAGACAGAGAGAGAGAGAAGAGGGGGAAGGGAAGACGGTTGTGCAAAGGAGTGAAAAATGGGATGAATTGCGAACTTCAGCGAGTTCTAGTAGGATTTTGACATGTAGCATTTCAAATTGATCAACGTTCATTCACCCAATGTATTAGGCGATTCCTTAGTTCTTCATACTTAGTCTGCTCTACAATTTTGAGTTCAACGTTCGGGCGTCATTCCTAAAAATGTTAGTAAAAATTAAGTCACTTTTGAGCACTAACTGGCTTCAATTTTCATTCTACTTTGTTTTAGGTCTTTGGGGATTGTATGGCAAGATCAGAAAAAATATTTGTCGATTGGTTTCATACACCATTGACCAAATTAGCCGCAATGAAAAGCAAATTTATTAGCTTTGAACTGTAATGACGGAGAAACTTATCATTCAAGCTAGCTTCTTTAGATTTTAGGCCAAATACCCAAAACAAAAGTAGAATGAAAAAGGAAGGTTTTATATATTACTTCATATCCTTGAAGTCACAGTTTAAAATGGTTTAAGATTGTTATGAACTGCATACGAATATGTTTCCAACCGGGAACTTGCTCTTCATGGCTTTGTGTCTTTTAGACAATGTTTCCATTTATTCTTGTTAATTCCTCTGATTAAACTTTAGTTTTGGTAAAGCGGCGAATGCTTATTAGGAATTATGTTTTTAGTTTAGCAGAAGATTGCCAAGGAGAGCAAAATATATGCACTACTTTATACATAATAGCATCGGCAAATACTCTCTTTCTCCAGTTTCAATGTCACAAAAGTCCAAGTTGATTAACACTTTTTTGAAGATACATTTTAGCTTACATGTAGACTTAGGAAAAAACAAATATAGATATTTTGTTCCAATTAAGTCTCATGTGATAAGAAGTGTTCTTCGCAATTTCTTCTATTTTACCTTGACGAACACGTTTGTCTTATCCCACAAATTATTTGACTTCATAAGAAAAATACTTTTAAAAGCTTTAGGATTTCCTGCATGGCTAACTGAGATAGTGAATTGAATGATTAATTCTATCTCTATCATTCGCATCACAAGTTCTGCTTTTCGGCTTCCTTTACTCTATTTCATTTGAAGGTTAAGTTAAAGGTGATACATTTGCATTTTTCGGCACATATTAACTAAGGCGCACATTTTCCGTTTCAAACCCGTTCCTGGTGTGTGATTTGATCCAGCCTCATCATAAGGTTCTCAAAATTATGCGTAAAAAAGGACCTCAAGATGCAAATACAGATGCAAAAAAACAAGCCCAGGATGCAAATAAGGATTCAAATAATTATCAAGGATGCTTTTTATTGTTTAGGCATACTAAGATATTTCAAGTAATTTGTCAAGCTGGACACATATTTTCTAAGAACAGTTTGCTGTAATCTCACTGGATCAGCATCAGAAGGGTAATCTAAGACTAAACTTCCATGATGATGCAAATAAAGGTTCAGGATGCAAAAAGATGCACTTAAGGGCCCAGGATGCAAGTAAATGTTATTTGCGTAAGTTTGAGAACACTACTCATCATATTTGTCCCGGACATTTGGAGGAGAGGCAAAAGAGCTCTAACAATTGCGACCAAAGTGCTCTTTTTGTTTATAGTTAGGTGTTCAAAATGTCAATCAATGTCTCTAAGTAGGTCTTGAGGTGATTTTGCCACGGAAGAGTACATTTTCATTTTCTCACGTGTGAATCATTTCTATGTGAGTCATACAAACACATTAGACACCAAGTTGTCTAACTTGTCTCAAGAATACGGGAAATGAAATTGGATCAAGAGGTAGAGACGGGATTAAATTAGCTGGTTATTTTTCCCTCACATCTATTTTTTGCCTAGCACTTTTTATTGATGAAAGGGAGAGGTCCCAAATCTCTCGATTAAAAGACCCCTCCCTTGGTATCCCTAAAGTTGTTCATGTTTTATTTCCACAATGGATACAAAGAGGTTCTAGGCCTAGTTGGACTAGCCTTGGGAAGTTTGGACCCGACAGGGCTCATGGCTGAAAACGATTGGATGGGCCGTAGTTTTGGCTCATGGACCTACGTATATTGGGCCAGTTGGAGACCAACAAAGACTAGATAGTATTGAAGCATCTTCACTGAACTCAGATCGTAAATTCTTGGCCCAATACAACTCTAATCAACGTTTATGGCCTTTCCCTTTTGAACGAAACAAACGGTCAAAGTTGAAGAACGAACCACAAGTGAAGAAAGCTAGTCTGCACGTTTGAATGCTGAGCTACAACCATTTATTGCTACGAAAGGCAACTTCAAATGTCCGGGAGGTCTAAACTGTTACAATGTTTATGACAAAAAAGTCAAGGCCAACCTGGATTGATTCTGTTTTGGCTTCGTGGCATAGTTCTAGAGCTAAAGGAAAGTGTCTTCAAATAGAAAAAAAGCAAGCAAACTTTCTATTGTACAAATGTGTCTATAAACTAATCATCAGTATTCATTGCCGAAAATGCAAATGCGCTTTATATTCAATGATATAATTTAGTGTTCATGGGTTTATACCTGAATGATTCGTCATCAGGTGCTCAGTTCATGAAGTTGTTTGTTACTTTCCTAGCCGAAAAATCTCGACACCGATTATCGACAACAATCCAAATTCGCAAAGTCATTTGAGCGCCATTTAAGTCAATCGTCCATAGCTCATGATTCATATATTTCCACTTAAAAGGAGATATTTGCTCATAAACTCCTTCCATGAGGGAGAAAAACACATCTCAATCTTTGGTTGAAAGCTTCCAACAACCACCTAATGGGGTCGTCAAGTATGAGTTAGAAGCAGAAAACACTCTCGCTACTATTGTAGGCCTTTCTTGTCAACAAATCGGCGGTGCTCGGACCTTTTTTAGCTTAGACGCTCGTCATATAAGCTACAAAACATACTGTTTTGTTGATTATTTGATTAACATATCTTAAAAGAAATGTTTCCAAACCCAGCCTCGTTTTAGAGATTTAATAATAAAGATATTAATGAACAAGAATCATGGTTAGCAAACATAGAACTAAAGTTGATATAAAAAATCCCCTATTCTGTTATTCTGTAGAACAAATTCTAAAGCAGTTCAATCGGAAGATTGGACATAACAGGCCGGATATTAATGGGGTATGGTTTCTTCGATTTTTTTTCCAAATCGAAATACTATTTTAAGGTTATGTTTTTGAACCTTTTCGTGTTAGAGAACCAGATTGTTTCTTCTCTGTTCAAGATCATTTGACGGTTTGTTGAACCACATTTTCTGCCACAAAATTTAAATAGATTCTGCACTAAAGAACTCGATAAACCTTACCTGGTTCTATATCATAATGATGAGGCTGTGAGAGTAATCACATCAGTTTGAAATTCTTGTTCTTTTGTATTTTTTCCCATTTGCCATTCTGTTAGACTAGTCTAAAACCACGGTTGGTCGGTCGGCGAATCCGGCGCTCCGTCAGTCGGCCATTCAGACAGCGCGAAACTCAAAGACAGGTGGCCCAAGTGAGAGCGTGAGAGCGCGGGTTTTTCAAAAATTGCTCTTTCGCGTGTAGATTTGATGAAAGAAGTGCATTTTCTTCGCATCGACTCATAGAATGGACAGTATTTCAATGTTGAGAAATGTTGCTGGGTGAATAAGCGTTTATATGTTTGCTTTCAGAGTTAAAAGTTGTTGAGGATCTGCTTTTTGTGACGTCACCTGTCATCCGAGAAAGACGAGCGGCGCTGAGACTGAAATGTTTTGAGGAATTTCATTGGTTCCTCGAGTTTATTGCCCAGCCTCTTTACTGTCCCGTTGGAGTCCAGGACGGACGCACGCACCAGCTGGCAGGGAGGCACTCACCCACGTTCAGGAAAACTCAAAGGACCGTCGCCCAAGGAGCAGGGAACACAGGAGAGAGGGAGAGAGAGAGAGAGAGGGAAAGAGAGAGAGAGAGAGAGAGAGCACATGAACTATCATTGCTACATGCACTGAGCCTACAAGTTACAGACTTTGGATCAGCAATTTCTATACGGTGTCGTTAGTCGACAATGTGCATGCATTGAGCTTGCAACGCTCTCTCTCGGTATCGGTTGATAGACGTATCTAGTGGTAGTGCTACTACTAGTTAGTTTTGATCCTATGTCACCTTCTACTCATGTGTGCTTGGAGGTGATGATAGTGAGTGGTTGAGTTGAGTGTGAAACCAGAGTTCTTGCTTTGGCTTCTACCTTATTCTAGTTCGTGTGAGTGTTTGCAGCGTTCTCATCAAAATGATGAATTCTTATTTTGAGCAAAGTGGTTTTTACGGTCAAGGCAGTGGCACCGAGCAAGCCTATCGATTCCCCTTAGGTCTGGCAGGCATGGGAGTGTCCCCTTACCCTCAACATCAGAGTGGAAATCGATCTCAAGACTCCTCACCCTATGACCCCGCCACGGTCGCGGCTGCGGCCGCTGCGGCCGCCGCCGCTTCCGGCACCGCCTCCGTGGGAACGAGTTCTCCCAAGTCGTCAGTCTATAGCCCGTTAGGTGACAATTCAACCTATGCCAAAAACAGTACCAACACAGTGAGCGGCAACGAATGTCCCACAAACGCCAATCCAAGTTCAAACTCTAGTTCTAAAGACCATCATAACGGCTACAGTAGTCTTTCCAAAGAATTAAATGCGGGATGGAATTCTGGCAGTGGTCCGGTCCGACCATCTGTTTGCACCCCAGACATGGCCAGATACACTCCAACAGCTGTAGACGTTGCTGCCCGAGACCGGTGGATGAATACTTGTAGCATATCAAGTGCAGCAGCTGCATCACAAGCCGCCGCAGTAGCTCAACCTCAACTGCAACAATCTGCGAATCACCATTTCTATCCGTGGATGGCAATTGCAGGTAAGCATCCGGGAACGGGCGGGAACCACACCCGGGGGAGGGGGGCTATGTCTTGTAATCAATCAGGCGCTTTCAAATCATACTTCTCTCAAAACTGAGGAAAGGGTTATCTGAGAGCACTTAGTTTCACTCCCCATGACTTTGGAACGCTAGCCAGTTAGTCAGTCAGGCAGTCAGTTAGTTAGTTGGACAAGTCTGTGTCCTTCTTTCCGTCCGTCCGTCCGTCCGTCGGACCGTCCGTCAGTTAGTCAGGCAGTTGGTTTCACGTCTTTGTATGCACGCACTATGCACGAAATGGGTAGATGGGTAGGTGGGTAGGTCGAATTTCAAGTCCTCAATACTGGCAAAGGGAAAGAAGTGCACCAATGTATCAGGACAAGTCTCTCCTTGGAAGGAATAACCAACCAAGTTGGACGACCCTCATTTCTTCGTTGTGAGACCAACACAGCACTTTGGCATACCTACCGTAATAGAAGTACACTGCAGAAGTGCTACGTAGTGGCCGCAGCCCGTTTTCCAGACAGTCATCGACTGTCCCGCAAAATCACAAGGAAGTCAGACTCATTCATCTTCCGTTTGACGTGGAATATTGCTTTTCAAAAAAACCCAATTCCAATTCCGCTTGGCTTTGGTCGTCGCTTTGTTGAATCCGTTAACTACACTACCCCGTACAGAGAGAGTGCACTGCTAACTTCTCCTATCCACTATCAAACGCACCTAAGGCAGAAGAGCGAAGTCCAATGAATATTCGTTGACGTCGAGAAATGGGATCAAACACTGCCAGGGTTTTGTAGTAGTATCCTGATTGTCCTCAGTTCAATCTAGAATCGGCCCTATATAAACTAGGAGTACTACATTTATGTATGCTTGCGTGTGCTACGTGACCATGCACTACGCGTACAAACAGGCAGAACAAACAGTAGTGCAAGTATATAGCAGAGGCAGGCACCCCAATAATGGCGCCAAAATTTTGAAAAAGAGCAGCATGACTGTCACCGAAATAAGTGCTCTGATTTATCGCCTCTCCTCTCTCATGAGGCAGTTAGGAGGACACAACGATGGCTCTGGAAATCACCGCCTAACCTATTCATCATGGTGGGGGATACGAACGACGAGCTGTTTCTGGCAATCCAGATTGTCGTTACAGCAGGAATTAGCAAATTTAATGGATATCATTTCTCTAATGCGAACTAAAACATCTAAAAGCTTCTTTTAGATTCGACGCTTTTGCTAAGTACGTACCAACGCCAGTTTGCCACAGAATATTATTGAAGTACGAGAAACACTTTAATCAAAGATTCTCTCGTGAGCTCATTGGTTTCGAGAGATTACAGAAAATGTTCCAATGAGCTTGTATTTTCCTCAAAATGAATGGATCGGTTGTTGAAAATGCAAACTTAAAAACAAATAGCTCGAATTTGTGCCAGTCATTCCAATTCTCTTACAATCCTCTCAATCTCTCAATTTTGTATGGTCTAGAAGTGTAGGAGGGAATATAAAGGAAAAGCAGTAACCTCAACCGTTTACCTCAAGTGGACATTGATTACATACAAACAGACTGTCACGGTTTGATAATTAAAGCCAGAACCAAGGTTTAGCAAAATTACTTGATTTTGTAATCACGTAGATCCAGTTAAAGATTTACATCCTTGACGTGAGTTTTCCTATGAGAAAACGTCATATGAGCGAACTAATTCGACCTCTTTTCATGACAATGTGTGTGATCGCTTTTAGCCAAAAATGGATCCTGCTTAAATCACAGTATCTTATCAAAAATAGATTAGTGTTGCTTTTTTTTATCGGGATTCTATCAAAACTAACTCAAACGGTAGAGGCTAGATTTCCAACTATTGCCTCCAATCTCAACCGACAAGGAGGCCGAAAATAATGGCAATAAGTTTATTCGACTTTCAAAGACATGCGAAAAGAGTAATCGAAAATATACATCAACGAAGACGGTCTATGCGTATCATTCGATATGGTCTTCATTTGCGGCCGCCACAGCCTCCAAAGTACGACAAATTTGATCACTTTTGCACTTATTCCGCACAGAGCCGACTTAGATGGCTTGGCGAAATTCGCTCCTCTGCCTTTGATAGTTGAAACTGAGGATGATTTGTTCAAATATTTAGGCGTGACATGTTGACTTAAATGTTTGATCGGATCGTTTGTCAATGGTAAAGGTAAAATTGCCGTTATTTCTGGCCGCCCTCTTCCCGTTGAAAAACGTGGATTTATGTACCGTAGCATCAAACGTTGTTAAAATTGATGACTTGAAGAAGAGATATTATTTGTGTGCTATACGGGCTTATTTCACATCCTAACATCCTAGTTGTTGGGGAGACGGTGATCGAGAAGTAGTTTGGTTTTAGACTAGGGAACAATTTAACACTAGACTCGTCTGTCATCCATTCCGTCAGGGGTTCTTGCCTTGGAATTGAGCTATGAAGTGGGAGTGTGATAAATCTGCAAATTAGATCGTAAAAGGTGGAAATGGTCATAGGTGCTATGCAAAATGGCATTCCTGCCTTTATTGCTATTCAGCTGTTTTAACTTCAGCTTTCAGCAAAATGCCAAAAGATCCGAGGCTCGCTGCAAATTCCATTTGTTGAAAAAATCCTTTCACTATCAACGCCAAACTATTCTTTAGCTAAATCAACAAGGACCAATCAAGTTGCAAAGTGTAAATATCTCAAGCAGGTTACTTTAGCTTCTTTGTCATTCAAAGCAATGACAAACCCTACCAAACACAGTTGATGATGGATGTCATGAGGACTCGCTACATACGTATCTTTATACAGCTAAACTAGAAATAAACCATTAGTTCACGTCATCTTGGCATTCTTGGATTGTTTGTCCTGTTATTTAGTGCATGATTCAGGCGTACAGTGAATTTGAACTAATTCATTTGCAATCACTTCATATCAATGAATTTGAAACCATTTACAAGAAATGACTTAAGAAACACGATTGAAGTCTTTAGAAATATCGTCCAGCATTTTCTGACCATAATAGACCAAAGTGGTAGGAAAAAGGAACGAGCCGTTCATATCAAAAGCTATTTTTGTTCCGATAACTACAAATAATGCTTTTGTACGTACCTACTGAAGCCAGACAGACATTTTGCGAATTGACTGAACTACGAGAACACACATTACATTGCGCACCTACACTAAACAAATTTTTACTGGAGATTGTCAGGGGCGGATTAATTTAGAAGAAAATTACAAATTGAAGCAATCATCGTCTTTCATTATGCAATTTAAGAAAAAAAACTCGCCACTTTTGGGGCACTTAGGTAACTAAATTTGCCAATTTCTTTTTGATCTGAGGGATATTTTAGTATACCTTGTTGGATATTAATCAGTTATTACTTTTTGGACGTGCGGTTACAGTGACACAAAACATGCATTTTTTATTTGTGGTAAAAACAATTTTTCAGAAGACCTTTAAAGTGACAATATTACCAAAAAAATCAGATTTGAAAAAGAAATTGGGCGCTTTATACATCTTGCATATCTTGAAAACTTTCCACATTGACTTCATATTGTCAACTGATCAGTTCATTCGGAGGTTTAATTAGGAGAAAAAATCCAACCGATCAGTTTTTTGATTGATTTTTTTTATAAATCATTTCGTTGTGACGTGCAATGACAGGGAGGAGACGCGGTGTAGTGGATAGCCCGATTTCTTAGCATGTGAGAAGTCCCCGGTTCGATTCTCCTCCCCGACTTTCCTCAAGGAAACCTTTAGACGCTAACCATACGATCTGGTATGGAGTCACGGTTGCTCCCACAACACTGTATAAGTTTTGTGCAAATGCCGAGACTTCTAGTATCAATTTTCGGTGTTATTGATACAAAAGGAACAACTTTTGTAAAATATCGTCCTGCATTTTAGCTCAGATTAATATATTAATCAACTTAAAACCTACAAAGAGATAGTATTTTTAAAAATCTAATTGATACATGTTGGGAGTAACCCTATTTGCGTTTCCAACTACAAGTTTATTCAATTGAACTGAAATAACAAAAAGATATCACGCTTTTAAAGATTGCATTTGCATCAAATTTGCCTACAAATTGCTCCGGTTATATCTTAAAACAATTGCCAAGAAATATAATATTCCTTTTCTATGCCTAAAACATAAATGAAAATATTTCACTTTTTTGAAATAGGTTGAAAAACCCGAAAATAGTTTGCAATACAACTTAAAACTTCCTTAATGTTAATATTTTGCAATTGTGATGCCTTACTTGTAAATTGCAATTTTAATCAAGCTTGATCTTGAATTTTGACAAAATTCTTTTAAAGTTGAATA
The DNA here is from genome assembly GCF_007210705.1 of Tigriopus californicus. NCBI lineage: Eukaryota > Metazoa > Arthropoda > Copepoda > Harpacticoida > Harpacticidae > Tigriopus > Tigriopus californicus. The sequence continues at coordinate 7,955,742 of NC_081440.1, read as the reverse complement.
AAAAAGATCGCTAGTACGTAGAAATTATTTAAAACAAAAAGTGACAAATTTGAAAATTTTTACATGTTTTGTAAGTTTTAAGTGATAATTTTTGTTACTTTTCGCTTTTAAAGAATTCTTAAAGAAAATGGAAAAATGTTATTTTATGTCGTTTTATTGAAAAATATAAAAATATGCCTTGGAAATCACTGGAAATATAATTAGGCCAATTTTTCATCTTTTAAGGCGTGAAACGCAACTTTCAAGTTGTAATAAATGAGCATCTACTGAATAGAAGTAAATGAAATTTTACGTCAATACAACTAAGAGTACGTTTGATACTGATTGACTACGGTTTTGGCAATGATGCACTTCAATGGACTTTAAGTTATTTTACACACTTATCTCAGCTAGACTTAAGAATGTGTATTTCATAAAAGTTGTTCCTTTTGCTCTTTGACAAAGAAAAACATATCTAGATGTCTTGGCATTTGAGCAAACACTTAACCAGAAAATATAACCACTGTGGACTATGACACTGCCTATCGGAAAAAATATAAGGACGTTGTGATGGCTAGCTTCGCTGGCCGGGCGAAGTTCACCCCTCCGACCCTAGCACCCCAAACACAAGAAAACTTATTCATTTTTTCCTACATTTGCTTTTGAAACATCATGTCATATGTATTTTCAAGTATCGTCACCATTTGTCTTGCGTTAAATTTGCCAATGTTGCCCGTCTTCATGTCAAACTGAAGTGCCATTTTTTTACAATTTGGCACATTTCCAAGCAGGCCGTCTCTTCTAATGACCGCAAAAGTTCAAAGGAAAAGTGCAAGCCTAGCAAATCCGAGCTTCTAAGCTCTTACACAGCGCTTCTCAGGTGTTGATGGTTTTAATTTCAAATCGATAATACGGAAATGGAAAGAAATGCCAACACGTTGTTCTAGGTGAGGACAAAAATTGAATCAAAGATATCAACTATTCTTGAAACCACAAAAAATAATGGACATTTCTCGTTACTTAGCCATAAATGGTTCTGTTCGGCCGATTGAAGATTTATTCTTGAGTTTCGAAAAGCCGCCATTTGTGGGGGGAAATCGTAATAACGGGAATAAGTATTAGGAACCCTGAAGACCATTTAGTTCAAAGAAAGGTAAGACTCGACAATCGATCCCTTGATAAAACATCAAACCCAAGACTAATTAATCCTCTTCGCATAGGAAATATCATTTACAATACAGTTTTTGGGATTGCTTTATACCCAAAATAATCCATGATCATTTGGATGGTATAATTCTATGAAGGAAAAGGCGTGTAAGCGAGCATTTTCTTCCACAATACTATACTGAAGGAAACATTTCAAAACGACTTCCTTGCTGGAAACTTAAACGAAATTCAAATAGCGAATATCAACAATCAGTATCAAAATAAGTCATACAAATGCGACCAACAAATGAGTCAAGAGTCCTTTGAATGCAAATTTCAGTCTTGGTAATTTTTTGAAATAAGTTTGAATCATCGTTCAAAATCAAGAAAAATAGAAAAAAAACTCTTTGCCAACCTAATTATTTTAAGTGTCAACCAATCGGCCGTCGAGCACAACTGTCCTCCTTAAAAGCGGCAAGTAAATGAAATCCCTTGTAGTTACCAAGTGGCTTGTATGAGTAATTTTACCTTGGTTGAATGAAGGTTCATACCGGTATGCTTCATTTACAATCACGCAGCCAATTAAAGCGATGCTACAAAACGAGTCGGATACCGCAGATTTCTGATAAGAAAAAGATCCCGGGATCGAGTTTTGCTCAAATCATGCTTGCACCACCAATACAAATGTTTGAGCGATACATTTTTGTCGTAAAATATGGGCTTTAAAAATAATGATAACCAACGAAAATATACGCTCTCGTATTGGTATTTGTAAAGTAACATCCAAACATGTCAAATAGAGCCTTGCAACTTGAACGTTAAAAAACTATCATATACCGTTCTAAATGCTCGTAACATAAATAAAAAGTACTTGTATCAAAAAGGCAGAGAAGCAGAGAATGCCTTTGCCCATGAGTTGCCAAAATAAGTTTAAGGGGGTTATAGGGCTATGCACTTTTTCACAAACCCTGATTCATTAAGTAAGGTCGCAATTTTGTTGGAAAAATAAAGAAAGGTGACTACTACATAGAATCTAGAATCAAATTAAGTCGATGTTTGTTCTTCAAAGGTCCTGAAATGTGAGCTGACATGATGTAAAAATAATCGTTTGACACGTCCAAGAATGAGCTTGGCGTCAATCTTGAAAACTTGCTTTTGTATCAAACATGATCAATGGAAAAATGATGCTACTATTATCATTACTATTATGCTATTTTGTTACTAACTGACTGGTTAAGAAGGCGTTAATCATCGACGACTGGCACTCCACATGTTTTTTTTCTTTCCCTCTCTGCATCACTGAATTCGGCTCATTTCGACAATGTCGAGCCAGTTCAAATATCTCCCCGTTTGAACATCTAGAATGACACATAGAACAGTCCACTTCAATTTTAACGGAAGTCAAAAGAAATTGTGGTCTCTCTTTGGAGAAGAAAAAACTGCTTAATGCGTGTAGGCTCGTTCGGTTTGCCGAAAAGATCGTCGTTGTCTCTTCTTTGATTCTACGCTACGTAATCCAAAGTCGACATTTTGACTTTCTCTGCTCCCCTCTTTACCAAAACAACTAGCCTCTTGAAAGCCGCAAGTGGTCAGATTCGAATCAGAATCCATCATTTGCTTGAAGACGACAACTTTTCCTTTTACTACTCCTTCCAAACCAATTTGATGTATAGTCTCAGTGCTCTAGAACCCAGTGAGGAATGCAGTGTTGTTCTGTACCTTTAGATTATGAAGAACTTAAATCCCAGTTATATTGTAGAGGATGGCCTTTAAATTTGTTCCAATTATTAAATGAAATTGATGACAGAAAACAACTTACACCTACATCAATGCCCTCGGATGATACAATATCGGTCTGGATTAACCGTTACTCACTCCTAAGATTGTTAAAGCAACATGTCTTGAATGTTAGCTTATCATTGCTCTTTCACGGTGGTACCTACAACACTGATTAAGTGTTTGTGCAAATGCCCATTGAGCAAACGATAAGATATCACGCTTTTAAAGATTGCCTTTGCATCAAATTTGACTTCAAATGCTCTGGTTATATTTTAAAGCAATTGCCAAGAAATACAACATGCCCTTTCAATGCCCAAAAAATATAGGTAAATGCTTTAGTTTCTTGAATCATGTAGAAAAACCTGAATATTGTTTGTAATAGCACTAAAAACTGACTTGGTGTAAAATATGTCACATTGGTGCTGTTATAGTTATCAATCGCAACTTTAATCAAGCTTAACCTTGAATTTGACAAATTCTATCAACGTTGAATGAAAATATCTATGGTACATAAAAGTTAATTATTGCAAAAAGTGACAAAATTGGAAATTGAACTGTCTCGTGTATCTTTTAAATATTTTAGCAACATGATAGAATAGAGCAGTTATTGTTACTTAATCAAAACTGGAACCCAATTTTACATCCTTGGCAAGTTTTAAGTGACAACTTTTAATACTTTTAGCTTTGAAAGAAATCTCACAAGAAATGAAAACATATTTTATCTTGTCATTTCATCGAAAAAGACAATTCTATGTCTTGGCAATAACTTGAAATACAGACAGGCCATTTTTCGATCTTATAATATGTAAAACGCAACTTTCATGTTGCAATATCTAAGTATCTGCTAAATAGAAGTTTATGAAATATCATTTAAATACATGACCAAAAGTATTTTTATATTAATTGACTACGTATTTGACAGTGATACGCTCTTTGCAAAACCCTTTGGTGCATGAATGAACATTGTACCATCTGTTCGTTATACTTGGATTTTTTGGGGTTCTATTAGCCCGGAGATATATTTTTCAATATTTTATGCTAATTAATGGCAAGTTTTTTTTTCTTAATTGGAAAAAGGTTTTGATTTGCCAACGCACCTAAGACTACACGGACTTTTAAAATCTAAATATATCTCATCTATTTCAACCTAAAGAGACAATATGCAATAAACGCTCTTAATTTAAGAGTTTTATGTATTCAAATTTTGGAGCAAACTCTTTTAAGGCAAATGATTATGTAATGATAATATATTTGTGGATCGCCTAGTCCCACAAAATGAACTTGGATTAATGTCTGGCATAGTACGTCAAAATCCATGCTGAAAGATGTAATCTGTCATACTCATAAAATATCGGTCATCATTATCGAATTATCCTTTCCAACTCTTTGTAAACCCTAATCCTGCAACATTTACCACGGGAGGGAAGAAGATGACAAAGCGGTGGAGGAAATATCTCTTCACGAAATGCTCATTAGTGGTAATAGCATGAGTGACGACAAGTCAGTAAGCAAAAGCTTATGGTCGATCCATAACAGAAAATGTTGAGGAAATCAGTTTTTTTAAACAAATTTCTACCCGCCCCCCTTCGATGCTTTTTTTTCTAGTTTTTTTTCTGCGTTTTCGATTGGTAGCTCTCACATTTGCTTGCACCTTAGTATTATGATCAATCTTCATTGGGCGTTTCTGTTTCTCCTTGTAGGTGGGACTCATCTGTTTACTGGTGCCAACGGTCTGAGGCGCAGAGGAAGACAAACTTACACACGTTACCAGACACTTGAACTTGAAAAAGAATTCCATACCAACCACTACCTCACACGAAGACGACGAATAGAGATGGCGCATCAACTTTGTCTGACCGAGCGGCAAATCAAAATCTGGTTCCAAAACCGTCGGATGAAATTGAAAAAAGAAATCCAAGCAATAAAAGAACTCAACGAGCAAGAGAAGCAAGCCCAAGCTGCCAAGGCCGCGGCTGTGGCTGTTCACGGTCATGAGAGTCACCATGACGGCAACCACTAACCGGGAAGAACCAATCTTTGCCACATCTGTCAACCAACTGTACATGGTATACGCGTACGTGTCACTCTTGTTGAGTGTCGAGGCCAGTTGTTAACTAACTAAACCTCAGTAGTGACATCCATCCATCCACGCACAAGTGCACCTGTAGAGATTGGCAAGCCTCTCGCGTATTGGCTCGTTATTAATTTCCTTCATGACAAACCAAAGCTCTCTTCTCTCTGTCTCTTCACACCTACACACAACAAAAAAAAACACTGAGGTGAAAGTACAAACAATCTGACAATGCTTGCGGCATCCAGAAGACTACATACGTAATTTGACCATGCTCCGTTCTCTGCTCATACTGAATTTTCCGGCAGCATGTTCTGCCAAACTCTACTCCAATAAAACCAATCCACTACTACAACTACAACTACTACAAGAACTACTACAAGAACTACTATGGCGCCCTAGTCAAGCTCAGGGCTGATCCGAGAAAAAAAGCCAACATCATTCGATTGTTTCAAGCCCAACGACAGATTATGATGATAACAATAATAATAATAACGAAAATGAAATTGAAAATGATGATAATGAGCGTTACCCGAAGTAATGTATACTTTGAAATTTGATCAAGGACCTTATTTAATTCAAACAGTATTGTTCCCTGGCCTTTCTCAACATTTTATATTGATACGTAACCTACTACGTAAAAGACTGTAAATTTGGTAGTCCACTCTCGCACCACCGTCTGGTAAGAGTCGTCCCCGGCAACTAAACTATGATTAGCTTTTTTCCAATTGAAATAGCATCTAACATTACTTCCTCCTGTTGAGTTTTATTATTTTCTTGTCCTCAAGTGTAAATTTGATGATTGTTAACGCATAGTCCTCCTGAAATACATTTGTATTTACATCAATGGATGAAAAGCTTCCTCTATTCTTGAGTCGGCGTCACTCATACTCGTCAAGGAGGATAAGAAAGATCATCAAAATTTTGCACAAAAATGTGCTGAGCAGCAACAAAAAAGTATTCGAATCGTTTTCGAAAGAAGGGGTGTCTGTCCTGCAACCGACCGTGTGTTCGACAATGCGGTACTTTAATCCGGTGGGGAATCGTTTCCCAAGGGATCTTCAATTCGGTTGTTGGACCTACCAAGCGGTCGGCCGTCCGATACCTACTAAGCTTAAGGCTGATATCCATGGATAAGCCCCAAAACAGCAAAAATGGTTTTGAGCTCAGAGTTGGGTTTCAAAATTCGTTGAGCTTTCGTCTGTCTCATTTTGGAATGCTTCATACACTGTTTGTACGTGGATTTTTTTCCGGCAGAATGGCTTACCTCGTCAAGGTATTGATGAAGTTGTACCAAATGGGCCTCAATTGAAACTCTAGAGCATCAGCGTAGTAGGAGGAGAAATGAGCGGGCTTAGCTTGTGAAACGCACAAGTTAAAACCATTTTAGCAAAATGATTACACATTTCATTTTGAGAATCCAATTTGCGGACACCATTAAGTTGACATTGATTGCCCTCGAGACGTTGTGTTGACATGATTTGTGAACCTCTGCTCCGCTAAATGAGTCGCCGAGAAAACACATTTTGAAAGGCTGAGAATAGCTAGAATACTTTCTTATTTCTTAGCGTGCCAATTCAAAACGGTACAGCTATCAAATACTCAATATTCTGTCAAACTCTGCACTCCTGGAAAATGGACGGGAATGCTACGATCGAGAATTAGCATTTTCAACTCCTTTCGTTGCATTGCGCTCTACTTTAAATGAGAATTACTCAAGGTCGATGTGACTGCGTATTTCAAATTGTAGCTGAATCATACGACTGGGCCAAAAGTTATGCTCAATCAAAGCTCAGTACGCAGAGTGAATACGCTACAACACCTAGCCTTATACGGATGGCTAAAAAGCAATCGATTTTTTGAGATAGCTTTTTGGGTATGTAATCTGATTTTGATTGGGAACGTGTTGTAACTCAGAGGCAAGAAGTATGATATCTAGTCTCAACTTTCATTGTAACCCAAAATCTTGAAGTACGAGCTGATGGCTTCAAGAATTGACCTCGAGAATTTGATGGACGATCCTTATGTTTGATTATTCAGGGTGGTGATTCAAAAAGGGCTTATGGAGCTTATGTGAGTCACAACAATAAGTTTGATTTACTCTCAGATTTATTCTTTTATGCTACATTCAATTTCTGAAAGTTGGACCATTTCCGAGTTGCCAATACATTTGGTTATCTCTTTCACTTTTAAAGGCTAAAAGGCTGTCTGCTCTTTGCATATTATGATAAAATAGCCCATGGTTGATACCAAGAGCAATAGAAGTCAATGAATTGACATTATATATTTTCAGCATACAATAAACAAACATACCTACGAAGGCATTTTTTAAAATCATTTTTCTCTTCACTTTCGAAAACACTCCTTTGGCAATAAAGCCGTTTAGACACCCGTTCGGACACTTCAGTACTACACTTGATGTACTGCTTGCTTCAGGAAGTTATCCACCCTGCCCTGTACTGACCAAATCTTTTCCGCTTCTAGGAATTGGCCTCAGGAATCAAAATATGTTCAGGAACGTGTTCCCTTACCTCCTTTACTGTATGCGCGTGCAAATAGTACCACAGTAGTGTTGGGGCGATACAGTCATGGCTTATTGCGTGCGTATTGCGTCGGACTGCCTTTCACTGAAAGTTCTCGTTCGATCCAAGCTATCGGCCATCTCCCATAAAAACGACTATCGATAAATACAATTTTCAGTGGCTCCATAAATGGCATTGGATGTTGCAAATTTCTAACGGTGCATGCAATTGCACCGTGTTCTGAAGCTTCGTTGTCCACATGATTCTTGACGATCTTGACAACCCAACGAGGGAACAAAAATGGAGGAACATCGTCTCAAAACAGGAAAAATAAAGATATCACTTCAACAAGGCATAACCACAACCTCTATCGCAACTCACAACATTTCTGGTCGTCAGTCTTTTTACCTTGTTACTAATTGTTAGTCAAACTCGCCTAGCCAATGGCAGGGTTCCTTTCGGATGTATACAAGTTGTTAATTAGTTTGGCAATAAATTTGCACATTTAAGACCATACGCAATTTTTATGTCACCAGTCGGTGTCATTGGACGGTTATATTTGAGGAACGAGCTCACCCTAAAGTCAAACCAAGCATGTCATTGCTATTTTTATAGGTCTATCTTGTCATATTGGCATGAATGTTGGTTCCCCATCAGTGGTGGTGCTTAAGTTTTTATGGCTTCCGAGAAAGAAAGGCCTTCAAGGGAAGATCTGAATCAGAGATCTGACTTACTCTTGTAGACAGGAAGCACCTTTAACCACCACGAATATTACGTATATTCCTGTTTCCTTCTCTCCCCATTGTGTGAATTGTAGAAAGTGAATTTTCACATTTTTAGGTTCAATCTAACTTTGCTTTTACAGTCATAGCGATGGAGGTGTACTACTCATTATTATACAATAAACATGCAAAAAATATCTGACTTGATGAGCAGAGAATGAAGTAAACTCGTTTACACAGCCAATCAATTGCCATGAATATATACATTTGGCAAATTATGTCAAAAAGCCAAGACATCATCCAAGGCACGGCGTGGCAAAGATATAGGATTGTAGTTAATGAAAATGAACTGCGCAGCCGCTTATTATTTTCAAAAATACGTTGTTTTCAATCTTGATCTACCCGTACAATCAACTTTTCCTACCATAAAACAAAAGAAGGTACGTGGAAGAAGCGAACTTCTCATAAGGGAAATGCAAAATGTGCCTCTCAGTCTAATTATACAACAATTTCATTTTGATATTATTAGTGCTTTGGGCATGATACAAAACTCATTTTTCAATATTTTTGACGACTCCTTGTACGTATTAAGAGCGATGAAGAAGCCCTTTCCCGTTGTTTTTCAACTGGTGCGTGCGTGTTTCATTAGCTAGTTAGCTGCCCGCCACTTGCCGACTCTTTGTAAAAGGAAGGGTAGAAGTTAAGAATCTCTCAAAATTGATGTTACATTTTGATAACCTTTTTGTTTAAAGTCTACAATACATCCACAATTTCAGTGTTACATGTAGAGCACTCTGGTTTAAGCTCTTTTTTAAGCGCAAGTTTTTACGATTCAGGTTTTATATGAAGCATAACAGCCTTGTACATTTAGGGTGCAAAATCGGAGATTTGAGCCATGGAGTGTATTCTGCTCAATCTTAGGTCTATTTTTACTGCTTTGCAACATGTACAGCAAGAGGTTAATTCGAAACTTATGAATCAAATATTCATTCAAAAGCTACTTTGCACATCACTTTCTCCGTGTACTTTTCGAACACGTTAACGACATTGTTAAAACACTAAAGTGGAGAGCCAAAATATGTCTAAGATGGCACGATAAGATCAATTCAAAACTTCTTTCGGCTTCCCATGAATTGAAAACGGCAAAACAAGGGTCAAAAGTCGGGTTTGGAGACTTTCTAAACACGATTATCAAAAGCTCGATTGTTTAGAGTCAACACATTACAAATAATTGGTCTTCGTCGTAGAAACATATCTTCTTAGTGTACATATTTGCGATCTGCTTTACCACTTGCTAGCCGATGGTAAAAGCGTACATTATTTTCTTTGCCAATACGATTTTGGTATTTTCAGATGGATCACCGCTTAGCTGAACAAGTTCCTAGTATAGTGCGACAATGCATATTTTCATTTCACAGAAACAGCCGATATCCCTAACAATTAATACCATTCAAAAGGACAAAGATGCCCCCTGTTTGAGGGTAAAAAGTCTTAGCAATCCCTGTCGATATCGTTCATTTAGAGTTTGCTCTTGAAGAAAACAGATATTTTGTCAAATTATCGATTCATTAGTTATCAACCATAATAATCAGCATAACCTTGCGGTTGGAACGTTGAGGCGATTCTGCCTATCAAACGTTATTGGACTCATTTCACACATTTACCAAACAAGACACAAACTTCAAGAACGCCGTAATATGTTCTGGCATCATAACATTGGCGTCTTCAAATTGTACTGAGTAAGGCCAGTAGGAGGATTGAACCGCAAATCTCCTTCCCAAAGTAAAAATTATTGTGACATTCGTTTACTTCTTACAGCATGACAGAACTTGTTATTGCATTACGGTACACGGTGGTACCCACAACACAAATGCCAATACTTCTAATTGCATTTTTCTTTGTTAGAGCATCAAAAGGACCAACTTTTGGTAAACAACTCCATCTCTAAAGTAGCTCAGATTACTATATTGATCCACGTTAAATCTACAAACATTGAGCTGCTCGATGTATATCCTACTATTTCAAATACATGATAAATTTCATGTTTAAGAAAAAATTAGCAGCAATTTCACATCATGAATAAATTTTAAGTGTGAAAATGTCTATTAATTTCAGCTTTTAACTAAAATAAAAGAATATTACCCATTTTACTGCCAAAGTTAATCATTGCTTTGCACTAAGTTAAAACATAGTTTGGTCTTTTTCGATCTATTTTTCCTACCTCTACCCTCTGTTCATCTACTTTTGATGACTTGGGTGGTCAACCAATAAAACTAATTTTACTGCATAACGCAACATTCAAACTGTAATAACAAAGCATGTGCTGAATCGATATTTATGAAATTTTATGTCAGTGTATTACAAAGAGGACAAATAACATTGTTGGACTAGGGTTTGAACAATTACATTCTTAATGTACTTTAAGTGATGTTATGTGCTAATCTGAGCTATTTTTAAAGACTTTTTTTGCAAAAGTTGTTATTTTTGTTTCTTTGATTAAAGCAAACGCAACTAGAAATCTTGGCATCTGATCAAGCACCCAATCAGAACTGATAGCGACCGTGGGTAGTTAAAGTGAAAAAAAGAGGATTTACCTTCATGCATATAATGTTAAAAATAGTTTCTATTTTCTCTCATAGGTTTGAGGTTCTTATTTCGAACCCAACATTTCTTTTTCTTCAGGGAGCTAGCTTGGGCTTTTGGATGTAAAACATTGCAAGGAAAATGAATCAGGCGATGAAAAATGGTTGGATCCATGCGCAATCTTGCCATAAATATGTATTGATGCCCAAGTTTGAATTGAAAAAGGCTCATAAAAGAAGGGCACAACCACTTATTTAGAGACTGAGTTACTGGTGCTCGTTAGGACCAGGACTCATTTTTTGAGTGCCTTGCACTGTGCTGATATTAATATATGAGTTTTGTAGGGTAAAGGCCAAAATTAGAGTGGTCTGCGAGGGGACCCAGATTGAATCTCTATTGGCCTTCCGCAGGGGATCCCTTATCGTCCATACCTTTCGACTTATATGAATCCGAGCAGTCCGAAGAATCTTACATACCAAGGCCCTTCCATAAACCACTCATTCATCCAATATCTTCAATATGCAGACGACCTGGTTCACTTACGGGTATAGTCAAGAGAACGCTCTTCATGTTAATTTCATCTTTCGTTCTTCTGCAATAACCAAATTTTCATCATCTAGCTCTACCCACCTGTTTATATATTATCTGATATTTCCCTCTTCACTTTTCCATGTTCACCGACATAATTCTAGTCATCATTACTGTAATATCACTAGGGGTCGGAAGTATAATTTTTTACGTTAAATTAAGATTTTAACCCAGGGCGAAGATCGGGAATTACACGCAGCCCAAAATGAAGGAAGATCGTGAAAACAATAATCAAGTAAGATTTGCCTTAAAAAACACACTTATACTTGAATATCCACACAAAAAAAACAGTTTTCATCTTTTCTTTAATTTTTTTACGTTTTCGTAACTTATTTTGGCTGATTTTCGTAACTCTTTTAAGTTACTATTTTGACCAAAAGAAAATATTTTTGACCAAAAAATCCCAAACTATTTTTCCTAGCCGTGTATATCACATTCTTGTCTACTTTTTCATCATTCAGGTGGTTGTATTCTTTTTATTCGTTTATCTTTTTTTTCTTGTACATGATAACGATACAAGCACCTTAACACATCTTATACACTAACATGATCAAAAGCTGAAATAAAGATTATTGTAGTAAAATTCTTCTCTCATTTGAGCTCCACCTAGCTTAACAGGTTTATAAAAAGGTAGTGGAGGTCTAGCATGTTTTTGTAGGAATAATGCAGAAGTGAGAGAGAACAGAGAACTTACGAACTCCATAGTATCGAAAGAGGGCTGGCTCGAACTGTATCTGATACTTTTTGATGATTTAAAATGAAGTGTATCTAAATATGCGATAACTTAAAACCCTCGAGAATCCCGGTTAAATCGAACAATTAAGTCTCCTTCATTGCTTAATTTGCTTCCCTCTTATATTGGTAGGGAATAATTCACATAATTTCTTCCTTCCAGTAGCACTAGCTATTGCATTTCAAGTAGCAGGTCATATAGCAACAAAAATGTCTGAGGTTTCAAGCGCTCAAATTGAGCAGACTTCATTTCGAACTGAAATGAAGTGCGCAATTGTCACGAAAACTATAGAAATACTATAGAAATGTTTCCAAGTTCTCCAATGTAACAGACAACAAAAAGATACTCCAACCAGCTTCTTTATATGCGTTGCATTACTGCATGAATGACTAACCGAGCAATCTTGTAACTAGACCATTCAGTATTTCAGAGAGATTGCTTTCAGAGGCGTCTCCTTTGGTGAAGAAGAGTTTCGAAGGTGTGTACTCGTGGGTCCCTAAAGACCGTGTTCATACGATTGTGCATTAAAGCACAGCTTTGTCGGAAAGCCTTCCTCAGTTCTTGGAAAAGAACCCTTGTCTTTGATCGGGATAGGCCTAGACTTCGCTCCGCTAGTCCTGTTCATATTTCCCCTCTTTGATTGTCAAGGAGCATGAGCGACCCGCTATCTTTTGTGTATCAACAGCCCTATGTCACTTGTAGGGCCTCAGCAAAGTCTGAATACTAGACTCACGGGGGTTTAAAGTCCATGGAGGTTGCGGAGTTTTATGGTCAGTTTTTGTTGCAAGCACGTGCTTTGCGATCATTTCGATAGTTCCTCTACGTCCAAAAATGACTTTTGCTAAATGTTCGCAAATTCAAGGACAATTTTGGAACGATTTGTGTCACCACTTTCGGCATAATGCAAGAGTGATCCATACGTTCTGAACAGATTAAGCGATTGGTATGAAAAGTGTGAAGGTGTTGTAGAGTGGTGGTGGGAGTGTTCAATATCTTTGAAAATTAGAGGAATGGCTTTTCATGTGAGGCGAAAAAGAGGAAATCTAATGCAGGTCATTTGACTAAAACGTATTTGGCAAAAGGCAACCTCAAATGCATTGGCTTCACTGATATTCTTAATTGAAGCATAACAAGGTCCAGCATAAAATGGATTGTTTCGACTGACAGTATGGATTACGCGTAGATTGGCTTCAAATGCAAAAATATATATTCATAGGCAATTGGTGCTTTTTCACTTTGCGCAACAAAAAGCAAGCAAAAGGCTATTTGCAAAACCTTGCCAGATCAGCCTCTTTGGGATCATCAAATTGTTATTGCGAAAAAAAAGACATGCATATTGCCAATTCATAACTCAATGCATTAATGGATTGCTCTTAATATAAGTGACTGTGTCGATGGAAAAGAACATTTGCACTTGGACACTGGCCGGACGGACAATCATAACAGTTTGACAGGGCAATGATTTTATGATCTAGAGAGCAATAAGCTTTGCTTTTAATGCAAAAGAATAATTCTTGAATGCTTTCTCTAGAAACTCGCACTTGGTTTGGAAATCCTTAAGAACATCCCTTTTTTGAGAACAAATGATGCCTCGGTGTTATGGATACCCTTAATCATAACAATTTGGCTAACAAACAACGACGTGACAACGATTTTACAAAGTAATGGCCAGTTCAGTGAGATTAAACCAATGAAAAACAAAGTTACAATTGGTTTTGATGACCATATTCTAGATTAATAAATCAGTCAATGCTGTGAATGGAAGTAAGAAGGGAAGAAAGATATGAGCATGTTGCAGTTAAATTGATTTGTCATCTGATCCATTTTTCTGAAACATCCCGTAAATTTGGTTACTGATCTTGCATACATTCTGAAAGAGTCTTCTTCTGTGGTGAGTGCAAATTTTGGCCTATAATTTCTTTAGCCGACAGAGTTTTCACAAAACAAGATTCCTCGTTAGAAGAAAAATGAGATGGAATTTGAGAGCTTTGCCAAGACTGCAGTTTATCGAAGTATCATGAACTGCTCAGTCAAATTTTCTCCTTCAACTAGCAAGCCAACCAGTGACAGAATCAGGATCAGCTCGTCTTTTTGTAAATGATGTCGATCTTACTAATATCTAGCGGTCAATCTTGAGGTTAGTTTTGAGCTTTTGAGTTTTGTTCTACTGGCGTTTAGTATTTTAATAAAGGGACTTTTTAAGGTCATTTCCAGCTCTACTATGTACTATGTAACGAAGTGATTTTGCCCCATTGAATCTCTGTTTGTAACATACACAAATCAAGAGATGTTTTATACACTCAAGACAACACGATTCAAGTAACACCTTATCCCGAGGTTTCAAAAGACAATCCGTCGCTCCATGAACCAGCAACAAAGAGAAACAAATGTTATCATTTAAGGCGACAATTGTGCCGATTTAATCCCAATTTTACATTACATGTACAAGTTGAGAACACCCTCACAAAGACCAGTTGTGAGAACGCATGGGAGGACTAGTCTAAATGGAACGCTCTCTTTGGGGCCGCCTTGTTTCTCTTCTCTCGTGTGGAAAATGCTCCGCTCTTGGCGGCTCTACTTTCATAATGGCGTCGTAACTAACGTTTATGGTTTGTTTTGGTTCGAGTAAGTGTGGACGTAAAGCAGGCCTTACGAAACGGACAGATGGTGAGCGCCTCCTTGTAAGGAACTGAATGTTTACATTTAATGACTTCATCAACGCAATAAATGGCCAAGAGAATAATGCTTGCTCGGGCTGCTTCCAGTCGAGCTGGATGGCGTTGGCCAGGTGAATAATTCATATGATTTGAACCAGCATGTTGATGATTTAATTTCGAACAGACGAGGACAATTGGATCTCATTTGGGCTAGGGCTGACGACTCATATTGATAATCACTTCATCTACCCGGATCGATGTCGCACGAGATTGCTGGCTGGAGACTAGATTGGTTTTGATTCTCTGAAATCCCTCTCGAACCCCGAATTGTTCTTACCTGTCGTGATCTGTCCTGTTAAGCGCAACGATGCCACTGCTAGACTGAAGTTTAAGAACTACTAAACTATCATAAAAGACCTGTTTATTAGCCATTAAATGACACTTCACTTTTGTGACTGCATTGAAAGGGTTGTTGGCTTGGTCGTTGCAAATCTTTATTAGGGGTAACAAATCCTTTGCCGACACAGCTAGAGATGAGCAAGGCGAGATCCAGAGCACAGGGCTCGGCCATCCATCCATCCATCCATCCGTCATGATCCTGCGAAAACGATATCTTATTACCCTTAAGAACTAGACATCATGGGAATGGCCAACAACGCGGAGTAATCAATTCATAATTGGGCGTGAAGTTGAAGTGGATAGAGATTATTCGACTTTCTTTGCCTTTATACACAGACGAGAAACTGCAAATGATGTCGTCCGAGTATTGCTAATTTGGTACATCTTTGAGGCAGACAATCATGTTTTGAGCATGGCCAAAGTCAGTATCTCCTTTCCTATTAAGTTCTTGTGATCTTGTGAAAAGCCAGTATTTCCAGTTTTTCTACCCCACAACAGATAATCATGTCATTTTGACGAGGACGACGAGGACGGCGGGTTTTTCGCATCGTTTTCCATGTCCCGTGTGTCCGGGAATGACTTGACGTTCGTTCACAATGGTGACGATGGTGACGAACATGAAGATCCCGAAGATCATGAAGATGACGATGTGCCAACCAATGTATGTAGTGATCGAATGTTTATTGCAACAGTCTATTGTCATGATAATAATCCTAATAATTATAGTTGGGCCAGAGGCAGGAATGATGATTCTGTTCTCCACTTTCGTTGGTGGTGCTTTTAAAAACATTCTCCAACTAAAAAGGGGTTAATAAATCACTTGTCTCCTCCATGAGCATTCATCCGCTACTTCAGACTTGCTGCCCTCCTCCATCTTCCTCCATCTCTTCCTTCGTCTTCCTCGAGTCTTCTCTCACTAAAGCCAGCCAGCCATTCTGATAGTCAGGCAGCCAGCCAGCCAGCAAAGCAAGCAAGTAGAAGATGAGGAACAAGGAGTTCGTTGTTGTTGTTGTTGTTGTTGCAATAGTAGAAGTAGTCATAGAAGTCTGGTTTCCATCGCCTGAAAAGGGGGAGATAGCAGAGTTCGCCCAATTCTCGTCGTTCTTCTCAACCTCTTCCCCTCTTCCCCTCTTCTTCTGCTTCTCCTTCTCCTTCTCCCTCTTCTAACGTCGTCGTTCTTTGGTCCGTTCGGTCGGTCGGTCGGTCGGTGGGTCTTGTCTGCGTGTCTGTGCATGTGTATGTGTAGTAGTTGGAACGTCCGCCTCTTCTTTTTTGGTCTCGTCTCCTTGGCGTTCCCCCGATCAAGTCATCAGGCTTGCCAAATCTCGAACCACTCAACTGGGATAGTTTTGGCCGGGGAGTTGAGTGGCCAGAAAGTCCTTACGAGATTCTACCGCTCGTGGGTGGACGTACTTTGCGTTCATACAGTGACTGCTTGCCATAAGGCCCATGATTTTAGTTAGGATTTTCAAGAATCCAAGTTGAAGATCTGGCTTACTTTTGTGGCAACTTTTGGCCAAAAACATGAGGGGCTAGAATGGGATAGCTGACCAGTCAGGCTTTGGCGTTTTTCCCTCCTGCATGAGTTGAAGCTGGAAAAGAGCATTCTTTTGAACACAGCAGGACGCTCGATGTTGTAATGTCTTTGTTCCTCCCATCTCACAGAGCGGCTTTTCAGTATCCCTTGAGGGAACAGCTTGAATTCATTCTCCCTACTTGCCCTAAGGGTACAGAAGGGGAGAGAGAGAGAGAAAGAGAGAGAGAGAGAAGATCGGAGGACGACCGACCGACCGACCGACCGACCGATCACCACGAGTCCACGACTTTGAGCGTCTAGGAATAATCATACGGCCAGGTCCCGTCACTGAGCTATATCTTCCAGGAAAGCGGATGACTAAGGTCAATGATTAAGTTTGAATCATGCATTTATCCTTATATTGTTAAAGACTTGAACAATGGTACCTAATAAACATGCAAGCATCTTGAACTTTATGATCGGTGGTTTCAATTTAGACACTCCTTTGGTCAAGTCTGCAGTTTTTATTCTTCCAATAGCTCTTTCTTTAGTTTTAAACAATCTTGTTGCGATGTTTGCAATAGCACATAACGTCACACATGGCCTTGATGACTTGAATCAGGAAAAAGAACGAGCTGATTACTCCAAGGATCAATGATGACTTCGTTCTAAAGCGCATTCATTTATTTTCTGATGCTTGATTTTGGCCCTCTGGAGTTTAGAGTCGCATCGTTACATTTCGAACAGTTTGAGAATGAATAAGAATGCACATCTTATCTTCTTTCATGTCCCTCAATTCCACAACCCAATCCCCGAATTTTGTTTGCATCACCATCAGCTGCGCAATGTCTCTCTTTCATTGTTGTAGATCAACGGTTTGAGCTTCCCGAAAAGGGGAGCAAAAATGGGCTGAGTCATCTGCCTCCCTCGGTTCTTACATGGATGGAGCTTTGTGAAAAGCGGGGGGACACTGTTTCTGAAACGAATGTGGCCAAGTTCTCTCAACAGGATTTGCTCAAGAAACAACGATGAATGTAGATAGTAAAACACTTTACAATACCTCTTGCACCCCTCTTGAGGTTTTTGATGATAGTATTAAATTTGAGTGGCGTGTACACACTACTAGTCTTTGGCCATTCTTTTATCTATTTAAGGTGCAAATAATGAGCATTTCATAGATGGACATTCATTCTATCGTAATCTGTACGAAAGGATCTTGGACGCTGTTTTTCACCCTTTTCCAGACGGAAGCTCAAGCATGTCGACTTGAATATGGCATGGAATGCTCTCCGTCAAACCAACCGTCTTAAAACAAGAACGAAAATGATAATAATGACAATAATAATCAGCAGTTTTATATTCAAGTCATTTTCGAAGTCGTGTCCTGCGATGGGTATAATTGAAATGCTCACTGGATGGATTTGTCCACGTACTGGAACGGACAACAATTGAAGACAATCTATTGGAAATGAGCTCCTTTTGGGAAACGACATGTTTGTATTGTTTTGAGTGTTTGTTGGTGTGTATTCTTCCCCCCAAAGTAACATTGGGCAGAGGAGTCCTTATGACCCGATTCCAACATTCCCCTTGTCGAAACAGTACATTTTGTCTCGTGCATTTGAAGCGGGCAAATATATCATTGAGGCTCTCAAACGAAATAAACGAAATACTTGAATGGCAAAGATTTTGAATGTTTGGCTTAAAAATCCATTCGCATATAAAAGAACAAGCAATAAAAGAGGAATTAAGATCAAAAGAGAGTTTGTTTTATTTCCAGGAATCTGTTTACAGTGGAAAAGTATCACGTGGGAGATTTGTGACGTCAGATAAAAAGACAGCGAATTCCCGGGTTTATGGGCTCGATGACTAGATGTCTCATTTATTTATAGTCCAAATATCTAATATATTTTGCCTGGAATAGCGCCTATGGAACCAGTGTATGGGCTCTGAAGATCCATATTTGGCATGAAAAAGGTGCATTTTGAAAACATCAGAAAATATGCTGATCCTCTCAATGACACAGTACTATGAGTTATCTTACTTACTGCTTTTGGTTAAGCACATTCAATTCCAAATTCAATTTGGTATTACTAGAGAACACAACCAACCTTTTCATTTCATCATTTTCAATACACAATTTCGTACATCTAGCCCGGCAAAAAAACCCGTTCACATAAAATAGGTGATTTCGTTGGATCACTTAAAAATTCAAAGTCACGCTCGGTTTGTTTACTCATGTTATCATTTTTTTTTTCATTTCGACCCGTATATTGCGAACACGATCAACCTTTGGCAACGAAAAAAATGGGCCCTGAAATACAGCAAATCCATCCTGTATAAATTCGGATTGAAATGTGTACTCTGCAGACAGATTGTCGATTGAGATTTCTCGAACGATAAAAGTAATTCAATTCGACTAAAGTCAGTTTTGGGATCGTTAGACCGTTTTTTTAATTCAGAAAGATCTTTAATTCGATCCCCACTTTTTCTGTATTCCTCATCCAACCAATGATTATATTGCCTGGTTGGCTTCTGCAACACAAATTCCCAAGTTTCAGCATTTGCACAGAATGTAAGGAACCAGGATGACATTTGCTGTCCATAAAACAAATAGTGGTAACATCTCAAGGATTCAGAGGTCATAAGCTTAGATAAGATGGTGGTACAATTGCACTCGCTTCTGGGCACGATTTAGTGTTTGCCAGCCAATCGCTTTTTACGGGTAAGAGCGGCCAAAAAGGGGAACATCAGTAGCCCGCTCAACCATTGGATTTGAACAATGTCTTGGTAGAAATTCATCAAAT